>NC_072481.1:68180882-68487966 GCF_027574615.1 Eptesicus fuscus
CCAGGCCTGCGGGGGGCGGGGCAGTTGGAGGCAACCAGGCTGTTGGAGGGGAGGCAGTTGGGGGTGACTATGCCTGCAGGGGGCGCAGTTGGGGGTGACCAGGCCAGCAGGGGGGGCAGTTAGGTGTGATCAGGCAGGCGGTGAGCAATTAGGAGCCAGTGGTCCCGGATTGTGAGAGGGTGCAGTCTAGGCTGAGGGCACCCCCCGCCCCCGTGCACAAATTTTATGCACCGGGCCTCTAGTTCTATAATAAGAAATGATCCTCAAAAAGTCATTTAATCGCTGGCTAGTGTGGCTCCATTGGTTGAGCATTGTCCCATGCAGCAAGAGGTTACCAATTCAATTCCTGGTCAGGGCACATGCTTGGGTTGTGGGCTCCATCTGCAGTAGGCAGCCGATCAATGTTTATCTCTCTCTCCCTCTCCTTTCCTCTCTCTCTAAAATCAATAAAAACATGTATTTTAAAAGTCATTTAAGAACACACAGGTGACATGATCAGATCTGTCTTAGAAAGGACTCTGGTGGCAGGATGGAGGGTAAATGGGAGGAGGAAGTGGTCATAGGCAGGGGAACTTGGAGGGTATTTGAAACAGCCCTAGAGAGAGATAATTAAGCCTGAACAGAGGCTGTGGCAACATAGCTAAGAGGCAAGAACTGTTTTGAGAAACATTGGTAGGTAAAACATGCAGCACATTGTGATCCTGAGTGCAGGTTAGAGAGACAAGGAATCAAGATACGAGGTCTCTAATGTGAATGTTTGGCTGAGAAAGACACTGTTAACGGAGAACGGGGATTCTCATCTAGCCTGCGCGTGCAATGGGAATGTCATAGAAAATATTAAAGCTCTAAAGAGAAGGACTGGATTAAATAAGCTCCAAGAACTCTTTCAAGTTTGAAATTCTATGGCTCTGTTGCATAAAGTTATTAACTCATTAAAGATAGGGTTTGTATTTTCATCTTTGTATTCTCCACAATGCATTTTGTAGGGGCTGTAACATATCTGATGGAAGAAATATAAAATTAAAAGGACACTTCTAACAGGCTTCCCAACATGCAGGACTGTTGAAGTTTCCATCTTACTGTCCTACTTAAATTTATTTCACATCGATCTGAACAATGTCCATAGTTCTATATAACACTATTGCTTTTATAATCCAATGCACAAACCTGACTGAGCTCCTTTTCCCCATCTATAAAATTGAGCTTTTAATAATAGCAATAATAATACCTTTTTAATAGGGTAATGTGAGTGCTTTGTCATCACCCAAAGGGTGTGAAGGTGAGGAGACACCTGAGAGCCACATTTCACCCACACTACCATGGACGATGTGGGCATGGCCAAACAGAAATTCCAGCCGGTCGTGTGGAGCTGGATAAGCTCAGATGTTTGGTATTTGCTGCTCTGAATGTACTGTCAGTAACATAGTGGGCCAAGTTAATATTAGCTTGCACTGGGTATAGGAGGGTATTTTGCTACTGTTTGGAGAAATGGCCAGTTTACTTGGTTATATTGACAGGTCTACTGTAAAATTTGCTGGCATTAAAGGTCAAAAAGACCCAGTTTTCCTCCGGTTGCTTCTACCCAAAAGAGAATAAATCTGGGAGCTGATTCACTTCTCTGACAATAATTTATGAATCATGCATTGACTGTGTTTGAATTGAGAAAGGCTTTCATATCCTTTCCATTAGCTCAGATTAAGTTTTCATATAGATGCTGGGAAGCATGCTAGCAATATCCTTAGCTCATTTTTATGAAAATTTTATCAGTGCTTTTTTCTGTACTACACTCCAATTGGGATGTCTCAGAATCTAAAGCTCAGCTTTGAACATGAACTTCTCTCAACCTGGCTGGCTGCTGCTCTAAAGGTTTCAATATTTTATGGGCTCTGGCTAACTCAGCCGTGAGATTCAAGCTGCAGAGATTTAACTCTAATGTAAAATCATGAACGGATGAAAACTGGGATGTCATAAGTAATACATCTACAAGAGCAGGATGCAGTTACCATTTTTAAAAGGGCTTTAAAAAGAAAACAACATTCTCTGTTCTGTCTTTATGCCTCAAAATGAAAAGCCCCTGAGCTATTGTACTAACGCAGGGCCATCTTTTCTAGCCTGCTTTTCTTCAATTGCCGCTTAATTGTTGTGGTGGGCTGGGTTTTCCCCTCTTAAAGCGCCCCCCACCCCATCCACACGAAAGCCCCTAATGTCTGCATTCCAGAGAAATGGGCACCGCGTGGTCAGATGTGTATAGGCCAAATCCATTTCTTAGCATCTCCCTCTTTTTGTCTCAAAACTGATTTAAAACATTTGGAAAATCTGTCTATTCAGCTGAAGTGTCCTACTGCGTTCTTTCCGAGAAACAGTGGGGTCACATGTGATGCATCTGATGGACTTTACTGCCTCAATCTATAGCCATTTCCCTCGAGCCCCGCAGAGCCTGCAAAGCGGAGGAGCCCCGTAATGGCTCCAAGAACAATGTGTTCTTTGTGTGAAAGAATCCGGGGGGAAGAGCTGGGGTACACTGGTCAGTGACCGAAACCCAGCATTTTTGCACTATTTATTTCTTCATTATGGACTCTTGCCATTAAACACATGTTTTAAACAATGAATATCAGTTTCCATAAAACAGCCTGAGCATGAAAAGAACAAATACAGAAATTTTTATTTTTAAAAGACTGTGGTCATTATTGCGAACTATTAACCTGCTTCAAATAAGATGGCTGATTGGCAGGACCGCATTGCATGCGTCTGAACGTGTAAAGGGAGAGAGGGTCCTAAATAGAGCTTAATTCACCTGCTCAAAAATGTCACGTGATATATGCCTTGAAATAAAACCATCTTTATCTAGTTCCAAAAATATCACAAAATCAACACCCCATTAAATAACTCCAAAACGGCAGATTGGAAGAGACCAATGAGAGGAGGTGACATGCTCTGGATCTGCAGCCACCCAAGGCCAAAGGCCACTCTGCTGTCCTAAGAGCTTCAGGGACCCGTGATCTCTCTGAGGAGCCTGCCCCCTGTTTCATCATTTTGAAAGTTGCTTTTCTGCCCTTGTATTCAAGAGATGTCTCTCCTGTTTTAATTGAAGCCCAGCTCCTCCTTTTAAACCACACGCATCACGGGAAGCGATTCTCCCTCATAGACCTCTTATAGCCTCGAAGAGAGTAATGAAGTTTCCCCTTTGATCTTATCTGCTGTAGGATAACCCCAGTTTCTTCAACATAGAAATGGAAAGGGCACTTCTCATCCATGTAATCACCAGTATTAATATTAAATGTCCCAGAGAGATCTGACTTCAAATGATACTGTAATACTTAAATATTAAAATAGGGAGGGTGTTTTGCCCTACTAAGCTGGAGATATTTAAATATATATGTATATGTATACAGTAGTCCTTCCCGCATCCATAATTTCACTTTAAGCAGTTTCAGTTACGTGGTCAATTGCAGTCCAAAAATATTAAATGAAAAATTCCAGAAACAACAATTCGTACCTTTTAAATTGCGCACCACTCTATGTACCATGATGAAGCCTCCCACCATCCCACTCTGTCCTGCCCACGACGTGAATCATCCCTCTGTCCCGCATATGCCCGCAGCCTTAAGTGTTAGTCACTTAGTAGTCCACACGGTTATCAGATCGACTGTCGTGGTATTGCAGTGCTTGTGATCAAGTAACCCTTATTTTTCTTAATAATGTCCCCAAAGCACAAGAGTGGTGATTTTGGCAATTCGAACATGCCAAAGAGAAGCCATAAAATGCTTCCTTTAAATGAAAAGGTGAAAATTCTTGACCTAACAAGAAAAGAAAAAAAAAAACAAAAAACATATGCTGAGGTTGCTCAGCTCTACGGTAAGGATGAATCTTCCATCTGTGAAATTGTGAAGAAGAAAAAGGAAATTCATAATAGTTTTGTTGTCCCACCTCAAACTGCAAGTTACAGCCACAGTCATGATAAGTCCTTGGTTTTAAGAAGGAAAAGGCATTAAACTTTTGGGTGAAAGACGTGAAGAGAAAATGTGGTCTGATTGATAGCAATGTGTTACACCAGAAAGCACCTGACACGAGTGATACCAAGCACTTACGGCAAGTAAGGGAAGGTTAAAAATTCAGGAATAGACTTGGACTGAAAAATATAAAAGTTACTGGAGAGAGAGAGATATCATATTCACATAACTTTTTTATAATATATATATATACATATACATATACATATACATACACATATACATATACATATACATATATATATGTATATGTATATGTGTGTATGTATATGTGTTTGTGTGTGTATATATATATATATACACACACACACATATATATATATATATATATATATATATATATATCCTACCTAATAATAGACAAATATGCAAATTGACCGTACCTTTGCTATGCCCGCGATTGGCCAGGAGGCGTGGGGGGGCGGGACTCGGGGTGGCCGGGGTGGCCGATTGGGCTGGCAGGACGCTGAGCTTGCGTCGCCAGCGGCAGCTCAAGCTCAGCGTCTGCGCCATGGCTGTGCTGCAGCACAGAAGGGGCCTCTGGGGCAGCGAGCTCACGTCCCACCGCGGACCATCAAAAGAGGGGAGCTGGGTGCCTGTCCGCTCAGGCACCAGGCCTTTCAGAAGCCTCTGCGGAGCTGGAGGCTTCTGAAAGTCCTGGTGCACCAGCGATCAAAAGCAAAAGCATGCCAAAACCGGTTTGGCTCAGTGGATAGAGCGTAGGCCTGCGGACTCAAGGGTCCCAGGTTCGATTCCGGTCAAGGGCATGTACCTTGGTTGCGGGCACATCCCCAGTAGGGGGTGTGCAAGAGGCAGCTGATAGATGTTTCTCTCTCATCAATGTTTCTAACTCTCTATCCCTCTCTCCTCCTCTCTAAAAAATCAATAAAATAAAAAAAATAAAAAATAAAAAAAAGCAAAAGCATGGGAGCTGGGTGCCTGTCCGCTCAAGCACCAGCGGACAGGCACCTAGCTCCCCTGCTAAACGTGCATGATTCAATCATGCACTGAGCCTCTAATATATATATATATTGATTTCCTAGAGAGAGGAAGGGGGAGAGAGAGAGAGTGAAACATCAATGATGAGACTTACTGACTGGTTGCCTCCTGCATGCCCTGACTGGGCTGACTGGGGATGGAGCCCACAACCCGGGCATGCGCCCTGACCGGGAATCGAACCATGACCTCCTGGTTCATAGGTTGCAGCTCAACCACTGAGCCACGCTAGCTGGGCCACATAACTTTTATTACAATACTAGAGACCCAGTGCATGAAATTCTTGCACAGGTAGGGTCCCTAGGCCTGGCCAGCGGTCAGGGCTGATTGGTGCCTTCTGGCTGCCAGCTGGGGCCTTTCTTCCCACTGCCAGCCAGGGCCTCCCTTCCCCAGCTGCTGTCTGTCAGCCCAGGCCTTCCTTCATTCCGCACCGCCCCCTGGTGGTCAGCGCACGTTATAGTGAGTGATCGGTCTCCAGTTGAACTCCTGTGGGGAAAATTTGCATATTAGGCTTTTATATATAGACTAGTAGCCCTGCACACGAATCCGTAAAACCAGTAGCTCGCTGCCACCCTCCAGTAGCTCTCCGCCCACTGCCCCGCCCTCCTGTAGCTCCCTCCCCCTGCTCCCCTCTCCCCCTCACCCCCCTCATAGCTTGCTGCCCTGCCCTTTCCTGTAGCTCTCCGCCACCCACTTGTAGCTTGCTGCCCCACCCTCCTGCTGATCCATGATCCAGTCGTTACGTGGTTAGTCATTATACTTCACAGCATAATGACCATTTGCATATTACATCTTTATTATATAGGATAATGATATAATTGTTCTATTTTATTATTTTGTTTTTAATCTCTTGCTTGCCTAATTTATAAATTAAACTTTATAAAACTTTAAAAAACATAGTACTATCTGCTACCCCAGGCATCTACTGGGGGTCTTGGAATGTATCCCCCTTGGGAAAGGGGGAGTACTGTGTGGATATGTATATGTGAGGGTGAAAAATGAGATTTCTAATACTAGGCCCCAGGGAGAATGAATTGGTATAGCTTTTCTGGGGGACAATTTAGTACCAAGTATCATGAATCTCCAAATATTCATGCCCTTTAATCGAGTTATTCCACTTTCAGCAATTCATCTTAAGAAAAGAATCATGAATATTGTAGAGATGAAGCTAACAAATGTTGGTTGCAATATTACTTATAACAGTTAAAAACTGAAAACAAACTAGGTTTCTAACCACAGTAGATGGTAGAATAAACTACCATGCAGCCATATGATAGAATGTTTTCTTTAGAAAATATTAAAAAGAAAAAGTGATATAAAATTACATACATATACACACAGTATAAAATCCATTTTGTTAAATAAAATAATATGCATTTTGTTTAAAAAAAAACCCACAACATTACCCAACATTTATTGTCTACTTATTATGTGTGCTAGGCACCATATAAGAATTTCATGTATGTTATTTATTTAATCTTCAAAATAAACCTATGGTAATATATTATTATTATCCTTATTCTGTGGAAAAGGATATTGAGGCTTAGATGATTTAAATAATTTTTATGGCCAAGAAGGTAGTGACAGAACTAGGACTTGTAACCATGTCCATTTGATGGCAGAGATTGTGGTCTTTAACATATGTTATACTATTTATATAAACATAAAAAAGACAAGAATTTAGTAATCCAAAATGTTAACAGTTATTATTCCTGATATTGGAATTACTATTGATTTTTTCTTCTTTAAATTTATTTTCCAAGATATCTAATATGAACACCTATTTCTTTTATAATGGAGAAAAAGATACTGAAATTTGGAACTTTTCTCGCTGACCCTTTCTCCATTTACACACACACACTCACACACACACACACACACACACACACAACACACTATATATATATATATATGTATATACTAGAGGCCTGGTGCATGGACTCGTGCACCAGTAGGGTCCCTCAACCTGGCCTGCGTCCTCTTGCAATCCGGGACCCCTCGGGGGATCAGGCTGAAACAGGGAATCCGACATCCCCCCAGAGGGATGTGGTAATGCACAAAGCAGCAGGCGGCCGGGGAGGAGCCCAAGCCCAGGCCAGTCACCACGCTGCTTCTGCTCATCCCAGCCCTGCTGTGCCTGTGGTCACCGCTACTCAGCAGCACTGCCATGGAGGCAGGAGAGGCTCACGCCACCACAGCTGTGCTTGCCAGCCGTGAGCCCGGCATCTGGCGCCCATAGGACAGCTGAGCGGTGCTCCCACTGTGGGAGCACACTGACCCCCAGGGGGCAGCTCCTGCATTGAGCATCTGCCCCCTGGTGGTCAGTGCACATCATAGCGACTGGTCAAATGGTCGAACAGTTGACCGGTCACTTAGGGTTTTATATATATAGATATAATCTGTTCTTTTCTCAAATTTTTTCTCATCATCATCCTCTCTAGGTATATGCTTCTCTAAAGAGGTCCTGAAGGATCCACAAAATGTAGTAGCATTTCAGTCCTTGCCTTTAAGGCCATATCAATTTTTTGTCTTGCTCAGTTCCTAATTAACAAAGCTCCATTACAGACCATTATCACCAAAGCAATGCCATCACTTTCAGTCTTTGTTCACTAAAACCAGATCACTCTTATAAACTCACTAGAGGCCTAGTGCACAAAATTCGTGGCCTCTCACAGTCTGAGACCCCTCAGGGGGGACCGGGCCTAAGCCGGCTGTCAGACATCCCTCTCGCAGTCCAGGGCTCTTGCACATCAGGATCCCTCACTCCTTACCGTGCGCCTGCAGTGGAGGTGGGAGAGGATCCTGCCACTGCTGCTGCACTCGCCAGCCGTGAGCCTGGCTTCTGGCTGAGCAGCACTCCCCCTGTGGGAGCGCACTGACCACCAGGGAGCAGCTCCTGCATTGAGCATCTGCCCCCTGGTGGTCAGTGTGCATCATAGTGACCAGTCATTCTGGTCATTCCGCAGTAATGGTCACTTAGGCTTTTATTATATAGATTCCTTTTTCAAGTCTTACTTGTAACTTTCCTGGATTGAATGCAACCTTCTCTCTAAAAGTGAGCTACATTTTCCCCCAGTAAGTACATTATCCATCATCAGCACTAAGAGCTGAAAAACTGCAACTCTGGGGATGAGGAGGAGGAGGAGGAGGAGGATACAGGAGGCCAGCAAAACCACAATTCATCCTGCCTCTTGTTGCCCACAGCAAAATGTAGCATGGACTATTTTAACTTGAAAGGAAGTCAATGTACACAGTAAGAAGATGTCACATTTATATCCCTTATCTTTCAACAACATTTATTGAGTAAATACTATGTCATTTGCTACGCCAGATGTTCAGTCTACAAAGATGAATAAGGCCTAGTCTCTGCCCTGGTGGAACTAATGGTCTAGAGGGGTAGAGAGACTAAAATATAATTTGCAGCCTAACTAAAGAAACTGCTAATAAATTTTGATCTTATCATTTGGGTATAGAGACTCCTCAGAAGTTTTTCAGCCAAGTTGTGACATAAGTCTGACTTGCTTATAGAAGTACTCCGATAAAAATGTAAAAATGGAGTGGTATCCAAGAGACTATTATGGAACTGGGAATTAGTCAAGGAAGAAATTATGCCAGTCTGAACCAGGTTAGTGGGGATACTGATACATTTTTGGATGTTGACCTGACAAGTCTTCCTAACCAGCTTGGGAAGGAGTGTGTACAATGAGGGAATTAGGAGAAGGAAAGATCATGATTGACTTTAAAGTTTTTAACCTGAATGATCAGTAAATGGTGACACCATCCACCAAGAGAGGCATATAGAAGGAAGATCCTTAAGTTGTTTTTGAAGTTTAATGTTCCTAAAGGACATTATGTCAAGGTTTTTAGAAGCAATTGGGAGTGTGGGTAAGGAACTCATCAGAGAGGTGTTGGTGGTGATTCTGTCATCAGGAGAGTTCCAGTTAGCATTGACGTGAGCTGGTTTTGCCTTCCTTTTCAAGTGAGGAAGGAAGCCAATGGCTCAGATTCTCGCAGCCCCTTCAGATTCTCCCTGCTCCTATCCTAACAGACTGGTGTGACCTGGTGTGGTTTTTTTCCATTGTTTACTTAATTGTCTGCAAGCTCCTGTTGGGCTTACACTATATGTAACACATTTGCTGAATGGATTAATAGTCGCATGAAATGAGGAAATGGGAATCATGAATAGATTATATAGTCTGTTTTTACAAGAGTTGTTAACTACATAAGTAGCCAACACTGGGAGTGTGGCCTGCAGTCACGCTCTCATAGCAGTGGTAACAGTCAACTCTCTCCACAGAGTTCCTTCTCTACTATATTAAAGTTCCAGCCTTGACTCTTGGCCAACCCCTCTTTCAAATTCCTCCCTAACCAAGCCAATGTATTGGTCAGGCCAGCATCTTCTCACATCTGTTTACTACAGCAATCCCAGTGGTACCTCTCCAGGCTTGCACCCTCTAAGTCATTGTCCACACTTCAGGCAGCATAGTATTTATACACTGTAAATCTGATCATATCATTCCTTCTTCAAAACATTTTAATGGTTCATGTTGTAATCCCAGTAAAAGCCAAACTCCTTAGATTTATAGTAGGGCCTGTTCTCCAAAATCCTTTTGTTAGTCTGTACAGCCTTAACTCTCTTACCACCTTGCTTTCTTCTGTCTTCTACCATACTTGTACCCTCTTGTCACTTTAAAGTATGTCTGTCCCCAATGGCCTTCTCTTTTCTAGTCTCAGGACTTTTGCACATGATCTTCCCACAGTCTTGAGCCCTGTGCCTTTTCTCTTGCCCATCGACCTGACTAACCCCTGTTAGCCTTTGAGTCTCTGTTTGGTTCTGCCCCGCCTGCACAAAGCTTGCCTGATACTCCAACTCTTGGGTTCATGCTCCTTATGTGTCAGCCAATGGCACTCTGTTTCCCTCCTGGCAGCACTAGCACACTGCACTGCTTCAGCCCATGGACCTTTCCTCCCCAGTGAATCAGAAGCTCTTATTCTCTATTGTCTCCCAGCATCTAACCCAGTGCCTGTCTCATAATATGCCTTCTGCAAATATCTGATGGATGAACAAATGTCCTGCAGGGATGGGGAAAGCATGAGCATGGAGCCGGGCAAAATAGTCTTCATGCTTCCTCTATATCCTGTCTGGGTTGAGTCTGCAAATGAGGTCAATGTTTAACCAATTGGTCCACTAAGTGCTGTTAAACTATAGCTTCTCATGCAGAATCAGAGATGAAAGAAAACTGAAGTTGGAATTTTCCTCAGAAAAAGAGCAAGCACTGATATTTCAAAGAGAAGACGCTTAGATGAAACATACACATCTCCTGCTTGTACTGGCAGGTGGGATGTTATTAGCATCCCTGATAAGCAGAGATGGAGCCCAAGGCATTTCCTTTCCTCTCCCTACCTCCTCCCTCGTCCCCCCCTTCTTCTTCTCCCTCCTTCTCTCCCTCCCTCCCCTCTTCTTGTTCTCCTCTAGGTCTCCTCTCTTTCTTTCTCTTTCCTCCCTCCTTGCCCAAGCAACAATCTTAAGAAAAGGAAAGTGCAATTACGCAGTGCCTGTTTAAAATTTAAGAGGACAAGAATGAGTTGGGGGTTTTTTTTTCTTCTTCTTGCAGGAAACAAATTAGCCCACAGTAGACTTGTGCCTGCAAGCAGCCCACTTAATTTGATTGTTTCCTACGCCTTGAGGCCAGCTTCTTCCCACTAATTCTGCCAGTCTCTTTCCATATCAGAGCTTATCTCCTCCTTGCTGTATCCAGAATCATATGACAAGTGAGATTCCTATCTGTATATTATCTATTTAATCATCCCACCAATTTATCCCAGAAAGAATCTAGGGTGAGGTGATGAGTCATTTTTATAAGCACAACGTCCCCCCTAAATTGACGCCCAGTGGTTTCAACCAGTGCTCACTAAAATCTCAAACCATACCATTAAGCATATAGTTAAAAATTAATTCATAAAGTTCCTGTTTCCAATATGTTTGGAATATTGAGGACATAGGCCCTCCAAAATGAGCATATGGGGGTGCCCACTCCTGATTGCCCAGTTGCAGGTGATCCCTGTGTGCTGCATCGAGTTCAAACAGGCGGAGGAAATCGGATCCTCCCCCTGAGCCCCAGTCCCACAGGCCCAATTCCCTACTGGAAATTGTCATTTGATGATTTTACAAATGACAAATTGAGCTCATCATTACAGATTACAAATTGAGCTCATCACTTTCTCCCAGCATAGTATAGGAGCTAAGAGTGCAGAATTGAGTGCAAAACTTCCTGAGTTCAGTCTTGGCTCTACCGCTCAGCAACTGCAAATGGGAAAATTACTTAATCCCTCTGTGCCCCCCTTTCTTCATTTATAAGATGTGGGTCATAACAGTGCCTACACAGCAGGGCTGTTATTAGGGGTAAATCAGTGGATAAATGTCAACTGCTTAGAACAGGGAATAGAACAGCTTGCCCAACATCTACTGGCTGGTGGTGCTGTGGTTGCTGTAATTCCCTCAGAATCCACCAAATCTCCAGAAGATCAAAGTCAACTTAGGCTCTTCCCAGTCCCTTACTTCACCAGTTTGGTCTTCAAGTTTTACCAACTACACCTTTCTAAGAACCTCCCAAGTCTATTTCCTTCTCTCCACCTCCAAGGACATGGTTTTGTTTCAAGCTTCCTCTTCTTCTCTTCTCTTCTTTTCTTTTCTTTTTTTTTTTATTGCATATTATTTTATTTTGCTTTTTTCTCACCTAGATTCAGGCAGTTGACTTCTAAACCATTTCAGCACCTCTAGTCTTGTCCCCTCAATAACACTCTGCATACAAATCTAGTTGTGTCCAAGCATGGTGGTCCCTCCTTTGGAAAACTGCTGTTTAAAACTGCTGTTTGAACTACTCTGTTATTTTTAGACTAGAGGCCCAGTGCACGAATTCATGCACATTAAAAGGAAATTAATTAGAAGAAATATTTTAGAGGCCAGGGAGGGATGGCAGGAGGTTGGCTGGCCAGGGAGGGACTGCAGGAGGGCTCCAGGGCATGTCTGGCCTGTCTCACCCAGTCCAGATGGGCAGGATCCCAGCAGCAAACTAACCTACCAGTTGGAGCATCTGCCCCCTAGTGCTCAGTGTGCGTCATAGCGGCTGGTCAAGCGGTCAACCGAACAGTTGACCGATTGGTTGACACTTAGCATATTAGGCTTTCATATATATAGATAGTCTCTTATTCTGTAAAACATAACTTTGTTTTTTAGCTTTAATAATAGAAAAGATAAACTTAACTGTCTGACCTTGCAAGCTAGCCATCTAAAGGGGCTGATACGCTGATACTGATAATAATTCCCATATTCTCATGCCAAGTGTTTGTTCATTATGTATCCAAGGTTACAGGTGTCTATATAAATATGATATGTACTCAAGGTTACAAGTTGTATGTATAGATATGACAGATGTTTATTAGATATGATATATACTCAAGGTTATAAACTGTCTGCAAAAATAACTTACACAAAGAACTAGAAGGATATAAAAAGGGAATACTCCTTCCTGTGTTTGTTCAGAATTTGACAGAGGTAATCTGCTCTGAACCTGCTCCCAATAAAGATGACTCCTAACTAATTGACTCATTAAGGCGTCTTGTCTAGCTCGCTGATTGACAATACAACAGTGTTACTTCCCTGTTCAACCTTTACAGGGCTTCTCTGTGGAGAGTTACCTTCCTCAATTTGCTATCCCAGTGCCTTTAAATCAACCTCCACCTCTCTGGTCTACTTCCACTCATGCCAACCCCAATTGCCACCCTAGTCTCCAGACACATGAACTATTAAATGCCAAACATATTCTGCTCTTTTGCTTCTGGCCTTTGCATAAGCCACTCTCGCTGCCTACTAATCCATTCTCTGTGTTCTTCACTGGGCAATTCACCATATTTTTCCCCTCAGTCCACTTGGTTGTCTCCTCTGCTCCACCATTTCCTTGATGAAGGTCAATATGGCATGGTTAAGAAGAACTTTGAGGTCATTCTGCAGGTTTGAATCCTGACTATATCACTTCCCAGATGTGTGGGTTTAGGCATGTGTTGTAGTAAAATATAGAAATGTTTTAAAATGCTTAAAGAATGTCTAAGAATGTTAGGAAGGTTTTGAAATGTTTCCTTGAAACTTAAAGTGTGATATTAAGGACACATTCCTCACTGCCCTGAAGTGTGTGTACCCCATAGATAAGGATTTGAACTTCAATTACTGACTCAGAGTGACTTGCTAAGATAACCATTTGTGTGAGTGATGTACTCTCCCTAGATAACCATATGTAGCCCCTTGCCCTGTTTGAGATTAACATGTGTGCATTGACATAATTCACTGATAGCCACCTGAACTGCTGTGGGTACGAAATAGGCTTTAAAAATAGGTCCCGGCCAGCTAATGGTGCTCGCCTGTCAAGACACGTCCTTTTGTCAGTCCAGCAAGCGATGCCGCTCCATGCTCCTCTCCCTGCCAGACGACAGAAGAATGTCTAGTACCTCCCGATTGAGACGCGACCGAGCTCTCATGTGAGGAACACTGGCCCCCTGCATCCGGACTAGACCAGCCCCCCTGCCGGACCCCAGAGGACAGCACCACCGGGATCCCCATTAAGCCTGTACCCGCAGCATCAGGAACTTGTATGAGTAATAAAGTGCTGTGTGATTTACAACTGCATATGTTCCATGTGGTGTAATTCCTCCAGCAGTTATTGAATTATTTTGCGAACGCTTAAAATTGAAATTAAAGCTTCTGGTCTTTTCGGTCCTAAGCCTGCCCTTGGTCCTGCTTGCGTAGAGTAGCCTCTTCGCTAGCAACTACTTGAATGTCCCAACATCTGCATTGTTAAAGTTTATCAAAAGGGACGCCTTAGATGAACACCCCATATCCTTTCCCGGGATCTACTTGGGACAGCAAGTTAACTAACCTCTGTACCTCCATTTCTTATCTAGAAGAGTAATAAAAATACCTACCTCCTAGAACTGTTGTGAAAACTAAATGAATTACTTCAGATAAAGTACTTGGAACCATTCTTGGTGCATGGTACAATATAAATAGAGAATATTATTATCATCATGATGATTAACTCTGTCCTATTACTAATTGAGATCTCAAACAGTACCTAGCAAAAAGTTGGCAACTTAAATGGGATTTGAGATGAAAAGGCACAATGATCCCATTTGAGACTGGTTCTGGGGCTCCTCACTGAGCAGCAGGTTTTTACAGAGCACTTAGACCTCACCGCTCCCACTGCCCCACCTGTGCAGCCTCCTCTGGGGCTCCGGGGTTGCTTCCCAGCACCCTGGGTGGCCTGGAACAGAAGAAAATGTGTGCACTTTGGAGCTGGAAGTCCTGAGTGTGCCACCAAAACACCTTTATTACTCCAGACAAATTACTTAATTTCTCTAAGGTTCCTCAAAATGGAAAACCATGCATAGTTTGTAATCTATAATAAAAGCATAATATGCTAATTAGACCAGACAGCCAAACGACCTTCCAGATGAAACAGGAATTTTAGGGGTAAAATAGGACAGGTTTAGGAAATTTTGGACATTAAGGGGACCATGGAGGAAAGCACTGGGCTGCAGAGCAGCGGAAGGTATATTTCCATAGAATGGGGGAGCTGGAAAGCTGCAGCAGGTACATTTCCATAGAATGGGGGAGCTGGGAACAGCAAAAGGTCTATAAAGAGAAGGAAGCCCTTCATTCAGAGGGAGAAGAAGAAAGCCCAAAGGGAATAGGAAAACAATAGGGAAGGAGGGGGGGAGAACCTCACATGTTCCATGTGAGGTTCGACCTTTTGAGCCCAGGAGTTACTATAGTAACCAGTCTAAAGGAATAGTAACCAATCAGAGGGGATATCAAGGCACCAGGATCTGCAGCCTTTATAAGCCATAGGGAAAAGGAACTCAGTGGGACCCTTTCCCAATCCCTACTTGGGAGTCCATTCTGTGGGACTCTTTCCCTCTCCCCATGTGGGAGTCTGTACTTGTCCTTCAATAAATCTCCACCTTTGCTATACCACAGTCTGTCCATGGATTCACTCTTTGATTCCAGGGGACAAAGAATCCAGGTTCCAGTCCAAAAATTCCATATCACAGACATCATTCTAGACGTCCTTCCAGAAGAAGCCGCTGCAGCGGGGGCAGAGGCAGATGTGATTAGGGGCGATCAGGCAGGCAGGTGAATGGTTAGGGAGACAAGGCAGGCAAGCAGAGTGGTTAGGGGCAATCAGGCAGGCAAGCAGAGTGGTTAGGGGCAATCAGGCAGGCAAGCAGAGTGGTTAGGGGCAATCAGGCAGGCAGGCAGAGTGGTTAGGGACAATCAAGCAGGCAGGAAGGTGAGCGGTTAGGAGGCAGCAGTCCCGGATTGCAAGAGGGTGCAGGCCAGGCTGAGGGACTTCCCCCCTGCCCCCCATGCACCGGGCCTCTAATAAAACATAAAAAGCAATTAGCCCTGTGTTGGTGGTAAATTGCTATTAAAAAATATTTTTTAAGTCCTCAAGCTTAATCAAACCCCTGACCTTCTGGTGCATGGGTCAAAACTCTAACCCACTGAGCCACATGGGCCAGGCAATACAATAGCTATTAAATTTTAAAAAGACCTTTTCTCAACATGATTATAAAAACATTCTAACTAACCAAAACATGTAAAACTCATATAAGAAAAGGTAGTTAATAGTGAATATGAGCATAAAATTTTTAAATCTACCATTTTAACCATTTTTAATGTGTTTTTTAATTAATTTATTTATTTATTTTTTTTAGAAAGAGAGAGGAAGGGAGAGGGAGAAGAGAGGGAAACATTGAAAGAGAAACATCCACAGCCTGCCTTCTGAATGCCTCCTACTGGAGATCAAGCCCGCAACCCGGGCCTGTTCCCCAACCAGGAATCGAACCACAACCTCTCAGTGCATGGGTCAATGCTCAACCAACTGAGCCACACTGGCCAGGGCTTGGCATAATATTAATAAGGAGGGAAACAAGGTCATTAAAGAGAGTTCCACATATGTATTGGAGATTATATGAAATAAAGTCTTGCTATTTTTCTGATTTCCTGAAAGTGAGATCTTGGCAAGTACAATCTTGAACAAGAAGTGTCAAGGGCAGGGTTGTTGGTTATTTAAAGCCTGTTCTGGTATCTGTTTTTGATTCACATTGGGTCTTCCTCACACAATTGATGAATCACACATATAAGCATGACTTCTGCGCCTACCTTTATTCCATGTCCTAGATTGGCCAAAGGGGTGGGTTCCCTGCTATACACCTAAAGCCTAGCCCAGTACCTGGCACATAGAAGGTATCCAATAAATATTTGATGAATTGAATGAATAAATGATCTCTTCTTATCTCAGTGAATAAGGTTGTTTGGTCTAGCTGGAGGCCACAGCTCTGCTCCCCTACCATTCTGGGAAGATATTTCCTCTTCTTTTGCTGATCAAATTGGTCATTCACCAGGAGGGGATTATATGTTACCTGTGTGAGCTATACACTACTTGCATGAGGATTCAACATGTTCTTCTAGACTCTAGATCAGGATCTGGCCACAGGAGATAAAGTTCCCTGCTTTCTCTCTCTTTTAGTTTAAACTTAAAACCCCTATGAACAGACAGAAAAACAGTGGCTCCATATACAAATTGGTAATAGAGCAGACTGTGTGAAGAGGTGGATAAAGGTAGCAACAGTCTTTTCAATATTAATTTAGAGAGAAATGCCAATAGGGTTCTGAGACCTCTCACTCACATAAAAAATCTTTAATAAAAAAAAAACCACAAAAATCATCACTGAGCATTTAGACAGGTGCCGCTCTATTCCAGGCAGACCCTGCCCTCCCTAGTATCCAGGGCAGTTCTGCCAAGCCTCCACATGGCAGTGGCTAAGAGGATAAAGTCGATCTTCCCTCTTGATGGCATCACCCTAATGCATTCTGGGCAGCAGGACTACATTCCTCCTGGCTTTTAATCTCATTTTGAAGTTACCTTGTTGCCCACCGTTTTTGTTTTGTTTTGTTTTGTTTTGTTTTAATTGCTTCATCATGGCAGGCTGAGCATGGAATACAATCAAGTGCTTTTAAACTATGGTTGTTGTGACTTCAGGGTGAGGCTGTCCAGTACAGAACACAAAGCTCTGTCTATGGAGTCAGGAGTCCTGGGTTCTACTCTGCCAGCTAGTTGTGGGACTTCAAGTAGATTATTTAGCCATCTGAGCCTCTGTGTCTTCATCTGTAAAATGAGGTAAATTGGTTCAGAGGACCCCCAAGTCTCCTTCCAGGATGAAAATGTATTCAAAGCCATGCATATTTAGTCCATCAATTTCATCATATATAATTGCTTTTGAATTGCTAACCTAATAGAGCCTAACAGTTCCATTGTGGAAACTAAATTAAAGAGCACCACTTTAGCTTGAAAATCTCTTTCTAGATTACTTCTCCAAATTATTATATGGGCAAACCAAAAGTCCCTGTTCGCCTATATTTAAAATGTCCACAAATTTGTGTGTGCCTTAACAAATAAGATAAAAACTGTAAATGGCATCTACAGGCAACTGGGGGATATTTTCAACATTTCTTGTGACATAAAGAATAAGATCTGTGCTAATGTTTGTGTGTGGAGATTCACTGATAACTCATCATGCATGATAGATGCGTGGTGCTGCTGGGTGGATTCTGCAAGTGAAAGTAAAACATTAGTTACTTAGACTTTCCTAGGAATTAATATAGACGCACATACAGTCATGAATGTAAAGGCACTTTTTCTTTGCAACTATGATTTCAACTTATACTTGATATAGAAATAAATAAAAGATGTTAATAAACAGAGTCCTCCCCACTTCCTCCTGGCTCTACTGTCTTATAAACATTTATTCATCCTTCAGGCAGTTTCAATGGGGGTGGAGGCCACCTCTCAAAAGTCACTTTTCCCCCTATGTTGGTAATGTTTTGCTCTATGACAGACAGATACCTAATTCCAGAGTCACTGTTCTTCGTTTCATTCAGATATCCTCAATCTCTCCCTCCTCTAAACACACACTTATCCTGTACAATTGGATAACTTGCTTAGTCATCATGTGAATTTAACTGAAAGTCCTTCTATCCTATATAATGAAAGCCCAATATGCAAATTATCCCCTCAACTGGGAGTTCCACCGGGAGTTCGACCAGGGGGTGGGGCCGGCTGGCCAACCGCAGGCAGCCAGGGAAAGGGAGGCCCCAGCCGGCAGCTGGCAGCCAGCAGTCACTAGGGACCCTACTCGTGCACAAATTTTGTGCACTGGGCCTCTAGTTTAATACATAACATCTTTAAAATTGACCCATAGCTCCTATCTAGATTATCTCACCACTATTCAATTGCTTAGCCTCCTAAAAGCCGATCCCTTCCAGGTTACTAAAAGAACTCTAAAGAGTCCCTTCAAAACCACTTCCCTTTCTCTCCATTCCAGATCCAGCAAAATGGTGCCAGTGAATGACCAGTTGAACAGGCTTGAAACCTTGAAGTCATCTGAGGCCTCCTCTCTGAACTCTGGTTTCAAATATCTGTGTCTACTCAATATCGCCACTTGGATTTTTACCAGTCACGGTTCATGCAGGGAACAGACAGTACTCTGAAGGAATGCCCCAAAAGAGTCTGATGAACAGACTCTTTCCAAAGGAGTGGGCAGGGTTAGGGAACCAACGACAGGTGATGAAGCACTCGTAGAACCAGCAAGAGCAAGAAGCCATTATCACCTCTAGGTTTAAAGGGTTAAGAGCTAAACTGTGCTTCCCCATCAAAACATTCATGTTGAAATCCTAATGCCCAATACCTCTGAATGGGACTACATTTGGAGACAGCGTCTTTATAGAGGAGATTAAGTTACATTGAGGTCACCAGGGGAGGCCTGGTTCAATATGCCTGATGTCCTTATAAGAGAAATTTGGGCGTAGACAGATACAGAGGGAAGAGGATGTGGAGACACAGGGAGGAAATGGCCCATCTACAAGGTGAGCAGAGGGGCCTGGGACAGAGCAATCTCTCACTGCCATCAGAAGCATCCAACCTGGCTGACCTGTGGATCTCACACTTCTAGTCATGAAGTGTAAGAAAATGCATTTCTGTCGTTGAAGCCACTCAATCTGTGGCATACACCTTTGCAATGGCAGCCCTAGGAAACTAATACAAAGAAAGAGGGAAGAGAAGGAGCTGCTGTGAGTACCTGACAAGAACTGTAACTGTGGGAATGAGGCCATGTTTCATGAGCTATCGCCTTAGGTAGAGGAGTGCAGCCCACGACAGCCTGCATCGTAGTGGAGAGAGCGGGGAATAAGTTTCCCAGCCTGTCTTCTCTGCCCTCTGAGCTTCTGTCTCCCATTGGCCTAACCAGAAGCTAGAGGGAAAGGTGCTTGGGTGACTAAGTCTGTGGTAGTTGGCTTTCTCAGACACGGCATAAAGTGACAGTGATTCTGGAGGTGCAAATGGAGAATATTCAGCAAACATGTCTAATACTTTCCTCAAGTGTAACATGTCTAAAACAGACTATTGTTTCCCACCAAACCTGCTTCTTCCCTAGTCGTCTGTCCACTAAATGTAACTCCAGTCTTCTCCAAGCTCAGGCTAAAAATCTGAAGGTCATCTTGACTCCATCAACGAATTCTATGTGCTCTACCTTAGAACTTTCTAGAATCTAACCACTTATCATCGCTACATCGATGATCACCTTGGCACAACCTCTGGTTCACAAACCTGTCTGCAACCATTCTCCTCCATCACCCCAGTCCAGGTTCTAACTTTCCCAAAGCTGTGTTTAAGTGGGGTCCATCTCCATCATGCATCGTCACCACAGGGAACTCTCAGACCCAACACCTCTCTGAGTGTGAGGAAGGCCATCTCCAGGTACGGTGACTCACCCTGCCTCACCCCCAGAACACAAACCCCTCTTTCTCTCCCCTGTGAAAGCTCCAGCATACCCAACTGATGGGCTTCCACCTTCAAAGCACCAGGTCTCTCTCCTCGTGTCTCCCAGGCAAATTTTCCTTGATGACACAAAAGTACATGTAAAAAACATGTGTAACTCCTTCCACCCCAGGAAAATACAGGCTTATTGCTTTTCTGTATATATAAATAGTGCATTCTTACTTTTAGAAAGTCAAGCAATTTAGAAAATTATAATGAACAAAGTAAAAAAAATTGCTTAAGTCCCACCACCCACAAATATTCACTATTCATGTTTTTTGTTTTGTTGTTTTTTGGTTAACCTTCATCTGATGATATTTTTTCCATTGATTTTTAGAGAGAGTGGAAAGGAGGAAGGAAGAGAGAGAGAAAAAAAACATCAATGTGAGACATATAGATTGGTTGCCCCCCACATGGGCCCCAATCTGTGCTGGGGATCAAACCTGCAACCTAGGTGCATGCCTATGACCAGGAATCAAATCCAGGTGTGCAGGGCGATGCTCTAATCACTGAGATACACTGGCCAGAGCCATTATTAATGTTTATGTGACTATGATTTCATACATGATTTTAGGCACAGATAGATAGAGATAGAGATAGAGATAGAGATAGAGATAGAGATAGAGATATATAGATATAGATATAATTTTATGTAAATGGGTTCATATTTCACATGCCTCTTAAAATTCTAAATACCTTTTCCTGACCTTCAATCTTTCTGTTCACTCACCTCTCTCTTCTCTTACTCCTGACCCCTATACCTCACCTCACCACTGACCCAGGAACCAAAGTTAACATTTTGATATATAGCCTTCCATGCTCACAAGTCATCTGAACTATTGAAGTACATATATTGCTCTTCAGGGTAATTTATAGTAAAAAAAAAACACAAAAAAACCACTTAGATCATATAATATTTTCTTATCTATATGTCATAAGAAAGTCCTTATGAGTTACCTATATAAATGTAACTCATTTTTTTCAGTGGTTGCATAATGATATGAATTCACTGTAATTTATTCAAGTAATCTGATATTAATGAACATTCAGAGTGTTTCTGATTTGGTCATTACAAATTATGTTGTAGTGTGTTTTTTTAACTGGCATATTTATTGCTAAAGGAAAATTCCTCAAGGCAGGCTGGGATTAAATTATATGTGTATCTTTAAATTATTATAGATATTACCAGATTGTAAAGTTCTGAGGTTGTAATACTTCAATTTAAATATATAATAGTAATGCTACTCACTGGTTAAAATTGAAATATGCAACATAGCAGAAAATGGACAAATTAACAGTTCACAGAAGGGTACTTCCCAATAGCTAATAAATATAACTAGCCTTACTGATTGTCAGAGAAACGCACATCATATCCCAGTCATCAAATTGGTGAAGAAGGAGGAGGAGGAGGAGGAGGAGGAGGAGGAGGAGGAGGAGAAAGAAAACTAATATACATTGATGGTGTACATGAAGTAGAAGTGGAAAGGCTATTCTGTTAACATTAGGGATACTCATTTCCTGTTCTTTGTGCTCAAAATATTTTTCAATCTCTAGTTTTTCTTTTAATTTTTTCTAGTATTTTGGGCCAAGTTTAAAAATGAAATTTTTACATAGTCATGTGTTTCACTAGCAAGACTTCCAGTGTCCTATCTTGCTTCAAAAAACATCACTTACCCCTATCCTCTCCTAATTTTTCTTCTAAAGTTTATACTGGCTTTTATTTTATATTTAAATTTGTAATTGAGATTTACTTTTACATGTGGTGAAAGATAAGAGTACAGTGCTAATTTTCAACCAGATGGAAAGTAAATTATGCAACATTGTTTATTAAATCAATTATTTTTCCCCTGAAATTGTAATATCACCTTTGACAAGTATTAACTTCCCATCGTCATGGGGTTCTATTTCTTGACTATTTTATTCCACTGATCTTTTATGTCAATAACATATTCCTTCAATTATAGTGGCTAACTAGTATGATTTAATCTCTAGTAAAATAGCACTGCTTTTATTTTTAATAATTTTGTTAATTATCCTCAGACATTTAATTTGTATATGTTCTTTTTCTAGAATTACTCTTTTTATTTTGAAACTAGAGGCCTGGTGCATGGAATTTGTGCATGGGGGGGTCCCCTCAGCACAGCCTGCACCCTCTCCAATCTGGGACCCTTCGGGGGATGTCCAACTGTCGGTTTAGGCCCAATCCCAGGGATCGGGCTTAAACCGGCAGTCGGACATCCCTCTCACAATCCTGGACTGCTGGCTCCTAATCGCTCACCTGCTTGCCTGCCTGGTTGCCCCTAACTGCACCCCTGCCAGCCTGATCGCACCTCACTGCCTCTGCGTGCCGGCCTGATCACCCCTAACTGCCCCCCCTGCTGGCCTGATCACCCCTCACTGCCCCCCTTGCCAGCCTAATTGCCCCCAACTGCCCCCCCTGCCAGCCTGGTCACCCCCAACTGCAGCCCCCACCAGCCTGGTTGCCCCTAACTGCCTCCCCCGCCAGTCTGGTCACCTCTTACTGACCCCCCTGCTGGCCTGGTCGCCCCTAACTGCCCCCCTCTGCCGGCCTGGTTGCCCCCAACTTCCCCCACTGCCAGCCTGGTCACCCCACGTAGCCTGCTTGTTCAGTTGTTTGGTCATCCCTCACTAACCCCCTTGCCAACCTGGTCACCCTAGCAGCCTGCTTGTTCAGTCGTTTGGTCATCCCTCACTAACCCCCCCTGCTGGCCTAGTCATAGGCAGCCATCTTGTGAAGGTGTGAGGGTTAATTTGCATATTACCTCTTTATTATATAGGGTAGTTGCAGATTCACATGCAGTTATAAGAAATAATAGAGAAATCCCATGATTCCCCCAATGGTAAATTATTGAAAATTATAGCATAACTAGAGGCCTGGTGCATGAAATTCGTGAACGGGGGGTGGAGGGGGGGGTCCCTCAACATGGCCTGCACCCTCTCCAATCCGGGACCCCTCAGGGGATGTCCAACTGCCTCTCACAATCTGGGACCACTGGCTCCTAACTGCTCGCCTACCTGACTGCCTGATCGCCCCTAACCACTTCTGCCTGCCTGATTGCCCCTAACCACCTCTGCCTGCCTCATAGCCCCTAACCACTTCTGCCTGCCTGCCTGATCGCCCTTAACTGCTCTCCTGCTGGCCTGATTGCTCCAACCACCTCTGCCTCTCCCCACACCCAGGACCCGGGCTTCCCTCCCTCTGGCTGGTCGCAGGCACCCAGGACCTGGGCTTCCCTCCCTCTGGCTGGCCGCAGGCACCCAGGATCCAGGCCGGCTTTGCCAGGGCTGGCTGCAGCCGCAGGGAACCATGGGTGGGTGGCTTTGCCCGGGCCACAGCTGTTGGTGCCTGGGACCACAGAGCAGGTGGCTTATCCCTCTCCCAGGCCGCAGGTGCAGACACAACCACTGGTGCCCGGGACTGTGGGAGCTGTGGGGCATGCAGATTGTCCCTCTCCTGGGCCACAGGTACAGTTGCAGCCACTAGTGCCTAGGACCACAGGGTGGGTGGCTTGTCCGTCTCCTGGGCTGCAGCCTGGCTGTCCCTATTCCTCTTTCACAAGCTCATTTGTGCCTGGCTGGTCCCCATTCCTCTCTCCCCAGTGTTGTGTGTCTGAGTCATTAAGGCATGAGGGCTTGATGGCGTGAGGGCATGATGACCATCTGCATATTAGCTCTTTATTATATAGGATAACACAATCAGAATATTGACATTGATATAGTCAAAATATAAAACATTTCCATCATCACATAAATCCCTTGTGCTGTCTTTTATAGCCATGCTCTCTTCTCTCCTGCCCCCACCTACTCTTTAACATTTGGCCACTTGTTATCTGTTCTCCATTTCTATAATTTTGTAATTTCAAAAATGTTATGTAAATGTTGATTAGAAAGAAGCCAATTGGTTAATTTAGGGACAGTTGCTACTATCTGGAAGTCAGTCAATAGATTTTAACTGTCATCTTTATATTTCTATAATAACATTTCACTCTCTCACTTCTAAAAGGCAGGGTTCTATATTATTCTTCTTTTTCATATTTTCTGTGTATGTTTCAGTAAAGTGCATAGAAACATGTGGTTTGGGTTCCTGAGAAAAGACCCTTCTGCTGAGGCCTCACATGTGTAGCATCTAGATTGACTCTTCCAGAGATAGAAAATGAAACCTTCACATAGCTGTTCCCTACTATGTGAAAACCACCACTTCCCTGATAGTCCTGTCACTTGGAAAGTGTTAATTGGTACTAGTTGAAGGTAGATCATCTTGGCCTTCATTAATATTGTGTTTCTGTTCCTTTTTGCCATAGAGAAAGCACTGCTATAATTGAAAGGCGGCTCCACAGCTTCCCAGGTAGGCATGAGAGAAGTATTGCTAATTTGCTCAGTGTCACACCTGCTTTGCTCTTCATTAGACCAAAGGGGAAAGTCAACACTCCCAGGTAACCTGCAGGGGGAAAGAAGTGTGCGTGGTTCCAGCTGTTGCCTAGGAACCCAGGCAATCCCAGAGGGCAAAGGACAATCATCAAAAACCTTTAGGGTCAAGTATAATCATTTCTCCCTTGCCATAAGGAGCTGTTATTTCAAGTTATTTCCTTCCTTCCTTCCTTCTTCCTTCACTCTTAAAAATATTATTGAGCACCCAGGATGTGACAGGCACTACTCTGACACTGGAGACATATACCTGAATGAGAGAGACAGGGCTTCTCCAGATAACTTACACACTGGTGAAGGAGGCAGATATATAATGTAAATTTAATTATTAATAAGAGCTACAAAGAAATGCAAATCAGGGAAGGTGATTATGATGGGACAGGCATGCTATTTTGGATAGAGCGGCCAGGGTGGCCTCTTGAAGGGGTGACATTTGAGCAGAGAGCTGACTGAGGTGAGGAAGCAAGCAATACACAGGTCAAGGAACAGAGATTTTGGTGCATTTGAAAACAGGCAAGGCTAGTGCAGTATCCCTCTTACACCTGGAAAGAAGGGCCCTGCCCTTCGCCTCTGCTTCAGAAGGCCTATCACAAACTCACCCACACATAAATGGCAGGCACACAGGTGCCTCCATCACACAGAAGCTTGCGATGGTTCTGGTGACAGCACAGTCTGTCATTTTAAACAGCTGCCCTCATGACTCTCTATCCAGGTTCCAAACAATTGGTTTTCCATATCTCTTGCCCTGTGTCCTCAAAACAGAAGGCAACTGTGTCTGACTGCAAAGGTTTGAGGTTTGCTGAGCTGACGCACAGCTTCAGAATGCATTGAGGGTTTGGGACATGGAAACACAGACTTTAAAAATTAATTAACTTGTCAAATCCTTCTTCTTGGAGAACATGAATACAATTGATTCTCGCATAATGAAGGTGGTTTCTTAGCACCAACCATCCACTTTCTTGCCTCTCTTCCCATTCTATTTCCTGGCTCTAGCAGTGTGCACAGGTTAAGGTGGTATTTGCATCAGTTACATATGGAAGCTGAGGAAAACTTTGCAATATCAAACATTACATATTTCTCCTAAGTTTGTATATTTGTAGGTCCAGATGTAACAGGTGTGAAGTGTGATACTAAGACAACTAGATAAACATTAAACTCTAGAATTGTTCATATTTTACATTATAAAAATATTGAATAACATTTAATTAAATTTTTAAAAACAAACATTTTATAATGATTAAATACTAATTACATTTAAAATGTTGGTAGATATAATTTCTATTTATCTTTTAATCTTAATCATTTCACTATTTTAGAATAACCTTTGAAAACATAAAAAATATTTTAATCTTTTAATTTTATTTTTATTAAACACCCAGAATATGAAATGCTAGTTAAATTCATATCTGATATTTTGCAGACCTTCAGTTATATAAATCTATAAACCATAGCTTCACATATTTTTTTTGCATTTGTCTTTAGAAAGGTATGCATGCCAAAATTAGAGAATAAAAATCTTTAATTTAACAGGTCACTGATTCATAATTTTTAATAGTTATATATATATGGAATGTGGCCCTCAACTTTTACCTCTTGCCTGGGTGCAACAAATATTAGGGTTGAGTCTGGGCCAATGAACCTGGAGCCTCATCTGGTGCACACATAGCAGAGTAGGGCCACAGTAAAGAAGTGGGAATTGATTCCAGGTTTAATGGGAAACCATTAGATGGCTCTGAACTGGGTTGTGGCCAGCTAAAAGCTCATGTCTATTCTATAGGACCAATTCAACTTTGAGTTTTTGGAAACTTAGGGATTAGATGAAGGACTTCTCCACCCCCCACCACTGGCAACTATAAACACTAATGCCGGATGCTGGGCATGATTTAATGCTGGTGGTCTTGATCCGACATCTAGAAGGGTTCAGCAATCTGGATAAAGGGCTGTGCGTAAATTAAATAAGAGTCCAGAGATGAAACATAATTTTGAAAGGCATATGGGCGGGGGGGGGGGCGGTGAGGGGGCAGAGGAGCTTGGCTGAAGAAACCAAGTTCTCCTTGTCTCAGGACCCCTTGCTTTTTATTAACACAAATTGTCCTAAGGCAAGGTGGAGATATACACTTCAAAGGGTAAGGTTTTGTACAGAAGCATTGTCAGATTGGGGAATTGCCTTCGGCTCCTCAGGTGTTTGGCCAACAAGAGGCAATAACATGTAGATTAAGATGCCCTGAGCTGTCTGGCAGCAATCAATTTAATGCATCCTTTTCAGGTTTGTGGAAATGCTTTTAGCCATTCCAGCAGGCAATAGCATATGTGACTCAGCCCTTGTTGAGTCCCCAAGTTCCATCAACCTTTCAATGAAACTTTTGCAATTATGACATGCTGGAATTGGCTTCCAGCACACTAGAACTGATACATGTGGCATAAGGATTCCAGAACCATCTCAGCCCACACCACTACATTCAGGGAATAGACTGAGTCACCCAATACATAAGGCCCAGCAGACATGCAGCAGAGTGCTTTTTGGTAAAGAAGGAATTTCCCTGGACACAATTTCCTTTGGGGAAGACCTGACTTTGCTCATACAAATAATGGACAGAAACAATTGATATTCCAGGATTAATCTATGCTATATTCAGACAGTATATTCTCTACAATCAGACAGTTTTGACTCCTGACTCTTCCACTTTCTGGTTGTCTGAATTTGAACAATTTACATGGCTCCTCTCTAACTCTAAGGAGGTAAATGATAGTATCTGCCTAATAGGATTATTGTGAAGATAAATAAAATAAACTACATGCAAAATTTAGAATAGGGTCCAACATATATTATGCACTTAGAAACAATAGTTATTTTTCTTTATTTTCAACTTCTTGGCTAAATCTGAAAGGGCCAGATTTCAATTCTGTGAATTTATTTTTAATTGAGCAATTCATGATAAAGTGGGCTTTCCACAATTGGGAGTATTCAGGCAGGGCTGCATAATTATCTTTGTGAAATATTGTAGAAGTAAGCACAGCCTGGAAGGAAAATTGAATTTCATGAGCTCTCTTCTAGTGCCAAGATTCTATGATTCTTACTACAAATTCAGCTTCCTGTGGGGGCTGAAGCTTTGCAGAGCTTATGATCTCATTGGAGAGATTAAAATGACTCACACAAAGTAGATAAAAAATAAAGGAGAAGGTGATCCTGATGAGAGGCACTGAGGTGAATGGTTCAGTGGAGAGGTCCATATAGAAGGCAGGCAGAAAGACTTCATGGACCAGGTAGGATTTTCCTCAGCTCATAACAGAAAGACACATTAGTTGTATAGATCAAAGAAAGCCTATGTCACAGCCCCCAGATCGCTATTCAAGCTGCATTCAGAGCCGCTCCATCCTCAGCTCTCAGGGGACAGAGGCCTGGGCTTTGAGGAACCTCTGTAGAAGCTTGATAGACAGCAGAGGTGGGGTGAATTTGCCCTCCTCCATACGTGTGTTTGGACTTTTCCTCATTCACCTTATTCCAGTGAACTGGTCCAGTTCCGGTATTGACAGTGCTGCACAGAACCTTTCTACTCAGACCAGCAGCTTTGGCCTGTTAGAACAGGAGCATCTCAGCCTGTTGAATAAGAATCTTCATTTTAACAAGAGCCCAAGGCAAGTTGTATGTACACTGATGTGTGAAAAGCACTTTTACAACAGTGGTTTTCAAATATGGAAGAGCTGAGAGAGCGTCTACCTGTCGATGCTGGATACCCAGGTCCTTCTCAGGCTTACTGATGGAGAATTTCTGGAGATGGGGTTTAGGGGAAAATCCAGGTATAGCCCAGACACCCAGGACTCCTAGAATCACCAACACCAAACTACTAATTGTGAAAAAAAAATGTATTGAGCCCAAATTTTTATGGAGACTCTCAAAAGTCACTTAAGTTTTCTGTAGGACTTAGAGATTTTTCTTATGTGTAAAGTGGGGGTATTAAGGTAACTACCTCAAGAACCCCACCCACCACTGCCACACACACAGAGAGAATGAAACTCAAATCTTTCTAATGTTGAAACTCTTCAAGTCTTTCTAATGTTGAGAAACTGGACATGATTGTTGATTCTATCTGGAAAGGTCTTCTGCAGATATCCATATGATTCACCACAGAACTCCTTCAGTAGTTTGTTCAAACATCATCTCATCACTTCTTCCTGGTCCAGCTTTCCATGACTTTCCCACACAAAATAGTATAACTTGCCACTACTGTCATCACTGCTCTTTATCTGTATTTGTTTTTTTTGTTTTGTGTTTTTGTTGTTGTTGTTGTTGTTGTTAATTCTCACCTGAGGATATTTTTCCATTGATTTTTAGAGAGAGTGGATGGGAGAGGGAGAGACAGAGAGAAACATTGATGTGAGATGTGAGAGAAACACATTGATTGGTTGTCTCCTGCACACATCCCAACCAGGGCCAGGGAAACTGCAACCAAGATACATACCCTTGACTGGAATCTAACCTGTGGGCCAACGCTCCATCACTGAGCTAAATTGGCTAGCACTGCCTGTGGTTTTTATTCTTCTTCAAAACATTTGTCCTTGCCTAACATTTCAGATATTTATTTGATAACTCTCCCCTCCAACTAAAACTTAAGGTCTACAAGAAACTTTGTCTTTCTTTTTTCATTCTTATATCCCCATTGTTAGAACAGTGCCAAGCAAGCATACAATTGGCATCAATAAATATTTATTGGATGATTAAATTAAATATACTTTAATGCTAATATTCCTTGACTCCTCAAGTATTTCTGATTAAAAGCTAATGGGTCTCTTCAATACCCTACCCATGTATTGTCTTCCATGTGAAGTTTTCCTGGCAGACTTCTCCTGACCCAGAGAGAACTAATGATCCCCTGTTTTGTGCTTCCTTTGCAGTTTATATATTCTTTCTTCCTATTATTCATCACTCAGTGTAACCTTTTGTTTTTGTTTGTTTGTTTGTTTGTTAATCATCACTGGGGTTTATTTTTTCCATTGATTTTTAGTGAGTGGAAGGAAAGGAGGGACACATTGATTGGTTGCCTCCCTGGACCAAGCCAGGAACTGAACCTGCAAACCAGGTCTGTGTTCTTGATTGGGAATCAAATCCATGACCCTGAGGGTGCACAGGCCAACACTCTAACCACGGAGAAACACTTGCCAGGGCTAGTGAGTATATCTACTTCAAGTTCTCTGTAGGCTATGACCTCCTCAAGAGCAAGACCATTTTTAACTCATTTTTGTACCATCCTTCCTAGTGTTTGTTGAATGAAAAATGAGTGAATTTTTCCACCGTGGAAAATGGGCTCATATACAAATTCAAGAAAAGGGTCTTTCTGATTTCATAGTGATAGCTGAGGGAAATGAAGGAAAAAACAAACACCATCAAAACAGATCTTCTTGAAGAGTTGTTGGCTTCCATTCCTGAATTTACAATACTAGATCACATCCTTCGGCCCAGATCAAAGTGAAAGCTCATTGCCTTAACCATGAAGAGTGATGCCAGTAAGCTTAGAGTAGGGCAGGAGAGACCTGATGCTGCCAAGAGAACAGCAAAGTCCAGAATCAAAGAGAAGCCAGTGGGATGGTTCCCAAGGCAATACTGGGGCCTCTGAATCTCTTGTATAAGATGGCCAACTACATCAACCTTTCAGAAGACCTACTGTTCAAACAGTTAGGAGAAGCAAAGCACATTTATTTCCAAGTGCCCAAGCTGCTGTGCTGAATAATAATAATAATAATAATAATAATAATAATAATAATAAAGGAGAAAGGAGACAGTGAATGCAATTGCTCTTTGCCTGCAAAGCTCTTCAGCCCTCACAGCCAAGGTCGCCAAGCCTGCTCTTACGAGACACTCTCTCAGGACCAGGAAGACTGCTCTCCAGAGGGACAGGTTTTGGCAAGATGTACAGTGCACCTTTACCTTCAAACAGTCTTGATTATAATTCAAAGCCTGATATGTCACCATTTTGAAGGATGAACATCTACTTATGCTGTTTTAAAATTTGACTTTACCGAATCTTTTTGTTTAAAAAAATAACATTTTTCTTATGTTTTTTATTTTTTAATCTTCACCTGAGAATATTTTTCCCACTGATTTTCAGAGAGAGTGGGAGGGGGAGGGAGAGACAGAGAGAGAGAGAGAGATATCAATTGGTTGCCACCCTCACGTATCCCAACCAGGGCCAGGAGCCTGCAACCAAGATATGTGCCCTTGACCGGAATCAAACCCAGGACCCTTCAGTCCACTGAGTCAAACCACCTAGAGCTGTTTTTTCTTATTTTTAAAAATGTTTTTGCTTTTAGCATATTGAAAAAGGTTTTATGCATTCTTACTAAAAGGTTTATATTTTAAAAGATGGTTTCTATCTCACATAAGATGAAACCAGTGTTCTTAATTTCTTTTATACAGTCAATATTTACTGGGTGCCCAAGTGCTAGATACCTGTAAGCACAAAGTGTGGTTTCTGTAGGGGGTGGAGGAAGACAGGCTAACACCGGGAAGTAAAGACCCTTCAGTACAGCTGTGATGGATAATCTAAGGCTGATAAAAGTTAAGGAAATAAATGCACAAAATGTATTCATTAATTCCAAAATGCACCCAATTACTGGGCTTCTGCTATTTATATACTTGCTACACATAAACATTTTTCTTTCTGGTCATCACTAAACCTGTCCCAAGTGCAGGTCACAACATATACCAGTTTCAAGTCAGAGTCGGGAAAGACACCCTCTGCCCCGAGTTCTTGCCAACGAGCTGATGAACATTCAGTTGCTGTTCCCCATTTAATTAATTCTGATGAGCTATTGATTTACCACAACTGTTTGTCCTAATAATTAGCTCCAAAATTAGAAGGGTTGCAACCCATTTAGACAGCTGCCACAGAAAATAAGCATTTGAAAATGCTCCTGGTCAAGGAAACAGGGTAGAAATGGCGGCAGTTCAACAGCAAATTTACGAGTGTGTCTCAGGAGTTTTATTTTTCCATTTCAAGCAGTTAACATACCAGCAGTGATGGCCGCAGGAACCATTACTAGCTGTAGTTAGGCTGCTACTTCACATCAGTATAGCGAGGATAAACATGCAGCCTGAAGTGTGCTAATCGTGGAGTCGTGATAGCAACAGGCGTTGAACAATTTAGGTCAGTTCCTTGCAATGTTTAATTAGACTAATATATCCGTTTGCAATTAATAGCAGATGTGACAAGCTAATGTGTCCATGTACAGACAAATTAACCTCTGCCCATCAGCTGCTCGGATCTGTGAGAAAGCTGCCATGTTTTGCTTCTATCTATCTGAGTCTAAATAAAATAAAATGGCAGGATAATTACAAACATAGATGTTAATAGAATACACTTCCCATGAAGCAATGTCTGTAGGAAATCATTTTTCAGGTAGGCCATCAGACTTCAACAGCGACAACAAAAGTGAGCATCTGTGTTATCTTTGACATTTTTAAAATATGGTCACATAGATTATGCTCTTATTTCCCCGGTAATAGAAGTGATTCTGTAAGTTTTCAACTGCTGGTAAAGAGACCTATCTGCTCCTAATGCACTTGAGGCTTAAGTCGCTGAAATTTGGTGTCATCTCCTCAAAATAGAGATTTTTAAATTGCAGCTGGGAGCAATTCTGAAGGGAAAACTCAGGAACAAGACAAATTTTCACAGGGCAGGACTTTTGAAAGAAAGGAATTCTGGGTATTGGTTTTGTTTGGTTGGGGAAAAGGTCAGGAGCAGAACACAACTGCTAATCATTGCTACTCCTCCCAGCTTTCCTTCAGAAAAGCCGAGGGCCTGCCTGAACCCATGGAGGAACCCAGACCATCCCAGAGCTGAGCTGTCTAGTCTTTTGGGGTAAATAATAATAATAATAATAATTATAATAATAATAATAATAATAATTAGGTCTTGATTCTTGGTCTCTGAATAGCTGGCAAGGAGCCCAAAGTGCTTGTAGGTCTCGCAAATTACCATGTCTCTGGGTCATAGAGGCTCTTAAAGATGTGACATCAAGAAGTCAAACTTCCCTTCCTACCCCGTGAGCTGAAGCCAGCTCCCAGAATCTTCCTGGCACCTCTTATGCTCCTGGCCTACTTTCACTGCGCCAGTGACCCTGGCATTTAGTAGGAAACTGGTGATGGCGTGGGAAATGCCCTGTTCCATAATACAAGTGTCCACAGAATCCAATGACTTACTCCCACTTCATTGTACAGTGTTTCTGTGGACAGGTCTTGAAAATCAACCATGTAGAAGTAGTACACGGAAAGTGATTTTGACATTGGAAACCCCCACAAGGTAAAATTCCTGCCAAGGAAAGAAGGCCGGCTTGAGACATCAAAAACTTCAGAGGGATATGGGAAATGGGCGAATGCGAAAAGGATAAAGCCCCTGGGATGATTTAGTCTTGAGAAGAGAAAGAAATGGGTCACTTAATGTCTCTTTAAATATAGGAAGGATTATTATTCAGAAGCTGTATCCGGATGTATGAACATTTCTCTACAGAGGATAGAACAAGAAACAATGGGCTTTAGCTAGAGAAGAAAAGGATATATATGTATAAAGAGGGGCTTCCTGGCAGTAGTGGTTATAAAGCATAGTAATGGGATACTAGAAAGGCTGTCAAATCCACTTCCCTACAGAATTTTAAGAACACGACAGACACCTCTCAGAAAAAATGGTTTAGATAAAACCTCCCTGGAGATTGAGGGATGGATCAGATGACTTCTCAGGGGTCCTTTCAGCCCTATGTGTTTATCATTTAAAACTGGATGACAACACTTTTTCAGATAAGCCTTATCTGGTAAACTAGGAACTACATCATTTCTTCTCCCCCCACCCCCAAGCCTTGTCCAATCTTATTTTCTTTTATATGCACCTTGCTTTGCTGATGCCTACTTGACACTTGCTCTTTAGATATTGTGCTCACACGGCTATAGCATGCTATCAGCACAGACTATCAAAGATGGATGGGGCATTTGCAAGGACAGAGAGAAGATGGTTTCTTAGTATATGGAATAAAGGAACAGTGGGCTCCCTACACTTGGAGGAATCATCCCTAATAAAGCAAGCCCTATTTTAACATTTTTTTATAGTGACTTCAGTCTCTGTTCATGATACCGAAATATTTTGTTTTCGTGGGGGTAAACCTTACGTCATATCACATATGGTTTCGTTTTCCTCAGCCTTGGTGTTCCCTTGAAGTCAGACATCCCCTCTACTTACGGGGCCATCTTGAGTGGCTTGTGCTGGAGGGGACTCGAGGTGGCCATCCGAGTCCTCCATAACACGAGGCAAACTTGAGAGCACGTGAACGATGCTTCACAATGTGAAGGGCTCTTCTGAAACCCTGCACTTTTCCAGTTCCAGATGGTTGCCTGTCTTCTCTCATTTAGAGTTTAACAGATGCACATGGGCTTTCCTGGACATACCCTAATAAGAGAAGGTTAAAAATTAAGAGTCTGTGATTTACAAGGCCAAGAAATTAGTTTAGGTTCCTTGAGAATTATGCAAAATCATTTGAAAAGTAATTCAATATCTAAACTGATTGCCAGCAGGAGAAACCCCACTATATTAAGTAGCATCAACAAAACCATCAGGTTTAAATTTAAATAAAACCACCATAGGTGCAAGATGCATAGTGCTTACATGGAGAGCAATGCATGCACAAATAAATAAACAAACGAATTCATAAAGTAAGTTGGGCCCAGCTGGTGTGGCTCAGTGGTTGAGTGTCGACCTATGAGCCAGGAGGTCACGGTTTGATTCCTGGACAGGATACATGCCAGAGTTGTGTGCTTGATCCCCAGTGTGGGGCATGTAGGAGGCAGCCAATCAATGATTCTCTCTCATCACTGATGTTTCTATCTCTCTCTCGTTCTTCCTTCCTCTCTGAAATCAATAAAAATATAATTTAAGAAATAAGTTGGAGTAGTGGGTAAAATCTTCAGTCCACATGTTCATGCATGCAAGAAATGTCATATTTTTTATTATTTTGATTAAATTTATTTTGAGCCTTCACTTGGTAGAGTATGGGAAACAAAACCTCAGGCTATTCCAGGTCTCCCTTTGCGTTCCCCTGGGAGGCCATGAGTTCCAGGACTTTTATGGGATATCAAATCATGGGTTGGGAGCGGCTGGTCCTCAGTATCATCTAGTGTCCATGCTGGCATCCACCGACATGTCTGCCATCCCATCTGGTCTTCAGTCCTCAGTCGATGCACATCACTACTGCATTCTCCTTGTCCCTGCTGCAAAGCTTCTTCAGGTGCCAGCTATCTCCCTACTACTTTTCTCCCCTCTTGGTGGGTGGGAGACATCATATTGTTCCCAGTTACACTGAGGACTCAGAATTGTTACAGGTTCCTTTGTGCAGACAGGACCAGCTACATAATTTGCAGGGCAGAATGAAATGCTAGCCCCTTGTTCAAAAATTATTACGAATTCCAAGAGGGCAACAGGAGAACTTTAAACCAAGTGTGAGACCCTGTGTGACTGCACAAGTCACTCACTCCATAAGCCGACGCTATGCCTCCTGCCACACACCATGCTGAATGTCAGCAATAAGATGCTTCTTCCTATGCAAGGCATAGGGCCACCTGTTCTTGGTAACTCAGACCTTCCTTGCTACCACAACTTCACCTGGGGTGAAGTGCTGGGTGCACACCACACAGGGCCCTTCTCTTAGGTCCATGGAACCAGGCCGCCTTCGTTGTCTTTCTCATCTTTCTTCCTCCACACAAACAAACCTGTGAGCTCCATCAAGTCCCAAGTCAGGGAGCATGACAGCTTTGGCTCTTTTCTATTCTCCTTAATATATTTTTATCCAGGGAGTGGGAAGATCTGCTTATGCCCTGAGACCTTTAGCTCTTAGACCAGGGGTCCTCAAACTTTTTAAACAGGGGGCCAGTTCACTGTCCCTCAGACCGTTGGAGGGCCAGACTATAGTTTAAAAAAAACTATGAACAAATTCCTATGCACACTACACATATCTTATTTTAAAGTAAAAAAACAAAACAACAAAAACACCCGCATGTGGCCCACGGGCCGTAGTTTGAGGATGCCTGTTCTTAGACCTTTGAAATTAAACTAAACTAAAAGAGCAGGCTATCAATCAAAGAAAGGCCTTTTCTTAAAAAATATTATATCTTCCATTTACTATACAAACTATTTTGAAACACAAAGCTCTGTTGTGACTCCCTTTTCTCTCTTTCTGCTGTGATATTCCTTCCTGGAGTGAATTAGCATCTAAATATTCCTGCACCAGATGAATGGAGAAAGAGCTGATAGGTAACAGAAATGGAGGAGGGGGAAGACTATTGGTCTCAGTTTACCAATAAGGGAGGTTACATACATTGACCAAGGTCACACAACTAATTAAATGGTAGAGCTGGGCTCTCAGTCTGTGTGGTTTGCCTCTTGAGTCTATCTTAATTGTAATGCTACGCTGCCTCTTGTAGTAAGCACTAATACATCACAACTTCAGTGTTTATGATAATGATAAAGTAGTGATAATTGGTTCCTTACCTTCCCCAGAAACAAAAGCATATAGAGATATAGAGACCATCAAAACAAATATATTTAGGATACAAATTTTTTTTTGTTTATTTGGGCATTTATTATCTTACTGGTGGCCCGGTGCATGAAATTTGTGCACGGGGAGGTGGAGGGGGTTCCCTCAGCCCAGCCTGCACCCTCTCCAATCGGGGACCCCTTGGGGAATGTCCGACTGCCGGTTTAGGCCCAATCCCACAGGGCATCCCTCTTGCAATCTGGGACCGCTGGCTCCTACCTGCTCACCTGCCTGCCTGCCTGATTGCCCCTAACTGCCTCTGCCTGCCTGCCTGATCAATCCTAACTTCCCTGCTCTGCTGGCCTGATCTCACCCCTAACTGCTCTCCCCTGCCGGCCTGATCACCCCTAACTGCCTCTGCCTGCCTGATCGCTCCTAACTGCCCTCCCCTGCCAGCCTGATCTTGCCCAACTGCCCACCCTTGCTGGCCTGATCACCCCTAACAGCCTCTGCCTCAGCCCCCACTACCATGGCTTTGTCCAGAAGGAAGTCAGATGTCCGGTCGACACAGTCTAATTAGCATATTACCCTTTTTATTAGTATAGATAGATTATATAGAATAAGATTGCTTAAATGTGGGGGGGGGGAGCCTTTTTCAGCAGGAGGAGATGCTCTTGGCAGACAAAGATACATAATCCCTATATCTGCACTGATAGCCAGCCATATGCACTATACTGCCAAACTGGTCACTAAAAAAATTGAACCACTTTCTTATACCTTACACCAAACAGCTGTTGCCCTTAAAACCTCTCCTTAGCCCCCACCTTAGGTTCTGCCTTTGCAGTTCATCCATATTAGGTTCCAATTGGTCCGTTTCTATGCCAGTCAGTGTCAAAAGCTCCACCTCCTAGGCAGCCATTAGCTCCTCGCAGTTCACCCAGATTTGGTTCTGATTGGTCTTTTTCTATGCCAGTCAGCGTCTCCCGGCCTATCTCCAGACCTGATCATAGAGGCGGGGGCTGATCAGCAGCCCCCGCAGCTGCTGGCAAGGCCCAGAGAGAAAGAGAGGCAAGGGCTGATCAACAGCTGCCACAGAGGCTGTGGATCAGATCCTGCTTCTCTCTCTGGGCCTCTCTCCGGGCCTGATCTGCAGCCCCCTTGGCAGTCAATGCTGGGTCACCACGGTACCCATAGCACTGACCGCAGAACTGACTTCTGGTGTTTGGTCGTCCATTCGGTCGTTTTGGACATTATGTACTCTGGCTCTTTATATATATAGATTACTGATCTTTAATAAAATGTTAAAGCAGTAATAGAAAGTACTGACCAAAAGGTGCTAGCCTAGGTTGTCTCATTCCTTTTTCAACAGAGGCAGGCAGATCACAGAATAATTCAAACAAGGCTATGCATCATAATAGTATTTCAGTTATATTTATAGATCCTGGCAGTAATCTTCAGGCTCCATGATCTTTCAAGCCACAAACCTTCATTTAGAACCTTCCAACAGGAAAATGATATTTAGAGAATGACTTCCAAATGTATACGGAGGCCCAGGCCACCCCAGGGCCCCAGTGCTAGAACATGAGCTGCCCCAGCTTAATCACTTTCTACCTGTGTGAGCATAGATGAGACACCTAGCTTCTTTGACCTTCAGTGTTAATATCTACCATCTACGACATTGAATATAAGCACCTGTATCAATGTAGGAAATTGTAAGTGTTAAGAACATAATAGTTATGGTGATGGAAGATGATTTAACTTTGGGTGGTGGACACACAGTGCAATATACAGATCTTATAACATAGAAATCTATACCTGAAACCTATATCATCTTGTTAACCAATGTCACCCCAATAAATTTAATTAAAAAAACACATAATAGCCTGGCCAGTGCGGTTCAGTGGTTGAGTATTGACCCATGTACCAAGAGGTCCTCAGTTCGATCCCAGTCAGGGCACATGCCTGATTTGCAGGCTCAATCCCTAGCAGGGGAATGCAGGAGGAGGCAACAGATCAATATTGATGCATTAACGTTTCTATCTCTCTCTCTCCTCTCCCTTCCTCTCTCTCTAAAATCAATAAAATAATATTAAAAAAGAAAAACATAATAGTTGCATTTTCCCCCACTTCTTAGATTCAGACAGTGACACCACCAATGTACATTTTTAGCTAACACTTGCACATTGCTTTTTATGTTTCAAACATTATTCAAAGCACTTGATATATATTAACTCATTCAATCCTCATGACAATCCCATGAAGTAGGTATTATTATTTTCCTAATTTTACAGATGAGAAAACTGAAGCAAGAAAGGTTAAGTAACACGCCCAAGGTCATAGAGTTAGAAAAGAATCTAGACAGCCTGGGTCCAGAAGCTACTCTCATAAAGCATCTAATAAGTCATTTTGTCTGATATGTGGCCTTTTATTTTTAGATGACATTTTATCCTCCTGATCCTTATTGTAACTCATACTATTAGATAAAGTTACAGAGAATATTTCAGTACTCTGATTGTGGGTTGGCCTTCCTAAGCAAGGAAGGAAGCTATCTTTTAACAAAAGACAGGCGAACTATATAAAGTTCAAAACTTCCAGGTAATCATAAGCCAAGTTATATGACATATGACAAACAGACATAATACTTGTATCATAAATAAAATCCAAACATATAAATAGCTTCTGTAAATTAATACAAAAAAGGAAGATAACTCATTAGAAAAATTGGTAAATAATATAAAAAATATGCTCACAAGAATGGGAAACAAATCAACAGTGTGTACATGAAAATATACTCAATCTAATTAACAACCAAGAAATAATAATTAAAATGATAATGAGATAACACTTTTTGCCCACTGGATTATCAAAAAGAGAAAAATATATAATATCCAAGGTAGCAAATATGTGGGCAAATATATTCTCATATGCTATTGCAGAAGTATAAATTATAATAGCATTTTTGGAAAAGAAACTTGGCAATATCTATCAAAATTTGAAATGTATATACTCTGATTTAGCAATCCACTTTTATGAATCTAATCTATAGAAATATTGTCAGTGCACCCAAAGCTATATGTACAGGATTTTCACTGCAACATTATTGGTAATAGTTTTTAAAAATGTATATAAAAGTTCAACCAAAAGGACTGGCAAAATAAAGATAAATTAAATAATACCTCCCTCACAAAAAAGAATTTTTTTCCATGTGAATATCTATTTGATTCAATACCATTTGTTGAAAGGCTTTCTTTTCCCCCATTAAGTTGCTTTGTCAAAAAAAAAAAAATCAATTTTCATCCTGGCTGGTTTTCTCAGTGGTTACAGCGTCAGCCCACGGACTGAAGGGTCACAGGTTCGATTCCAGTCAAGGGCACATACCTCGGTTGTAGGCCCCAATTGGAGCTCAGGCAGTAGGCAACCAATCAATGTGTGTCTCTTGCATCACTATTTCTCTCTCCTGTCTCTTCCCGTCCCACTCTCTCTAAAAATCAATGGAAAAAAATATCCTTGGGTGAGGATTAACAACAACAAAAAGAAAAAATCAACTTTCCACATACAAATGGATCTATTTCTGAACTCTATTCTCATTCAATAATCTTTATGTCTATCTTTTCAACAATATCAATTTATCTTGATAAGTGTAGCTTTATAATAAGTCTTGAAATCAGGAAACGTAAGTCTTCTATCTTTGTTCTTTTAAAAAATTATTTGGCTTTTTCTAGGCCCTTTATAGCATGTCCATATACCTTTTAGAATCAGCTTGTCAATTTCTACCCAAAAAATAGCTGAATTTTTTGTTGTACCGGTAGTTCAATTTGGGGAGAATTGCCATCTTAAGAACATTGGCTTTTCCAACCCATGAACCACAAAACTTTTAAGACAATATTGTTTATATATGTAACTCAAGCTTCCTCAAACCTAATTTATACAACCTGGACACATAAATTTATTCATTCACTCATTCATTCACTCTTTAACAAAAGTTTAAAGTACTTACCAGCCTCCTTCCCTTCAAAGTGCTCTCTTGGATTTTATAGGGCTAAGTCAATAGTTACACTCCAATTCCTTTCCCTTTACCTACTGATGAAGGCCTATGGCCCTCCTGTATTTCTGGGGGGGCTTCAGGGAATGCCCTACCCGTGAAGCCTGCTCATCCTAAGAACTCCAGCCCAGGGACTGTGTTCAAGATTGCCCTTTGCCCAGCAGGAGCATGAGAGAGCTAAGTGTTTTTGCATCTCTGTCTGAGGTCAATGTTAGCTTTATTCCTAGGTGACAGATAAGAAAACTAAGGCCCAGAGATGGTAAGTGACTTGGCTAAGTCCACACAGACATTAAGTGATAGAACCTGAATTCAGGTCTAATTAGTGTAAGTTCAGTTGATTTTTCCACTAGCTGTTGTTATCTCACAACCTTGTAGATATAAATATTCAGATACAAATGCACAACCTTAGAGCCTTATAGAACACACGCATTTGTAAGTAACGCTGTTACCTGCCTGCTATGAAAGAAGCCAGGTGCCTTCTACCTTGCTCCCAAGAGCCCTGTAAGGGCTCTCACACAGAACAGGGCCTGTGAAGGAAGGTTCTTTGTGTCAAGCTTCCTTAGATGGCTTTCAGGGGGAGTCAGGAACCCTCTGAAACTACACATAACGGTTTCTACATATGCATACACATATTTTTTTTGGTGCACACATATGCAACTTGCATCGGTTTCCTAAAGTGGTACTGGCCTGTCCAAAAGTTCTGAGCTACCACCCTACTGACAGAGCCTACCATTAGGCCACCTGCCTGAGAAGAAGCAAGCTAATTAGTCAACAAGTATTTATTTACTGAGCACAGATAGTGAAAGCCATGGCCAACATTTAAACCAACTAAGGAAGCAATAGAAAATACTAAGTGGTGAATATGTGGTAGAGAGAGAGAGAGCTACTGTTGTTGAGGAAAGAGAAGGGATATTGTGGATTCCGTAGGGAGGACTTTAAGGAGGCAGGACAGGAATTGAAACTTGAAGGATGAATGTCCTGGAACTTGCTCTCAGGAATAAACAAGAATGAAAACCCTTTGCTCCCGGGGCCGATTCAGTGTCAGTGGGTAACCAGGCAGCTATGGCCACCAGGTTACCATTAAATGCAACTTGGCTGTTGTCCTGTTGGGTCATCAGCATTCAGCTAGTGCCATAGCATAAAGGGGGAAAGAAACGCTACATTGAAGAGAAGATAAAAAGAACCCAGCAAGCAGAAAATAAAATGCCTTGAGTCCATTTTCCGACTCAAACCCACTAATCGATCTTTCTGACTCTAAGTTGAGCTAACATAGGACATAATATACACCCAGATCAGTAGCAGCACACACATTTTGACATAATTTGTCCATGGAAGAGAAAGTCATTTTACAGAAGTCATTAAAACATTGTCTAAAGGAGTCCAACGTGAAACACTCCAGGGATAACATTGGAAAGGCTGTCATCAGGAGGCCGAGGACATTGCAGCTTTAGGAAATAGAAATTTTCCTATAACTTTCTATTTCAAAATAAATATGAATTTAAAGGCAAAGCTTCAATAAAATTTATCACAAAAACATTTTAAAAACCTAACATTTGAAACGGAAAAACAAACCACACACTTAAGTGTCTGAATAATTACACTTAGTTCCAAGACCTAACTGAGCATGGGTTATAAAGCTATTCAAAGGCATTTGTGGCTTCTGGGGATAAAGTTAATGAGATGGCTGCACATATATGAAAAGCCCATCCCATCACTCATCATTTCAGTGAACATTTACAGAATTCCTACTATGTGCCAAAGAGTATCCTCTCCATTGGAAACGTAAAGATGTGTGACGCCTACTGCTCTGCTTTATCTCTGCAGGTCATCCTCAGTCGCTGAGTGGGGAGGCTTTTCTCCCAGAGAGTGAGGCAAGCCCTTCCCTCTCAAACCTTCAAAGCTCACAATCAGAGCACATCTTCAGGTGAGAAGTAAAATACCATGGCAATTACACCTTATCTTTATCAAAACTTATTTTAATTAAATAACGTTAGAGTAGCAAATGATGCCACCAATGTAGAATGGAATATTATTGGAATACCCTGTGCTTACCGTGACCTCTATGTGCAATACCCATTCAGGTTGCCTTTCAATTTTAATCCACTTACGCTTTTAACAAAATGTTCTTACATTTTGACACTCACCTTAATGATAACTATCTTTGTCTTTTTTATAAATTTTTTGGTAAAATGTTTTTACATCTTAACACACCTTAATAATGACCACTGTTTACAAAATGTCCTTTTGTAAAATATTTTTACCTTTTGTCATACACTGGCTCTGGACTGGGTACATAATATACTGTCTCATTTAACCTCACAGCAACCATGTTCAGTAAGTTCTATTAAAACTATTTGCATAACAGAGTGACACTAAAGCCATGTCACCAGTGAGTGGCAGATCTGGGACTAAACACTGGTCTAAGTGATTCCAAAACTCTGGTCCTTCCACTCCTTGCTTTGGATAACCGTATGTCTTGCCTTAATCTTGTCTTTTCAAAAGATCCAGATGACTAAGGCATTAGGACCCATTTCTGCTGACTCCTGTCATTGCTCAGCCATTTCAGATAGTCTTTCCTGCCTCTTGCCATCCCTCACCATGTTGGCCATTCTCAGGGTAATCGAGAGTTCACACAAATAAAAACATTGGCCAACTAAAGTAACTAAGGTTAATAGGGAAATTATGTTTAATGTGTTGGAAATGCAGACTCTTGAATGAAGTTCATTGGCATTTGCAGTAATAAGTAAAAAGCAACAAATTTTCATGCGACTTTTTCGCTGTCTCCCAGCCTGCATTTCCAAGAAAGCTTTGGAATTATTAAATGCTATAGCCTAGCAAAGACAGAATAAACAGAATTCCACTAAATAAAATATTTATGTGCTAAATAACAAAAAGTCTTTGTCAATCAGATAATTGAAAATAGAAAATGTAAATTGTTTGGTGGGCACACTACACACATCCTGACTAGTAGAGATTTCTTAAGTGATTAATTATTAATTCTGTAACATATCATTGTGGTACACATGCAGTTCATTATTATTGATACAACAATTGGTGAATTTTTAAAAATATATATTTTATTAATTTTTACAGAGAGAAAGGGAGAGGGATAGAGAGTTAGAAACATCCATCAGTTGCCTCCTGCACACTCCCTACTGGGGATGTGCCTGCAACCAAGGTACATGCCCTTGACCAGAATCGAACCTGGGACCCTTGAGTCCACAGGCCAACGCTCTATCCACTGAGCCAAACCAGTTAGGGCACAATTGGTGAATTTTAACTTTAAAAACGTAACTGGGTGTTTCTGTGACACAATCACTTAGCATATTCAGTGGTTAACCAAAATGTTGGTGGTTCAATCTGGGTGTGATTTATTCAAGAATTTAAGATTTTCCTGCTGTTTATCACCTGTGAATTTCCTTATGTAAAATTTACCCTCCTGTATTCAGGGTCCTAGTAACCTCACATCTGATACTTGTCAAGGGCCAACTACTTCACCAATCCTCTGATACCTGTCAAGTGCTACTCCACTTCCCCAATCCGATTCTCACAGAACATCTACTGGGATATCAGAATAATACATTTGTAGCAGACCTAAGAAAACCATCTGACTGCTAAAATCTTTTACAGCAATGAGTTACCACTTCACACCTGTTAGAATGGCCAAAATTCAAAACACTGACAACACCAAATGCTGATGAAGATGTGGAGCAACAGGAACTCCCATTCATTGCTACTGAGGGGGAAAATGGTGAAGACACTTTGTTTGGTTGTTCCTTAAAAACCGTAAACAAACTCTTACATAATCCAGCAATCATGGTCCTTAGTATTTACCCAAGGGAGTTGAAAATGTATGTCCACACAAAAACATGCACACATATGTTTATAGCAACTTTACTCATAATTGCCAAAATTTGGAAGCAACCAAAATGCCCTTCAGTTAGTGAATGAATCAACTGTGGTACATAAAGACAATGGAATATTATTCAGTGCTAAAAAGAAATGAGCTATCAAACTTTGAAGAGACATGAAGGAATTTTAAATGCATGTCACTAAGTGAAAGAAGCCAGTCTGAAGAAGCTAACAAACTATATGACTCCAACTATTAGACATTCTGGAAAAGCCAAAACTATGGAGATAATAAAAAGATCAAGGGTTAGGAGGAGGGGGCAGTGCATAGGCAGAGTACAGAGGCTTTATAGGGCAGTGAAAATATCCCAAATAATACTACAATGGTGGATATATATTACACATTTGTCACAACTCATAGTATGCACAACACCAAAAGTGAACCTTTTGTAAACATGGAATTTTGTTGAAAATGATGCATCAATCTAGGTTCATTGATTATAGTAAGTATTTTCCACTCTGGTGGGGGGGGGGGGTGTTGATAATGGGGCAGGGAATATATAGGAAATCTCTACCTTCCTCTCAAATTTGTTATGAACCTAAAAATGCTCTAAAATATATAATATTTTAAATATAACTGGTATACAGACAACTACAAATAGAGAAAAATGTTTCATTTAGATAAAAGGTAACAAACTGGTCATATTTGATTCATTTCATTTTCTTCTCAGTGGGTATAAATAACAAACCAACTTAAAGATAGTTAAGTTTTGGTGAAATACCCATTTTTCTTACAACAAAAAGATAGTTATTTTAAAAAGAAATGTCATTATTATTTGAGTGTATTCAACCCACAGTGCTGCCGAGGGTGCAGTGGGTGGGACCGGGAGTGAAGTTCCTTAGAAGGAAATGAGCAGACATGAAGACTGGAAAGGATCCTATGTTGGCTACATGTTATATAACCAGTAAACATGAAATGCTGTATAGCACAATGTTTTCACACAAAGGCTGAATTACAAAACAACAAGATTAATTAAAAAATCATTAATATTCACTTGAAACCAAATACATCACATTTTATAGGAGAGAATAAAATTAGTGCTAGCCTATTAAGCCTTGCTGTTTTACTTTATTTTTAAAAAGAGGCTCTAAAATGTTTCTTTTTATGCCCCTCAACTTTCACATCTTGCATTGAAGGAGGTTTGTTGTTTTTTCTTGTGGGGGGGGGTGTTCATTTTCTCTCTAGAGATATAATCAAAGGCAAAATATATGAGAAGCCTGATAATTTCAGAGTCTTCATTTCAAGCTATTAAAGATGAATTGCATCATTTCCTCTCTAAAGATTGAAGCTCTCCAAAATGAACAGATGAAAGGTCTCAGCTTTCTAGGGTACTTGTTCATCCACTTATACAAATAACATATAATAACATGCATTCTAAAACTAGTTATTTTTCCTTTAGTGTCTCAAAACAGTATGAATTGATGCAGTCTAGATCAGCTATTAAGCCCCTCCATTGCTTGCCCATCAATAGCAGGTCAGCACCAGAGGTTCACAGAGCTGCATTACTGAGCCACGGTATTACCAAACAATGATCATCTTAGAAAATTAGATTCTCCATCAAAAACAAAATTTTTGTGTGGCTGAAATTATGATTCTGGGTGCAGGCCTCCAGCTCCAGCATCAACATTGATGCAAAATTGATGAAACTTCCAAGTGAAATTGCATTGTTTGATCTTCACAGCCCTGGAATAACATAGCCTAAAGCTACAGTTTCTGTAAACTTACTTTGCACAAACGACTTAGCCAGTACGGATGTATTGACATAGAGTGCCCATGAATGACATTAGGGCTACTTAGAAAAGAGACAAAGTAACAGCAAAAGAATGCAGCAATTGGTTCTGAAAATTACCTTTTTCCAGTGAACCTCTCTGAAAAATTACCTTTTTCTGCTGAATCTCACTCAAAAATTACCTTTTCCAACTGAAGCTCTCTCAAAGTGCCTTGATGTTAAGCAATATAGTTTTAAGTTGAAAATGTCACAAGGCCATGAAAAGAAATTGATAGAAAATTTCAGGGTTCCTTGTTGATATTTGAAGCAGCCTGTGGATTTTTGTTCTTTAACACAGACCTGCTCTGCTGTGCTACCACTTTGATTTCTGTATTGCCAAAAACAGCATGTTTCTAGGCTTAATGGCTTCACAGAGAAGAGTATGAAGGTGATTTATTTATTGCTGCTGAGGTTCTGTTGCCAGTAGGAAATTGGTAAACATATATTTTCAAAATCCTCACCATTCACTTTTTAAAAAGTGCAGTAAATAAAATTTTGAACTTTTTTTTTTTTTATCTTTTAAGCAAGAAACTATAATTCTAGTTACTACAGTATCCTCTTAGAAATTGGGCACTTGAAGTGAGTTTTTATCTTCCCTGACAGAAAGAATTTTATTTCTTGGGTCAAAAGAGGCAGGAAAGGCATCATGCATCTTGGAAGAAGGATCATTGGATTGGACATCCAAGGACCTGGGTACCAGCCTTCAGTCTACCTTTCCAGCAACATGACCTTGGGCGAGTCCTTGTGGAATAAGAGAATGGACAGGATGATGTCAGAGGTTCCTTCCAGCTCTAACATTCTAACAGTTTTCTCTGAGTCCAGATTTAGAAGTTGTAGATTATTTTTTGCTTTGTTGTGTGTGTTTGTCTCTTTGTGTGTGTCCATTAATCAAAGAAATACTGCCCAGCCTGAGATGCTTTGGATGTGTCTTTTATAGAAAAAGAGGGGTGACCTAAGATGGTAGGGAAATTACCAAAGTAATCAACCCCTCCCTACAATGTTACCTTTCTTCTTTCACCTCCTCCTTTGCCAGTGTCTGCCTTTTCTCAACTCTTAATTCCCCCTCTTTGCCATCTCTTGACTTTCCTTCTCCTCCTTTAATTCTATCTTCACTTACAAGTCTTTTATTTTCTCCTTAGTACCTGCCAAAATGACCCTGCTGGTAGAACTCAAGATTATGAATTATATGAACTGCTATAGTAGATCAATCTTTAAATTTTTCTAGTTTATGGAAGAATTAGGATTAGAGGTGCACCACATGACCATTTGGGCTAAGTGCTTAATCATCAATATTGATTAAAATCAATATTCTACCAAAGTTGAGGTTAACAAATTTTGGAGTAATATATTGTAATTAGAATTTTATTATTAACTATTTTAGTAGTCCAATTTTAAAGTTTTGACACTATACTTCAGGAATAATAATTTTATTTTCTCATTGCTAAACTGCCCTTGTAGTCTTTATCCTGCATATTTACAATATGAAGTAGAGTCTCACATTTAATTGCACACAATATTCGGGTTCCCTTTTAGCAGGGCTTTGTGTTTTTGTATTTGAGAAGGAAATTTCTCTTCTAGACTAACACCCAAATTTCACTGGGTGAAAGCAAGTCACATGACCTCTGCTAACTACAAGGGTCAAGTGTTGGGTTTTCCAAACCTCTATAATCGAGGTAGGCAAGGGTAAAAGGAGAAATAAATGGCTTTGGGAAAGCTGATTATTAATTTCTGCTACAGTTTACCATTACTGTTTGGGAACAAAATAAAAGGCCAATTCATCTCTCCTAAAGGTGGATCAATTGAGATTGAGGATGTCAGAAAGCAAAAAACCCAACATAAAGTAATGCATTATATACATACATACAAGTACTAGCATATACACATTACATACAGTATATACATTATATGTATCATACCTAATAAAATGGTAATATGCAAATTACCATCACTCCACTACGCCCACGATTGGGCTGTTGGGAGGCTGGGGGCGGGACTCTGGGTGGCCGATTGGGCTGACTCATGAGTCCCCGCCCCCATTCCTCCTGCCTTCCCCAATGGCTGGCGCTGCGGGAGGACCCATGGGGCCAGCGAAGGCACAAGTGGCGGAACTCGGGGTGGCTGATTGTGTGGCTGCCGGCACCAGTTTTCCGCCAGCATCAGTTTTCCTCTGGCCACCCGCCGATCGGAGTGCCTCCCGCCAGCGCGATCGGCCACCCAGAGTTCCTTCACCGGCGGCGCTGGAGGAACTCAGGGTGGCCGATCTAGGAGGCGCTCCGATTGGTGGGTGGCCAGAGGAAACGGCGCTGGAGGAACTCAGGGTGGCTGATTGCACTGGAGGCCAGAGGAAACGGTGCTGAAGGAAGGTCTTTTGCACAAAACTGGTGCTGAAGGAAGGTCTTTTGCATGAAACTTCGTGCAACGGGCTTCAAGTATATATATATATATATATATATATATATATATATGCATATTACATACATTCATATATATTTTTCTCATTAGACTTCCTTCAGATCTACCTGTTTTTTTTCTCTTTGAGTTGACTGGGCTATATGAAGAAAGAAATTACCTTTTTTTTAATGAGATGTTCTCCCATCAAGAAATATCAAGCAAAAGCCATGATATGACAATTTGAAGAGGAAGAAATATAAAAATGCCAAGATTCTCAACTTAATGAACAATAGAAGATTAAGATACTGATGACATAACTATTTTTTCCAGAAAATTGCATTTTCATATCTTGCTGATAATTATAAATTGGAACAGAAAAATCTTTAAAACTTCTACCAATTAAAATAGGAATTCCATTTTTAGAATTTTATTCTGAAAAAAATAAGAATATGTGAAAAGATTTATCCATAACTCTGTTTGTCTATATTGCTTATACTAGTAAATAACCAAAAACAACCTTTATATATATCATTAGAAAATTACTTAACTAAGTTGTAGAATGGATTCAAAGTTAAATGAATTTTGAATGGATGCACGACATTCTACTTTTAATTTGTTCCTCCAAGAAATGATAAATTCCAAAAATTTTATTTCTTTTTGAAAAATTTATGGACTAAATAAAATAAAATATCTAAAATTTATAAACAGCTATCAATGGGATGTGGAAGAACATGCCCTCCCATACTTTATCATGGGAATGTAAACTCTATGAAGGGAATTTTGAATATTTAACAACACTGCAAATGCATTTGCACTTTGTTCCATTAATCCCACTTCTAGAAACTTATGCTTAAAATATACTTCCAACAATATGAAAATACATAGGTGTAAGGTTATTCATTGTAGTATTCTTTGTAAATGAATATATTGCAAATTTCTAAATGTCCAAATATGGGATATTGGTGAATAAATTATACTATGTATAGACAAAGGAGTACTATGCAGTTATAAAAAATAATGAGGAAGAATTCTATGGACTGATAGATGTTTCCAGGAGACTTTTAAAAAATATATATTTTTATTGATTTCAGAAAGAAAGGGAGAGGGAGAGAGAGTGAGAAACATCAATGATGAGAGAGGATCATTGATTGGCCACCTCCTGCACACTCCCACTGGCATGCGTCCCAACTGGGAATTGAACCATGACCTCCTGGTTCATAGGTCAATGCTTAACCACTGAGCAACACCAGCCAGGCAGGAGATATTTTTAGATTTAAAAAAAAAAAAGGTGCCAAACAGTTTATACATATGCTATCTTTTGTGTAAAAAAGAAGGTAAGATAGAAAAAATGTAATCTCTGCTTATTTTTATATTTTAAAAAAAGGAGTGGTAAACCAGAAAACAATGTAATTGATTACCTACAAGGGGTAGGGAGTGAGATGAAATGAGGTAAAAGGATTCAGGAGGAAGTGGCATTTCTCTGAGTACACATTTTGCATAGTTTGACTTCTGGAAACATGTTAATATTCTACATATTCAACAAATTAAAATGAAATCAGTAAAAATGGGAAGAGGCAAACCCTAACACTTGAAACAAATGAATCCAATTGTATTTCAAAGGAATACCATAATTACACTGAAGGGGAGAGAGAGACATGTCACAGGAGCCTTGAAGTTGACTGGGCTATATGAAGAAAGAAATTACTTTTTTTTTTTTTATGAGATGTTCTCCCATCAAGAAATATCAAGCAAAAGCCATGATATGACAATTTGAAGAGGAAGAAATATAAAAATGCCAGAAGGGGCACCAACTAGTATAATTTGAACATCAGAATTAATTAAATACACTGATGAATTATAAACCCTGAGAAAATATTAATTTAGAAGTCCATATAAATATTCGTAGATAAATGAAAGATTGGAGGAATGAAGGGCTCTTTCTTATAATAGGCCAAATGTCAACTAACAAATGTAGAAGTAGTGCTGGAGTTGGAGAAGTCAACAATCTACAACTGTCATAGTAAAGATTGCATCAAGAAATAATCATTAATTGATACTAAATCTAGGGGAAATTTTTTATGAGGAGAAGGATATTTTCATGTCTTTAAAATGATCTCAGATATCAGAAATACTTTGACCAGATGATCAAAATGCACATCAGCAATAAATGCTAGATGGCCATTGTGTGCTTCCAGAGAGGATACTCCAAGAAGAAAACATCGCCTACCTGGGCCTCCAGCAGAGAATGGATAAGGTAAATCTGTTCATAACACAGCATCAAACTCCAAATGAAGAATATTCTATTTACAGGAAGGGGAAGTACATTCTTCAAAAAGTCAGTTCTTTCTGGTTACCTGGGCTGCCCTTTTTAGTCCTCTAGCTGTTTTATTTAGCCCACTAGGCTGCCCACTTCTGTGACTGTGTCCACACCTGGGACCAAATGACAGAAGACCAGAGAGAAAGATAAAAAAACAAACAAACATGTTTCCCCACCTCAGTGGGATTACAGCTATACTAATGAGAGAGGAAGGTTCTGCACTCTCAGAGCTTTGACTCCTGTGGGCTCTCTTTGCAATCTCTGCTATCACTGTGATTGAGAGTGTTTGTGGGCTGGGGAATGAGAGGCGGGGGGCCGAGGGAAGAGGGGAAGGAAATTTTGAAGAGGTGGAAGATGGTAAAATCACCACAGATTGGATGGTATTTCAAATTATGGTCTTTTCCTCCAATCTACCTGCTATCATTTTCTTTCAGAGTCATAAAATACCTGCCCCAAGCATTCTGTCCAGATTTTATAGTTGTATTCAGAGGGATAAACACATTCATGTATGCTTGTTTCATTGTATCCAGAACTAAAAGTGCTTTAGATATTGTTTTAGCTAGGAAAAATCCTCCTGAATAAAATAATTTATATTATAATTTTAAATACCAAATTTTATTAAACCAAGTGGGAGTCAGAAAATAACTTAATTTTCCAAAGAATGAATAGATGCTTTGACAATGAAAAATATCTCAGGATCAGCTAACAATGTTGAATTCTCAAGAGGGGAGCATGACAGCTAAAAAAAAATAATACTTTTAATTCAACTATTAGATACCCTAAGTTGTTCTTATTTACTGTTAAAAGTCGTATCATCCATCATAGCACCTGTTTTGCTGAATGCCTACCATCTTAATTTAGTGAGAAGAACACAAGACAAACACCTTCCACCGTAAAGACTCAAGTTAGTAGAATGGACAAATGCTCTGGGTGAATCCATTATGTTCATAAATATAACATTTCTGAGTGATAATAGAAAGAAATGTATTTAGATGGTAAATTAAAGAGTCTTTCAAGCAAGAACACAAATCCAGACATCTTTTACATTCAACACGAGTACTTTGGCACTATCTTAAAGGAAGACATGCACTCAGGTGCTCAGACAAGATCTTTCTTAGAGTAATTAATTATGTCTTCTGAAGTTGCTTTTCTCTGCAGCCTTCACAAGTCATGAGCCTCTAAAAGCCTTAATGTAGACCTCTACTTCTTTTCCATGGTAGATTAAGAAAAGCCATGAGTTAACCACATACCACTAACAATTAGAAGCTGCACAAAGCTATTGTCAGATATTGGATAGCATATAGTTCAAGATGATGGTCCTCTAGAGAAAAACAAATAAACCAAACTACATAATCACTCTGGCTGACTGAGTGGAGCCAATTTTCAAACTATACAGGATGGGAGAAAGAAGTCAACTGAAGTCTAATGGCTTCACTAAGTTGAGGAAATTGAAATTCAGCAAGACTGAAGTGGCTTGATGCTTCAGGGTAGAGTACCAGACAGGAGAATGCTACAGAGAAAAACAGCTTCAGAAATCAGTATAAAGATCTCCTTGAATTTTGTGATTATTTGGTCATTAATAGACATGTGAAACTCCACAAGGGTAGCCAAGGCATGAGTAGAGATTTGTAAGAGAAACAATTTTCAGCCGAAATCGGTTTGGCTCAGTGGATAGAGCGTTGGTCTGCGGACTGGAAGGTCCCAGGTTTGATTCCGGTCAAGGGCATGTGCATTGGTTGTGGGCACGTCCCCCCGGTGGGGATTGTGCAGGAGGCAGCTGGTCGGTGTCTCTCTCTCATCGATGTTTCTAGCTCTCTATCCCTCTCCCTTCCTCTCTGTGAAAAATCAATAAAATATATTTTTTTAAAAAAAGATAAACAATTTTCAGAACCCACACAAGGTAGTAGGATATTCAAACTTCAGCCAGACAAAGCAGAATCCGTAATAATCATTTCTGATATTTATAGAAGACTCCATCAGGGTCACGATTTTGTAGTAGAAATGAATTATCCCTGGAGTGAAGACTATCCCAAACCTACCATATGTTATTGAAGTTAAGCTGATATAAATTCAAATTAGACTTTTATAACTTTAGGGTGTTAAATGTAATCTCTATGGTAACCACAAAGAAAATAGTTATATAATGTATACAAAAGAAATAAGAAAGGAATGTAAAGAGTTCACTACAAAAAATCAACTAAACACAAAAGACTGAAATGCAGGAAATGACGGACCAAAAAGCTATAAGGAAATAAAAACCAAATAGATGACATAATAACCATAAAATAACTGGCTGGGATTTTGACTGGAATTACATTGATTCTATAAAACAAGTTGGGATGAACCAACATTTTAACAATATTGAACATGGAATATCTCTCCATTTATTTCGTTCTTCTTTGATACCTTTCATCAGACTTTTGCAGATTTATAGTCTTCAGATAGACTTGCACATATTTTCTTAGATTTATGCCTAAGTATTTCATTTTGAGTGTGCCAATATACATGGTATTATGTGTTTAATATCAAATTCTACTTAATTGTTTGCTTATAGGAAAGCAATTGACTTTTGTATATTAACCTTGTGCACCTTTATTTTTAATAGCTCCAATTGGAAGCATCCTAAATATCCATAAATGCTGTACTTATCCATACAATGAAATTCTTACTCCACAATATAAAGAAATTAACTATGGATAACATCCACAACATGGACAAATCTCAAAAACATGACGAGCAAAAATAGATTCAAAAGAATTTATACTTTATGACTATATACATATGAAACTTCAGAGAAGAAAACCCTAATTTATAGTGGCAGAAACCAGATTAGTTGTCTAGGACTGATGGCGTGGGAGTGATTAGGAGATAAAACAAGGGACTTTTTGGAAGTGATGAAAACATACATCTTATTGTGGTGGTAATTACACAGATGTGTAAATTTGTCAAATTTCTTTCTACTTAAAGTAGCTCGTGTGGTTTCTATTATTAAAAGTGGACACTAACTGAGAGAGTCTTAAAGAAAGTACAGAAGGTTGCTTGGAGAACCAGTAGGAAATTGGTTTCATAGAAAGAACAGTGTGCACAAAGTTACTGGAGTATGAGGAAGCATGACACACGTGGCAGGCCTCATAAACCAGGGTTACAGATTCCATGAATCACAGAAAGCGTACGTCTTTCCATAAAGACTATTTTCTTTAAAGTGTGTTTAGTATGGTGTTAGATTTTCTCATACCATTGAGAAAAGGCAATATTTTCCAAAAGTTCTCCCCACTTGAACATGAGGAAAACCGTGCTTAACCAAAACCAAAGGGAAAAAAATCAGAATTATTTTCTAGAACATCTATCTCTGTGTGTGTGTGTGTGTGTGTGTGTGTGTGTGTGTGTGTGTGTGTGTGTGTGTGTGTTGAACCAAATTTAGGTCCTCCCCCACTCAAACTGTTGCCAATCACTCCCCACCATCACCAATGCCACACCAGTGTTTGCAGACAGAAGAAACTTCAGTAGGTCATTTCATAGCAGCAAAGGTTCACATCAAAGCTAGAAACACATGCTTTCTATACCCCTAGTGCATTCAGATATCCCCATAGGAAATAATACAACCTAATGGGTAATTGGAGACACTTGTAAGAGGAAGTAGAGAATACATTTACAAAAAGAAAAGTACCCATATCATATAATTGCTGTTCCTTTCAGGGAGTCTGGCTACATAAAATTCAGGACATAATATATTATCTCTGGAATCAGAAATTGAAAGATGCAAAATTCAACAAGTAAACAAAATACAACTAATGGACAACCAAGAGAAAATATGTACCTTGATAATAATTAGAAAAGTATAAATGAAAATATTGAGGAGCCTTTTCTTTTTTCTTAAAACTAATAACAAAAAGCAAAAATTCCAAATATCAACAAGGGCACAGGAAAAGATATTCTCTATTGTTACTAGTTGCAGTAGAATTTTATAAAACATTTTTAGAAAGAACTTGGCAATGTGAAACAAGAGTCTTACCTTTTTTACCAAGGAGCTCACTTCTAGAAGTTTATCGTAAGGATATGTTTAGATGAAAGAATAATTTTAAGGTGAAAGATTTCCACTATAACTCTGTTCATAGTAGTGAGAAATTAGAAGCCAAAGTGAAGTCCAACAATATAGAAATGATTACATTAAGGTACAGAATGTACTGTGAATGCACAGTAGTCTGGAAATACATTTATGCTATAATGTGGGGTGAAATATAGACTACAGAATTAAATTACATTGTGATTGCAATTGTGTTTAAAAACCTGTGTTTATGAACAAAGCCTGGAAGGTAATAAAAAATTGTTAAATTAGGTCAGAGACTCATGAATATTTTTTCTATATCCTAAGCTGTTGTGACATTTTATTATTTTTATAATTAAACTAGAAGCCCGTTGCACGAAGTTTCGTGCAATAGACCTTCCTTCACCTGGCTGCCGGCACCAGTTTTCCACCAGCAGCAGTTTTCCTCTGGCCACCCGCCAATTGGAGCGCCTCCCACCAGCGCGATCGGCCACCCCGAGAGGAACTCTGATCAGGAGGCGCTCCAATCAGTGGGTGGCCAGAGGAAAACTGCTGCTGGTGGAAAACTGGTGCTGGCAGCCACACAAATTGGCCACCCCGAGTCCGCCACCGGCGGCTCCATCGGTCCTCCCGCATTGCTGGCCGTTGGGGCCTGCGGGAGGAACGGGGGGGGGGGGGTGGTGGGCAGGGACTCATGAGTCCCCGCCCCCCGCTCATCCTGTCAGCCCAATTGGCCACCCCAAGTCCCACCCCCAGCCTGCCGCCGGCCCAATCGTGGGCGTAGCGGAGTGATGGTTATTTGCATACTTCCCTTTTATTAGGTAGGATAAATGAGAATAGTGAGTCTTCTGACTTTGAAAGACTAAAAAATGTTCTAAACAAATCACTAAAAGTTAAAAATTGCGGAAGAAATGTTCCATCTCATTTTGAGGAAAGTGATTGTAACCTAACCATCAAAATTGATCAATCTAGTAGAAATTTTAAAATACATCCTATGTTTTTGGACATCAAATTCATCCCTTGGAAGGAGCAAGAATGCATAACTTTCATCCCAAAGTCCTGGCTCTACCATTAACATGTATGTAATAGCATAACCACTTAAAGATATGGTTACCTATGTGTACAAAAAGAATAATGGTAATGCTCCCCTGACTCACCACTCAGTATAGTTGTAAGAATTATATGAGATAACACAAGTGAAAGTCTCTTGTAAACCAAGGATTGGCTCTGGGCATTTGTCAGTCTTCATTGTTTGGATTAAGCTTCGACCACACCAACCTCCTCAGGAGGCTGAGTCTGAAATTGTCACAGTAGACATTCTGTGGCCTTAGAAGAATGTTCAGGGAGACTGATCCACTATCAGAATAACTTCAAATTGTTCCGGTCACTCATGGGACAATGGGATCTCCATAAAGAATCATTGGGAGGTGGTGGAGAAGGGCCATGGAGTTCTCTATTTTCTTTGAGGAAAACAATGAAGAGAGAAGGCAAGAGAGCTCTTCTTTAGAAGAGAGAAGAACCTGTAACATTGATAACCAAACCTCCCTCTGAGGTGGATACCTATCAGGCAGTGACCCAGACAGAGGCAGAGTCCAACATAGCTTCCTACGGGAAAGAGTGGTCCTTCTGGGTGATGCCAAGACATTGATCTCGAATTGCCAGGGCACTGGCACAGATGGCATACTGATATGTGTTAGCAGCCGCAGAGGCAAAGCAACCAAAATTTTGTGGTCAACAGCAAACTCTTAACAAATGTTTAAAGCTTAACAGAGATGAGAAGGGCTGGGTATCCCAGAGTCTCTAGTAACAAAGCTCTTTTAGAACAGAAATCTTGTGAAATGTTGTATAGTTTTCTTCCTAAAACTTTGGCTCTGTCTGCTAGCTGAACGGGGTGGGAGGGCCTTATACAAACTGACCTCCAGCTTCAGCAATATCCATAAGTCATGGCACAGCAACCACGCTGCTTCCAAAAATTTTTTTTTCTTGGCTTGATTTTATAACTGATTGCCTTTTCAGTTGGTAAATAGATCTGCTCATCCCTGAGACAAGGCTAATGATTTCTGGTTTGGTTGCCAAATACTTCCAGAAATTCTAAATTCATTTTAATAAACATTTATGTCACACTGAATTCGTGCCAAGCACTACGGTAAGTACTATGCAAATACTAACTCTTATTCTGACAGGCCTTCTTCCTGTGGAGTCACACACGGAGAGGGCTGAAGTTTTGAACTGCTCCACACTCACTGGAAACATTATGTTGTCTAGTCCCCACCCATTGCAGACGATTCCCCACGGTGTGCTCTCTGGGGCTTAGTCCTGACCAGTTGTAAATGGCTTCTCTCTCTTTTCCCCCAGAGAGGCAGCCATTAGAAATGGTTTCCTTTACTTGTATTGATCCCACTACATAGGGGCAGAGAGAACATTTGCCCACCAATCCTTTATCTCCTCTCGCTCCTGGATGTTTCTACCTTCCCCATCTGCAAGCCTGACAAGCGTACTGTAAGACAGATTTGCTACACTGTGATAGAGATGTCTAGTTTTCAAAAATCTTCAATCAAATTTTAGTCCCCCAGGCCCTTTTGTTCTGCTTTCCATTCTTTCTTATTGGTTAACACCTTTCTAATAATCAGGTGTTCAGAGCTGTATCATCTTATCACTTTGCAGGTTCAGTTTCCAGGTGCTGTTTACTATGACTCTAGGGCTTTCGAGGCATTTCTGCCACTCACTGGATGTCTCTGTTTCCAGTTATCTCTCTCCAGGCACTTAGCTCCTTCCTACTTTAAACTAGTTATTATCTGCCTCACATTTCTAGTCATACTGGGTTTCTTTCTATTATTGCTTGTCCATCTGTAATGCGTACTCCACGTCCAGGTTTATAATGACCTCATAATATAATTTCTGTGTTACTTAAAGTCACTTTACAAAGTTAACAAATGCCATCAACAGCTAAAAGGAGTATATTAATAATGATAAAAGAGTTAACATTCATTGAATACTTTCCACATGCCTGGCACCAGCTAAGCACTTTCACATATACTATTACAGTAAATCCAAATCTGTAGGTGCTATTGTCAACTTTTTTCTTTCTTTTTATATAGATAAAGAAACCTGTGGTTTAGAAAAATTAAGTAACCTGCCCTAGCTGGTTTGGCTCAGTGGATAGAGCATCGGCCTGCAGACTGAAGGGTCCCAGGTTCAATTCCAGTCAAGAACCCACTATTGCTGTAGCTCACTTGCAAATTAAATCTTGCATTTTGCCCTCCCAGTGTTGTGTCTGCTATCTTCAATTTAAGAGCAGGCCAGCTCTATGCCCTGTTCCTGGCCTAGCATTGATGACAACCTACAGAGGCTGCTGACTTACTTCCCTGGTCAATCATCAACCCAGTTCTATCACTCTTCACTCCATTTCCTCTGCCTGCCATGCTCTCCCCTTCTCTGCTTACTTGTCTTAAGCCATCAGTTCCCCAAGATCCAGGCCATCTCCCACATACTCTCTGAAGCCCTCTCTAACCACCTCAGGCCAAAATTATCTCTCTCACCTCTAACACCCTCCAACCCCTATTTCCCATGCCACTCATTTACCACTTATCATATGCTGCCCTGCATTGTCTGTTTGGTATCTTTTATCTAAGAGCCTAGCTTGCCTTGAGGGCAGAGATCATCTCTTATTCATCACTGTATCTACCACATTGCTTAGCCTAAGGGCCCAGAACAAAATAGGTGTTCTATAAATGTTCATTGATTTATTGTACGTGGAAATGAAAATGACTTTCTTGCTTCGATGGTGACCCAAGAAAAGAAAGCAACTTTTTTTGAGACCCATGGGATCAACCCAGAAAAGACTTTTAGAGCTCTCAAAAGAAAAATAATTTGAAGTATTTATGAATAAGAGACTGTGTCAATGAGTTGTTAAAATAGCATAAAATGTTTGAGTTATTGGAAATTAGACAAACAAAAACAAACAAACAAATGATCATTCTATGGATTTGAATGATTAAAGATAGTTTTCATTGAATTTTTCAAACCAATTATACATATAAGCATGGCTTGAAAAATTGACTGATCACTATCAGATTACTAAAACTAGATAAAATAAAAAATCATAATTCTGAAATTCTCAGTATGTAGTGCTCTTATTTTGCTGGGTTTGAATATTCTGTTGGGATAAGTCAACATATTTTGACAACCTTCCTCATTGTAGTAGCGTCTTAAATACTCAGAAACCAAAGCTTGGAATTGTACTTTAGAAGAACTAATCTAACCTTTATAGACAAGACTTTAATTCAGAAAGAGATGGAATCTTTCATTGCTTTCTTCCAGGGGCTTTATTTAACTTTTTTTAGCCTCCTAAGATCGATGAAAAGCTTCTGGCTATCTAGTTCTTATAACTCCATATCATTTATCAATAGACTGATCATTTGGATTGAGGCTGATTTGGTCAACATACTACACTATATTTAGGTTAGAAACTATTGAAAAAACTGGATCCTGTCGTTGTCAAACACATTTTTTACTCTATGTAGTAGAGGAGTAGAAATCTAGAACTAGAAGGGACTTTAGAAATCAACTTACCCAGTTTTTAATTTTTCAGGGTGATATGGAAGCTGAGAAACATTAGGCAACTTGTCCAAAGCCATACATTTTTACTGAAGTAGTTCTTTTTATTATAGAATATACTCTTTGTCATCTAACAATTAGCCTTATTGAAAATAAACTTTAAAAATGTTTTTAAGATTATTCTCTGGTAGAATTGCATTCAAGGTAGAATATAGAAATAATCTTCAAAAAAATGTGCTATTTCCAAATTTGTTTCTCCAACAGAGTAATGTCAGAAAACTAGTTACATAACAAGTATTTTATTTCTTAAATAAATTTATCTGAATGTAAAAAAATAAATAAATAATCTCAATCATAGATGTGAAACTCGGTAATAACAAAAACTCCTTAAAAGGTGCAATTGGAAGGCATGGCAGAGTCATGTGATGGCTGCAGGGCTCCCACGTTATAGAGAAAGGACCAACCTGTGAAATCAGTTTAGTTTATCTTCATCATTCCCAATCTCCCTTTCCTATGGCTTCTCCTCGTCTAAACTCCTACCTCATATGTTCTATGCCCAGCCAGCAAGGAATCTAAAGATGAATTAGTTATATGTAGGTAGTAAGTAAGGACCTGTCAAGGTAATGATCTATCCTTTCCCTATTTCTGTCCTTTAGATGGCAACTTCTTCCCTTGGGAGGATAAAACAGGGTCTAGTGACCATTCCTAAGAGTGGATTGAGACAGAAGAATTTATGTCCCATTTGTTGCAAGCATCTCCTGGCTATAAATTCAGTCTTTTTTTTTGACCCAGGACTTCTTAGCAGACAGATTTTCCCATCTATTTCCAAAATCACATTTTGGACTTTCTAGCACATATTATAATGATTATATTAATAGTTTCATGTCATGATCATCATACTTTTTTCATAATTCTGGAATAAAGTGCATGCTACTTCTTTTATTTCTACCATGGCCACAATTTGGAGAATATTTCCTCACTCATAGGTATCATTGAACTATCTTATAATTAAAAGCACAACATTTACATGACTACTATGTAATTTGGTGTAATCAGAATAAGTTACATTTCTCCTGTACTTTACAACTTACACTGATTACAATTTCACATTATTTTACAACATATGATGACTCCTTGAGGTACAGGAGGAAGAGTAATTATTATTATCATGCCCATTTTACAGTTAAAGAAACTGAAAAATCTGAATATGTTCCTTGTTGGTGGTACTGGCCTTTATATCTCTTCTACTTCTCCTGGAAGGGAAAAAGAAAGGAAGTTAACATTGGAACATTAATATCTATTGTGTGTTAGACACCATGTTAAAAACATATAACATTTTAGCAACTTGCCAGATTCCAACAAAATTTTAGCAAACTGAATTTAACAATACAAAAAAAAAAAATCATATACCATGAGGTTTATTCCAGGGATACAAGGATGGTTAAACATCTTCAAAGAAACCAATGTGATACACCACAATAACAAAATAGAGAATAAAAATCATATGATCATCTCAATAGATGCAGATAAAAACATTTGATAAAGTTCATAATAAAAACTCCCAACACAGTTGTACACCTAAAACATATATAATGTATTAATCAATGTTACAACAATATATTTAATAAAAATAAAACTCCCAACAAAGTGGGCATAGAGGGAATGTACCTCAGCATAATAAAGGCTACATATGACAAGCCCACAGCTCATATCATATTCAAAAACTGAAAGCTTTTTCTCTAAGATAAGGAATAAGTCAAGGATGTCCATGATCACCACTTTCATTCAACTAGTACTAGAAATTCTATCCAGAGAAATTAAGTTAAAAAAATAATAAAAGCATCCAAATAAAAAATGAAATAAAACTATCTCTATTTGCCGATGACATGATCTATATATATAAAGAGCCAGGGTCGTAACATCCAAAACGACTGAAGGTTCAACCAAATGCCAGGCTGCACATGCAGCAGCCGAGCAGGCTGAACTGCTGACCTCTGGGAGAGAGAGAGAGAGGTGGGGCTGATCAGCAGTGGCAGTGGCTGTTGGCGAGGCTCAGAGAGAGAAGCAGGGTGATCAGACCCTGCTTCTCTCTGGGCCTTGCCAGCAGCCAAGCCTCTCTCTCTCCCAGAGGTCAGCAGTTTAGCCCATTTGTCAGCAACCTAGGGCAGTTGCTGATCAGCCCGTCTCTATGATCAGGTTCGGAGATAGGCCTGGAGATGCTGACTGGCATAGAAACCGACCAATCAAAACCAAATCTGGGTGAAGTGTGAGGAGCCAATGGCTGCCTAGGAGGTGGAGTTTTTAATGCTGACTGGCATAGAAACCAACCAATCAGAACCAAATCTGGGTGAACTATGAAGGCAGAACCTAAGGTGGGGGCTGAGGAGGAGTTTTAAGGGCAACAGCTGTTTGGTGTAAGTTGTAAGAAAGTGATTCAATTTTTTAATGACTGGTTTGGCAGTATAGTGCTTATGGCTGGCTATCAGTCCAGATATAGGGATTATGTGTTTTTGTCAGCCAAGAGCATCTCCTCCTGCTGAAAAAGGCTTTTCCCCCCATTTAAGCAATCCTATCCTATATAATCTATCTATACTAATAAAAGGGTAATATGCTAATTAGACCAGGTTGACTTGCCATCTTTGAGACATCCGACTTCCTTCTGGACAAAGCCATGTTGGTGGGAGCCAAGGCAGAGGCAGTTGGGGGTGAGATCAGGCTGGCAGAGGAGAGCAGTTAGGGGTGATCAGGCAGGCAAGCAGGCAGAGGCAGTTAGAGGTGATCAGGCAGGCAGGTAGAGAGGTTACAGAAGATCAGGCAGGCAGGGGGACAAGGTTGGGGCTTTTGGGTCAGTAGGGGAGCAAGGTAGGGGTGATCAAGCCAACAGGCAGAGTGGTTAGGGGTGATCAGGCAGGCAGGCAGAGGGGTTAGAGGTGATCAGCCAGGCAGGCAAGTGAGTGGTTAGGAGTCAATCATCCCAGATTGTGAGAGGGATGTCTGACTGCTGGATTGGGCCTAAACTGGCAGTCGGACATCCCCCAAGGGGTCACAGATTGAAGAGGGTGCAGGCCAGGCTGAGGAACCCCCCTCTGTGCACTAATTTTGTGCACCAGGCCTCTAGTATAATATATAAGAAACCCTTAAGACACATCCAAAAAACTATTAGAAATAATAAATGAATTTAGTAAAGTTGCAGGATGCAAAACCAATTTACAAAAATCTGCTACATTTCTATACACTAACTAGTGGCCCAGTGCACAGATTCATGCACATTGAAAGGAAATTAGTTAGAAGGTGGCCATCGGGGCAGGACTGGGTGAGACAGGGCAGACACGCCTTGGCACCAACCTCCCTCCCAGCTGGCCCTGTGTTCCCAGCAGGCCCTGTGCTCCCATAGGACCCTGGCTTCCCAGAGGGCCTTGTGCTCCCCGCCACCCCCCTGTACCATGGGGGCCTAGGTTTATGCAGCCTCCTTCTGCACAGTCCCTTGCAAGTCTTCCCAGCAGCAGATCCCAGCACCTCCAGCTACAGCCAGGCTTGTTGGGACCCTGCACAGGGTGCCCTGGGCACGGTCTCTGCTACACCTGCTCCAGCTCCAGCCGAGGCCACATAATCACCTCAGGGTCCTGATGCCTGGAATTTCTCTCCTGGCCCTGATTTCACAGAGCTGCTCTCACCCCAAGGCCCCTTGGAGGGGCCCTTCTCCTCCCCCAGGCCTTGGTACTACTTTGTGGGTGACAGTGATGTGGACCTCTTCAAGTTACTGAATCTATAAGGGATTCTGTCCCCACCAAATCCTGCAGATGCCACAGGACCAGAGGCAATCAGGGTGTGCACCCACATGGGTGCAAGGAGCACTGGTCAGTGGATCTTTGCTGCCAGTTGCTCTTCTGCAGTTGGAAGGGTGTCTGTGGTCACCACAGCTTGGCAGTAAACCAGATTCAGGTGACAGTGCCCCAGCAACAACATAAGCCACTGCCAAAGGTGGAATCCCACAGCCCCCTGCAAGAAATCTGGCTCCCTCATCTCTGGTTCCAGGGTGTATCACCCAAGAACCATGGCTGCCAAGTCACTGCAGCTCAGAAGTTCCTGGGTTGAGCATCTGCCCCCTGGTGGTCAGTGCGTGTCACACCTACCAGCTAGTTGGATGATCAAATGGTTGCTTAGCCTTTTATATATATAGATAACAAACTGTCAGAAAAAGAAATCAATTTACAATCTCATTTACCATTGCATCAAGAGGAATAAAATACCTCAGAATAAATTTAACCAAGAAGATAAAAGTACACTGAAAACTATGACATTTATTAAAGAAATGGAAGAAGATACAAATCTATCTCATACACATGAATCAGAAGACTCAACAGTCTTAAAATAGTCACATCACTCAACGCAATCTACAGATTCAATGAAATCTCAATCCAAATTCCAATGGCATTTTTCACAGAAATAGAAAACACAGTCCTAAAATTTGTGACCATGAAAGACCTCAAATAGCCAAATTAATATTGAGAAATAATAGTAAAGTTAGAGGTGTCATACTTTCTGCTTTCAAACTATATTACAAAGCTGTATAAATCAAAACAGTATGGTATGAGCATAAAAAACAGACATAGAGGTCAATGGAACCAAATAGAGGGCTCAGACACATATTGTATGGTAAATTAATTGATGACAAGGGGGCCAAGAATACATAGTGGTGAAATGATAGTTTCTTCAATAAGTGGTGTTGGGAAAACTGGACAGCTACAACAAAAGAATGAAACTGGATCACTGTGTTATACCATACACAAAAACCAACTCAGATTGGATTAAAGATTTAAATATAAAACTCAAAACATAAAATTTGTAAATGAAAATTTAAAGGGTAATCTCCTTGACATTGATTTTGGCAATGATTCCTTTTTATTTGACACCAAAAGCAAAAGTAATAAAATCAAAAAGTAAAAAAGTGGTACTATAATCAAACTAAAAAGCTTCTGCACAGCAAAGAAAACCATTAGCAAAATGAAAAGACAACATATAGAATGGGAGAAAATAGGTGCAAATCATATACCTGATAAAGGGTTAATATTCAAAATAAATAAAGAACTCCTACAAGTCAATTACCAAAAATATCCAAACAATCTGACTTTTTAAAAAATAGGCAAAGGAACCAAATAGACATTTTTCCAAAGAAGACATACAAATGCCCAACAGATACAAGAAAAGGTGCTCAACATCATAATAATCAGGGAAATGAAAATCAAATCATAATGAGATATCACCTCACACCCAATAAGATGGCTAAAATAAAAAATACAAGAGATAGCAAATACTGGTGAGGCTGTGGAGGAAGGGGAACCCTCGTGCACTGTTGGTGGGAAAGCAGTATGGAAGTTTCTCAAAAATTAAAAATAGAACTGCCATATGATCCAGAAATTCAACTTCTGGGTATAAATCCAAAGGAAATAAAATCACTGTCTGGAAAAGATACATGCACCTCCATGTTCACTGTAGCATTATTTACAACTAGAGGCCTAGTGCACAAAATTTGTACACTTGTGGGGCAGGGGTCCCTCAGCCCAGCCTGCGCCCTCTCGTAGTCCAGGACCCCTCAGGGGATGTCCGCCTGCCGGGGATCGGGCCTACACTGCAGTCAGACATCCCTCTCACAGTCTGGGGATTTCGTAGTCTGAGACTCCTCGCTCCTTCCCGCCCACCTGCAGCGGAGGCGGGAGAGGCTCCTGCCATCACCACTGCACTTGCCAACCACAAGCCCGGCTTCTATCTGAGCGGTGCTCCCCCTGTGGGAGTGCACTGACCACCAAGGGGCAGCTCCTGCATTGGGTGTCTGCCCCCTGGTGGTCAGTGTGCATCATAGTGACCAGTTGTCCAGCTGTTCAGTCAATCTGCATATTAGGGTTTTATTATATAGGATAGCCAAGACATGGAAGCAACCTAAGTGTCCATCAATGGATGAATGGATAAAGGAAAAAAAATATATATATATATATATATATATATATATATATATATATATATACACACACACACACACACACACACACACACACACACACACACACATATATATATATCATCAGGTGATATCTCATTACTCTATTACCTAATAATAGAGTAATATGTAAATTGACCATACCTTCACTACACCCACAAGCCACGCCCACCAGCCACGCCCACCAGGAAACCATCCTGCTGGAGGCTTTTCCGGCCTTGGGCACCAGTGGGGAGCCTGTGATGGATCACAGGCAACTGGGGGTCCACTCCTGTGAGGGCATCTGCTCCTGTGGTGGATTGCAGGGAGCTGGGGTCCCCTGCCCAGGCCTAAAGCTTTTGACCAGAAGCTTTAGGCTTGGGCAGGGCACAGCTGGTGATTGGTGTGAACTATAGAGGAAACACCTTTTCTGACTGCACATTGGCTAAGCTTCCTGTATGCCACTGGTAATGTTCTCAGTAACTTGGGTAATAAGAATCCAAAAAGGTGATCTAGGGTTTTTCCACCACACTTCTGGAGAAAAAAATAAAGGTCCGCTGCTGGAGGGCTAAGAAATGTCATATCCTGTCCTAGCCGGTTTGACTCAGTGGATAGATCCTCGGCCTGCCCACAGCAGGGTCTGGGTTCAATTCTGATCAAGGGCATGTACCTAGGTTGCAGGCTTCTCCCTGGCTGGGGCCCAGATCGGGGCTCATGCAGGAGGCAACCAATCAAAGTGTTCCTCTCACTTTGATGTTTCTCTGTCTTTCCCTTTCTCTTCCACATTCTCTAAAAGTCAATAGAAATATATCCTTGGACGAGGATAAAAAAAAAAAAAAAAGAAAGAAAGAAAGAAATGCATATCCTATGAAAGACACATCTTGAAAATGCCTAAAGAAAGTTGTCATTTTTTCTTGGTTGAAGGCACTGGAGTCCATGTTGATGAAAAACACCTTGGTGGCTGCGGTGACTGGCAGTGGCTGCAGCAGCAGGGTGATGGGGCTGGTGCCTTCCCCTGATCAGCCCAGTTGCCTCCCACAAAGGGAGGCCAGACTGCGGCTTAGGTATGCTTCCCGTGGGGATCAGGCCTAAGCCATCAGTAGGACATCCCCTGAGGGCTCCCAGTATGTGAGAGGGGGCATGTTGGGCTGAGAGTCCCCTGCCCAGGCCTAAAGCTGAGGGTCCCCCCCCCACCCCCAGGCATGAATTTCGTGCACCGGGCCCCTAGTGTGTGTGTGTGTGTGTGTGTGTGTGTGTGTGTGTGTGTGTGTGTGTGTGTGTATATATATATATATATATATATATATATATATATATATATCTTAATATATAAAAACCTTGGGTCATAACGACCAGTAACAACCGGAGGCTGACCAACCAGAAGTCAGTGCTGGCCCCACCCCCAAGCAAGCAGTAAGGGGCAATCAGGCAGGCAGGCAGAGAGGGCTAGGGGTGATCAGATAGGCAGACCAATGGTTAGGGGTGATCAGGTAGGCAGGCAAGCAGTTAGAGGAGATCAGGTAGGCAGATGGCCCCTCACTGGGCTGGCCCCACCCCCAAGCAAGCTTAGGGGCAATCAGGCAGTCAGGCAGAGTGGTTAGGGGTGATCAGGTAGGCAGACCAGCAGTTAGGGGTGATCAGGTAGGTAGGCACGTGGTTGGGGCGATCAGGTAGGCAGACAGCCCCTCGCAGGGCTGGCCCCTCCCCCCAGCAAAGAAAGAGGGAGGCCCAGGCCAGCCAAGCCATTGCACCCCAGCCTGTCGCCTGCAGAGGGAGGCCACCAGTGGCAGGAGAGGGGAGGCAGCGCTGCACAGATGGCAAGTAGTGGCAGTGGCGGGGGTGGGGCCAGCTGCCAGCAGCCCGGGGAAGGAAAGCCCTGATAGGCCCTGATCTCAGGCCAGGCCTAGGGTCCCTTCCAGAGGGGTCCTGGATTGTGAGAGGGTGCAGGCCAGGCTTAGGGACCCGCCCCCCCCCAAGTGCATGAATTTTCATGCACCGGGCCTCTAGTGTGTGTGTATATATATATATATATATTACATATACAAAATGGAATATTATTCAGCCATAAAAAAGAAGGAAATCCTGCAATTTATGACACTAGGGATGGTCCTTGAGGACATTATGTTAAGTGAAATATGTCAATGAAATAAGTCAGAGGAAGAGAAATACTGTATGATCTCACTTGTATGTGGAATCTAAAAAAAACAAAACTCATAAATAAATTCGGAAAACAAATTGGTGGTTGCCAGAGATTAGGGTGGCGGGGGAAGGGAGAGAATAGACAAAGGTGGTCAAAGCTAAAAACTTTCAGTTATAGGATAAATAAGTTCTGGGAATATGATGTACAGTATGAAGGAGGGGGGGTAAAGTTGCCTATCTCTTAATTCTGAATTTGAGTGGGGAATAGGGACTATTTGTTGGGCCTCCTAGTGCCATAACATCATATATGTATTACTGTTATATATATAATAAATTCAAGACAGTGTAATTTAATAGTTCTTAGAAACCATTCTGCTATAGAGTATTTAAATACCATTTCACCAAAATGGCTTCCTGAAACTCAGTGTTTTATTTTCACAAAACAATTAAGTAATTACTTAATCTCAATAAACCATCATTTCTATTTTCAAATTAGAGTCACAAATAATAAAGCCAATAATAAAACTCATTTTTACCATATTTTTTGTTTTATAGATGTGGATAATATCAACATGTCATGAAATTTACATGCTATTTCAATAATTGTATTTACACACTTTATTTAACATTTATATGTTTAGCACTATTTCTGAAAACCAAATTCACTAGCTTAATCAGAACTACTGATATGAAAAGCAAGTGGGTCTTTCCTTCAGTGGTAATAAAATAGAAACTGAGAACCAGAAAGGGTCGGACCTGCATTACCACCATTTGTCCACAATCCAGAACTGAAATATCATTGCTGACATGTACACATAAGGAACTGTTTGACATTGAAATTGGGTCTCAAAAGAACTGTTGGCCCAGAAAGAAACTCACTACAGACTGATTCATTTGCCTTTCAGCATAACTATTATTGCTTGTCTCATTTTCGGTTCTTATAAGTGTATTTCTAGTAGCACATGATCTCACTCATCTAGGGGAAATGATGAACAACATAGACTGATGAACAAGAACAGACCCGGATACAAGGAGGCATGGATCAGACTGTCGGGCCTCAGAGGGAAGGTAGGGGAGGGTGGGGATAAAGGGGAGAGATCAACCAAATGACTTGTGTGCATGCATATGAGCCTAACCAGTGGTTAAGGACAACAGGGGTGTGGGGGCATGCGTGGGGAGGGGTTTGGGATGGGAATGGGGGGATGAGGACAAATATGTGATACCTTAATCAATAAAGAAATTTTTAAAAAAAATAGAAACTGAGAAGGCAACAATAGTAATAAGTAATATGCTTTTTATACACAGTAATTATAACTACTTTTTATATACAGATTTGAAGGCTTTTACTTTAAAATCAATGTCAAGAAACTGAAAATAATCCTTACTTAATTTAAGATGTCATTGCCCCATACTATAACATTTACAACTGATTTATTATTGTACATCATAACATCATGCTACACAGTTTTCACATGTCTTGTGAACTTTGTCAAACTAATCTGCATGGATAGCTATAAAACAATCTATTTCTGAGTTACCCATTTGTTAGTGCTGAGAAGTAGGAAGAATCTTTTGGCAATAATTAACAATGTATGCCCATGCATATTAGCACATAAAGATTAAATTTTTAACACAACTTCATTTCATGCTGAAACAAATCCTATTGTGCTAACTCTATGCTAACCTATGGTATCTCATTCATTATTTCCTAATTAACCTCCTAATAGCCACATCATAGGAAATTGTGTCTATAATTATTTTAGATATCAGTTTTAAAAGCTATTAAAAGAATAGAATATATTTATTTCGAAGATATATTTGGGAAACCAAAGTCTTGCAGTTTATACAGAAGAAAATGCCCTGCCCCATGGATATTGTTTGTTGCAGCATTATATTAAATACTAAAAGTGCATGTTGGAAAGAAAATTACTAAGGCAATACTCATGGATATTTGAAGGAATAAGCTCAAAAATAGTAATAATTATATAAAGTATGTCTCATAGTATCTCGTTTTTGGAAATGCCCAAGTAAGAGTAGAGAGTTTTGAAGACAAAACTTTGAGAACAGTTTTTACAGGTTTTTTTTAAAGTCCATCACAATGATCAGAAAGAGAAGTTATTCATGATAATCTACAGTTTATTTGTACATTTCTTTTGAAGGCCTCCTTCCACTCAAATTACAGAGATGCCATTTGATTGTTTAAATCTGACTGATGAGCTTGTACTTATTTTCCATTAAAAACTTCTCAGTTGAGACAAGTGGCCCATTTCTGTTTCCTCAGAAGTGCAATACAGAAAAGACCAGCATTCCTAAAGGCACTGGGGATGGAAAATGCTAACCGGGGCTTCTACTGCTACTGAGCTGCTGCTACTGCACGGCTTACCACTAGATGTCCTGTGGACTAAGCAAGAAGAACACTGGTGCATATATTTGCATTCTTATCCCAGCAATGGGTGTTTCTGGTTTCAGTCACGTAGCTCTGGCTTTCTAAAATAGCTGGCCCACCATTTTCTGCTACGTTTTCTATGGACAGCCAAAATAAAACACAGTGGGGTAGATTATGTGATGAAGCCTAGCATGCCATTTTGTCATGCTTGAAAATAATTATAAAAGTATGACTTGAATATTTATCTCAGAATCTTTCATACTGAGGAAAGAACACACACACACACACAAATATAATTCCCTTATTGCAAACATAGATCTTTTAATCAAGCGCCATTTTTCTCCTTCAACAGGCTCAACAGGCTGTCTTGTTATAGATTTCCTCCTTTCCTGAGGAGGGTAATACATGTAATAACAAAACAATTATAGCTGATGCAGAGGAACTGTTTGCATGTCTTGTCATCCATGACTGCTAAGCACGTGAAAGTTGAAATTTTAGCGTCTGTCAATTTGGGTGATTATTATGAGGAATCTGTGAAGGACAGAAGGTATTTAAAAGCAGTGTGAAGCCTTTCTAAAATTCCACCTCCTAACAAGGCATAAAAGTACCTACAGATACCAAGAATGTGTGCCAAAATAGGATGTGAAACGGTGTCTCCAGCTCCAATTGTTTGAGTATGGCACTCAGTGTGGGGAAACCTGGCAACGCTTCTGTTCAAATCCCTAATGCTGTCAGAGGAGGAAATGGAGGAGTAAGCTGCTCTCCGGGTGCTCGGTGAGAAGCCTACAGAGACCAGGGCAAACAGCAAATGCCTCCCTGGCAGCACCGTGACATGCTGGCAGGACAGGAACCTTGACATGCATGCCAAGGCTAGGGATCATCATCACCAAGGTCTGCCATTTCTCAAATCCACTCTTTTTAGAATTTAATTAAATATGGTGAAAACCATTTTTGAGTGGAAAAATAAAAGCAAATAATAAATGATTTTAAATTTTTAGAAGCACTGCAATAGTGAATTACACACACACACACACACACAAATAAATTTTTAAGTGGCACTGGCCTCCCTGGACATGTGTGTCCGCTATGCGAGGATGGTGCAGAATTATCCTATCAGACATAAGGAGGACAGGAAACCAAGCTGATCGAGAGAGATTCCAGGTGAGAGGCACTCTGCAACCTGAGGAAGCAGAGGTCCCTTTTTTCTTAAATAAGCGAAATAGAACTCTCCCTAGACAATTGCCTTTGTGTTCCCCCTTGCCTAGCTTGTTTTCCCTGTAGCACCCCTAACTACTTCCACGGTTGCCACAGGCTGTGACAAAAGAAAGAGACGTGATGAGCTGCACACTTTCTCGGGTTCACTGAGAGGCACCTCAGGAACAAGGCACTGATCCTCCTTTAGCATAACCTGCAGCTGCCACAAAGGCGGTACCTTTCGCTAGGCCTGAGAGCTAAGAAGTCTGGCTTTAAAATGACTTTTCTGAATCTCGTTCCTCCTTCTAAAACCTTTGAGCTGCTGATTTCTCAGGGCCAAAGAGAAGGAATTGGAAGGTGGAGGAGGAGGGGGTGATGGGGAATAGAGATTCATTCTTTCATTCATTTTTTTGGATAAATATTTTTGAGCACCTATGTGTGGTGCATTTTATCAATGTTGACCCTGTACTACGTTGCACTGGGGCAGGACAGTTTGAGTCAGAGGACAATCCAAAATGCAATTTTTGAATTTGACCACAGAAGGAGAAAAAAAAGGAATACTGTACTGGGGGAGAAGAGGTGGTAAAAATTTGTATTCTGCTGTGTGTATGGTTCTAAGTCATGGAAGTTGACACACACTTTCCTGCTTCCATTCCTCTGTTATCTCCCAGGAAACCTCCAGGTATCCATTTTTACTTATTGAATTTTTATCTACTTTCGAGGCCCATTTGGCCTGCTAGTTTCTGTGTGGAGCCTTTTCAGATTTACTCATCTCTCCATCATTTATATGTCATTTTAACAATGATAATCCTTAGTTGACACTTCTTTATAACTGATTTAATTCCATCACATGTTAAGGGAATTGTTTTGGTAATGAATGGTAAGGTCCTTAAGGGTAGGTCAACTTTTGTAAAGATTTGTACCACATAAATTCTGGCTAAGTATTTGCTGAGTTGGGTGAATTTGCTTTCTTGTAGTTTCACAGCTGTAGCAGAGTCAGTGCTAGAAACCAGGCCCAGGAGCACGCTCTGATGCTGGCTCACTGCATCACTCTGCTCCTCACTTGATATATAAATTAACTATTTCACATGATGGCCAAGCACTTTTTCAATATGAGCTTTATATGTAGATCTAAACATACTAGATTAAATACAAACTATCTATAGATAGTAAGTAGCTCTGTCTTTGAGAAAGAACTAAAGGACATAATGTAGTAATTCATTGTACTTTAAAGTGATGTCCAAGGCTCATTTTTAAATGGTGAATGGTTCAAATTCTAATTTTTAAGTAACAACAATTTTAGTTTAAGTCAATTTGTTTAAAATGGCAAAACTTTAAAATATCAAGAAGACTAATTCCAGCAAGAAACAGTCACGAAATCTGTTTAAGAAAATTTAAACCCAACCAATAGTTCTTAGATCTTTAAGTGATGAATTGGTCGGAGTGTCCTGTGGTTGATTTTGTTCGACATGCTAAGATAGCTGAAATAATCACACTCATAAAAATTACTTTAGTTATTTAGTCAAATGTAATTGTGTGATGATTCACTTGGTTGTTCAATTATTACTCCTAATAACATGTCACCCTATTTTAATTGATCTGAAGGAATTCTAAATTATTATAATAACACTTTGTTTCCTTCATTTAACTTATAGCAACTTTCAGTTGTTTTGGGGTTTTGTTGTTTCCTTAATTAGGCTGAAGATTCCATGAGGAAAGGACCATATCTGTTCTTCCAATCGTTATTTTCCCAGTGTTTTCTATAGGAGATGAAGAGCAGCTATTCAGTTAATGTTTTTTGGATGGATGGATAGCTGAATGTATGGATGAGAGGATGAAATAAAAGCATATATCTATTAAATGTAGATAGAACAATTAAAAAGTGAACCATTCAGCCAATCAACCAATTATTGTCATCCCTCTCCCAAATAAATCATTGAATTATTTTATTGCCTGATATGCTTTGAGTTCACATCAACCAAGTCAGTGGAGAAATGACCCTCTAGTAAGCCAGGTTATGTCTGATAACATAAATTTTAATGCAAACAAAATGTTCATATTCTAATTTTATGCTTATAACAAAATCAATATTTCTGCATTTTCAAAATTCCATCTTGATTTAGTCTATAAATCTCTATTACAAGGATTAAGTAAATCAGAATCAATAAACAAGGAATCACTTGATACTGCAAAGCTATTAAATAGTTTAGAGGAGGGGAGGGAGGTAAAATATATAGCAAAAGGAGAGTAATATATATAATGTAATGATAGGGCATATTTGTGCATGCACACACACAAACACATATATATATACACACACATACAAAGAATGCACATAGTTTAGGACATAAAGGCAGTTAGGTAAGCAATTAAGAAAGACCCTCTTCTGAATTAAAATGGCAACCTAAATTTTCTAATAGGAAAAACAAAATGCATTTTAAAGAGACAAAATTTCAGACATGACTATGATTGTCTTGCTGTTTCATATTTATGAACTGGGAAAATTCATTAGAGCAATATTTAAATAGAATACCATAAAATAGATACAGCACATTTGATTCCACACTTCAAATTTGTCACTTAGTTTTACAGGGATAGCATATATTTTGTATGCTATTAATAAAAACATCTAATAGAGAAGCTATTAGTAAGCAAAGCTTGCATAGCCTCTGTTTTTCTGGAACAGAGTCAGTCTCTCTCTCTCTCTCTCTCTCTCTCTCTCTCTCTCTCTCTCTCTTCTTTCTTATGGAGAAGAAAAAGAAAGCAAAGCATAAAACTAAAGCATGTCATTTATGTCATTTGTTGACATAGTATTTATCAGTATTCCCTTTATGCTGTCTGGATTTCCAAATGTGCCCTTATCATTTTTGTGGGTGAAAATTAGGAAGAAAAATAGAAATGTTCTGTAATATGAATTATATTTTAATGTGATGTTCTACTTCTCTGTTTGTCGTTATTGAAGTTTTTGTCTTCCTTCATTAAACATTTAATAAATCATCACCACTTTTGTGACAGATTTTAACCATAACACAAACAGCAGGAGGTGCAAACCCAGCTCAGTTCATAAGGGCATATAATATCAGCGTCGACATCATCATGCCCCGTAGGCATATTGGCAGAACGACCAATGGAAGGTAAGCTTTTTCCGACAAAGCTTCGAAAATAAAGTTTTCTTCTTTTATCTTACCACAAATCAATTGGAGCCCTTGCAGCCAAATCCTATAAAATAACTTCAAACACCACTTCTTAGTCTAAAAATTTGTATTATGGCTATAACTCTTTGAAGTATTACGACTGAAGTTTGGAGAAAAATGATTTAAGTGCTATCTGCTAGACATCAGAGCTTCAAAAATTCTCTCAGTTTTTCTTGACATATAAACTACTACCCACTGTATGTTTTTAGAATTTTTTTCTTGCTTTTAACCATCTAACCCAGTTTGCTTGATAAAAGTTATTTAACTGCCGTTTATCCGATTGAATTAATACTCTTTAAAGGTTCACCAACTTGCAATGGATTATTTTACTTTGTCAAGATTTTTTTCCCCACTCTGCTAGGGTTAGGGTTGTTTTAAAAAGAACTTTCAGAATCTCAAACATGCTGACTTTAAATTAAGTTTTAAAAATCACCGGAGAAAGTGGAAAACATGGGCTAAAGGCACCTTTGACTCCTGCTTGGAAGTTAAATGCTAAAGAGAGAAAACTGCAAAGTTTTCTGATGGGAAAGTCTCCCTGACACTGAGAGGATGATGGGAACAAAGACGCCTCTGCAAAGGGCAGGAGACCCATCAGGCTTAGGGTGAGAAGGTGTTGTCAGGGCTTCAGGACACTGCATGCTTACTGACGTCCTCCAGAAACTAGACAGGAACTTGGGTTTACATTTCTTTAAACAAGACACAGAAAAAGTCTAGTTTGAAGAAGAGAAGATTCCACTTAACAAGCTCTTAGTGAGTGTCTAGTTTATGCAGGTATCTCTATGAGATGCTACATTGGGCGGGGTGTGCAAATAATTTTAAAAAGAAAAGAGTTCCTAACTTCAACAGACTGCCATTGACTCAATGTCTTTGTCCGATACTAGGCGATTCCTTTGGCTTTTTATCCATTCTCACTAAGGAGCATTTTTGGATCGACTCTCCTTTAAAAGAAAATGATGCTTTGCAGAATCCAAAGTGATTAATATAGCTAATATAGGTTCTACATTATAATTTCATATTCATAGTGGTCTAACTTTGGTGGGAAATTCTGGGGGCAAAAACCAGATTTACACAATATCAGTGCAACTCCAACGCCAGCCGGCAACAAAACAAGGAACTTGCACCCAAAAAGTACGTAAATGCACTGCTTCCTTCATCGAGAAAATTGTGCTATCAACGAATAAATGTCAGCGGAGATCAACAGTGTGATTAGTACCATAGTTGACTTACATTCTGGAGCCAGCTCTTCATCCCATCTGAAATCAGTAACAGTTTCAGGACTGGTAGCTTGTCCATGAACCATATTTAAAATAACTCTATTCTTCACAACTCTGCTCAGATTTATAAAGCAAAAGAGAGGGCAAAATCAGAAGAGAGAAACATAAGCAAAAATTACTGAGGAGTAGATACGATGGAGAAAAGTAATGAAATACAGGAAACTGAGAAGGAATTAAGGGGCTCTGTTTTATATATCTAGGGAATGAAATCGTGCATTTTACCCAACCTAAATAGGATGTTCCTTAAGATGGGTAACCTTGGTAATTCACATACAAAAATAGGTCCAGAACAAAACAAAACACAGTAGGTTCTGCTGTTGTTAACTTCCTTTTGGGTTGGGGGGCGGCTGCTAATGTCTTATAGTGCATCTGCCACCTTAAGTTTTCTTACTGCTGTCGCTGCACTTACAAGCATGTCAAAGGCTCAACTATCGCTAAATAGAATTTAATAGAAGATGAAGCCCAAACTGCCCTCATTGAGCTGAACGTGATCAGCTAAAGTGTTGATGGAGAAAGACACAAAGAACTTGATAAATCTGGCTGCAAAATCTGAAAAAGAGAGTTCACAAGAATAGCTGGCATGCAATGAGATCATGCTTTCTTTCATCCTATCAGGTGGCAAAACTGAGTAATAAACATAAATATCTCCAATTACAATGAACCCAAAACCCCAGAGCTGTTTCAATGGGAGTGTGTGGAAAATATTCATCACATATTAATGTTTCCTCTCTTAATTGCTGGAGAACTCATTCCCTACGGAATGAAGCAACTTGAGCAGTTCTCAGATAGGATAGGGAGAATGGATGCTTCTGAAAAATGTAAAATAACTAGGTTTCCCTTAGGCCATGTACTTCCCCAGCCTTTTCCCCGATCCCCAAGGGCCAAGTGCACTTTTGGCCCAATCCTTCAACTCCAGCCTCCAAGGCTTTTCTGAGTCCTGTTTGTTATATGCTCTATTTTTTCATATATCCCTATGTTCTCCAGCATGTTCTTCAATTAGCCAAACATTTATTCTTCTGCCTGCATATATTTTTATTTTAGAACCACTCCAAAAAGAGCTTAAAAACTTCATCCCACAAAAAAAACTAAAAATGGAACTGCCATTTGACCCAGTCCTAGGATCCCACTTCTAGAAATATATCCCAAGAAACTAGAAACACCAATAAGAAAGGATATATGCACCCCTATGTTCATTGAAGCACAATTTACAATAGCTAAGATTTCAAAACAGCCTAAATTCCCATCAGCAGATGAGTGGATTAAAAAACTGTGGTACATCTACACAATGGAATACTATGCTGCTGTGAAAAGGAAGGAACTCCTACCATTTGCAACAGCATGGATGGACCTGGAGAGCACTATGCTAAGCAAAATAAGTCAGTTGGAGAAATATAAATATCACATGATCTCACTCATTTGTGGAATATAATGAACAACATAAACTGATGAACAAAAACAGATCCAGAGACAGAGAAGCATCGATCAGACCGTCAAACCTCAGAGGGAAGGCAGGGGAGGGTGGGGGGAAGAGGGAGAAATCAACCAAAGGACTTGTATGCATGCATATAGGCATAACCAATGGACACAGACACCAGGGGGTAGAGGGCATGAGCGGGGGGATGAGGGGAGCAATTGGAGGATAAAGTCACATATGTAATACCTTAATCAATAAAGAAAAAAAACTTCATCCCAAATTTTGTCTCTAAACCTAGTATTCAAATGTGCTTAACATTTGACAATCTTAGCTCTATTAGCAATCTATATTTCTCCCATCTATATGGATTCTGTATGTGCTTATCTATAATCCGTGTTTATACACCTTTATTTAAAGTGCCAAGAGAGCAGAGTTAGTGCTTGTGTGAGTCTCTCTTATACAGTTAAGATTACTTATGCATTTGTTATTCTAATGATACAAAAATCCCAACTATTAGATGCGACAGGTAGGTAGATTGCTTTAATTAAAACCATATCATTTTTTTCCACTTTTTCTTTGATTCTTCTGTTCCAAAGACTGGAAAACTAAAAATTGTACTTCCCTCGATTCCTTTGCAGCTATGGTGCAGGGCTGTTATGTTGGTTTCATCAATGTAATAAACCTGAATGCAGAAGCAAACAATATGAAGACATGGGAAGATATGATCTTCTAAAAAGTATTTTTTAAAATGTATTGATTCTTGTATGGTGGCTAGAGCAGAAGTTCTGGTGTCCAGTTTAAGAACAACCAGTGCTGAATAGAGGGCAGCTCTCCATGGAATTTGCTAGAACAGCTCCACAATGAGGTTGGGCACTTACCCAGGTTACACAGTTATCTAGCCCTCTCAGAGATTGTGTGACCTATGTCATACCTTTTAATAAATCCTTTTCTGCTTTCAGTAGACAGATTGAATTTTGTGGCTTACAACAACCTTTATTAATGTGTTCAGTGTTTTCTTTGTTTTTAAGATAAACAACTTATGTGGCCCCAGTTGTACAAGTACATATTTGCTAAGAAATAACAAATAATGGAGGTTTCAAGGTGTAGGGAAATGGAATATGATTATGGGCTTCAGACCAAACTCTGTATCAAAACTTTCATCTAAAGGATTTGGTAGGGTATGTGTTTTGGCAGATGGAGGGTCTTCAAGGGACTCACTCTCCAGGACACAGAAAAGCTGGCAGCAATGATTTTGGACAGGGATGTCTGGGCTTAGACTCTGCTTCCTCCAGTTAATTAAGACATATTCTTTTTGATGCTGAGTTTGGTCAGGAGGCAGGGTAGTTTTATGTCTACAAACTGTGCCTTATACAAGAAGTACATTGATTGTTCATTTTGTTCTTCCTAGATGGTAAGTAACAGGCCCCGCATATAAAAGGGCAGTGTTGTAACAAGATTTCAACAGTTTTACTGCTCTGAGAAATGCAGAGCACTATTAGGATCAGTGTGTTCTTTAGTGCAAGAGACATCCCCCAAAGTAATGTTTGAATATACTGTGCTAGAGAGGGCAGGACAACACAAACCAACGAGTCAGCCCAAAACAGAAAGAAAACATTGGGGAAATAAGTGTAAATGGAGCCATACAAGAAGTTGGACATAAGGTTGTAAATGTGATTTGGAGTCAGATCAAGAAAGTCATTAAATAAAGAATCTGGACTCCTTAGGCAATGAAGAACAAGGAAAGGTTTTGCACAGAGGGATGGATGACAAGCACAACAACATATAATAATACAACCTGTTTATATGTGTGTAAATTGAAATGAGTAGGAAAATAGTGACAGCAGAGAAACTAGCTAAGTACCTACCACAATAGCAATGATAATGACAGGTGAGTTGGAAACAAGTTAAAAGGTCTGAGAGATGTTGCAGACTTGAAATCTATGGGATTTGACCATTGTTTAGAGGGATAAAATAGAGGGAAGATCAAAGACAATACTAAAATTTTTAACCTAGAGATTAGGAAGATGACAGTGTTATCAAAAGAAATAAGAAATATAGAGAAAGGCAAGTTTAGGAGGAAAGATGTGAGTTCATTTAGATATACAAACTGTGAGGTGGCAGTGAGATATCCATTCGAAGGTGAGTAATGAGTAGCAAGAAGGATAAAAGTTAAGAATATATATGCTGTGGAGAGGAGTAAAAGAGTAATAGTTAAAGTAATAAGTATTAGTGAGATGTCCAAGGAAAGGAACATAGAAAAAAAGGCCAACAAATGAAACTTGTAAGATAGCATTAAAGTGTAGGAAGAAGAGGATCCAGAGAATGAGTTAGAGAAGTGGTTCAGAAACCTGGGAGCCGGCGGGGTGGGGGGGGGGGGTAGGTGAGAGGGGGGGGAAAGGGGGTACTAATATTTGTTGAGTACCTACTACTGTGCTAAGGATATTACATAGGTACCTAATTTTAACTGTTGCATCAACTCTATCAGGTACGTATTATCCTTCCCTCCTTTTAGAGGTGAGAAAACTGAGTCTCAGAAAAATTAGGTGATGTATCTCATAATCAGTGGCAAGACCTGGGATTCCCATCCAAGTCTTTAGAAGCAAAGCTAGGTGTGTATGTCACTAAAGACAAAGGAATATAATGTTTCAAGAATATTGTAGTATCGGTGGTACTATATACATGGAGAGACTGAAGAGAATAAACACTCAGGAGGACAGGGGGGAGACCGATTGGCTATTTCATTTGTCAACTGGGAAGTCATTGAGGATCTTTGGGAAAGTTCTTTAGCACAGTGCTGGAAACTAAAACTATACTGCAAATGCTTAGAGAGTGCGTGGTTGATAAGCAGTGGACAAAAACCTGTGTTATCCAGGAGTATGGTGATGAAAGGAAGAGGAATATGGGAACTCAAAAGGTTCTTGGATCAGGGAAAGATTTTCTTATTGTTTTTACTTTATCTTCCCCTCCCCTACACTCATTTTTTCCCAGTAGAAGAGCCCTGAGCAATTTTTTTTAGGCAGAGAAAGGGGATCAAATAGAGAGTTTGGAGATAAGAGAGAATGAGGAGAAATCGGTTATGGGTAACCAAAAAGGCCTAAGATAAAGTCAAATAATAGATTTAGATATTTATAAGCACTAAGCATAAGGAAAGGTTTTACATAAAGTATCATGGCTTGGTTCAGTCCACAAAATAATAATCTGTACTTTGCAAGTACGTTTTACTCACCAAAGAGTCTCCTTTCAGCAGTTTAATATATGCTGCATCAACTGGTTATATAAAGCAAGGCAGAGGCTGGGAGGCTCCCACTGCAATTTGTCAGCACCATCTTGTCTTCACACCACCTGTCACATCTATTAACATTTTAACTAATGTCAGAGTTCTTCCTTTGCAAATGAGCTGCTACACAGAGAAGCGTTTCTCCTCTCAGTCGCCAGCTACTATGATGAGGGGGAGAGAGAGGCATGATCTTAGAAGCCCCTCTTCACTTTGCAAGACCATCTCTGTTCTCTTCCTCTTTTGTCGCAGACCCCAATTTAGTGATTTGAGGCCCTTTGAGATGTGCTTTGCTTTAATATAATTTAAAAATTCTCCTGCATCTAAAGGTCGCCACAAAGGCTGATGTTGGTCGTGTCCTGAGAGTTATCTGTGTGGTTGAATGAAGTTGTTGTGCTGTGTCCCAGCCGTCTTCTTCCAAATATTAGTCTTTTCTTACAAAGAGATAACTTATGCCCAGGATGGGCAGTGTCCCTTTTCTGGGTTTCCATTCTATCTTGTGTATACCTCAGTCCTGGCAATTACATCTTTACACTAAAATTATTGATTTTTGCATTTTCCCCTAAAGCTACATACAAATACAAATTTTCTTATTTATTTTTATCTCCAGTGCTTAGCACAGTGAACTGGAGGTGCCTCAAGGATGATTCTAAGTGATAAATATATGCGATACCCATTTACTTGCAATAACAGATACTTGACATTCCACTTTATTAGCTAGCATTTCCCTCCTTAAGTCTCCAACTAGACTAAATTTAGATGAAGTAGCAGTTATCCTAATATAATAAATGGAAAAGATCTACTACACTAGTCTTTCCCAACATGTTTTCTTCAGAACACTGGTCCTGGTCACAGGACCCCCCTGTTCCTAGGTATTTGGGACATGCTTTATATTATCCAAACAGTTGGAAATTCCCAGAGCATATAAATTTAAAAGGCTGTAAGAATTAAAATTTGTTTTACTTTAACTCAGTGTTTCCAAAATTAATTCATTTGACCAGTGAATCTTTATTTGGGAGTGAGGAGATAGAAGAAGACATAGCACCTATTAATACCCCACAGACTTAGTGTTCCTAAGAAAAATGTAGAGAAACACTGGATTATTTGTCAAAGTCTTCCTAAAGAGTCATTCATATGCATACTGGGGAAATCAGAGATAGATTCTTCTTGAGAGACTATTTGAGCTCCTCTAATTTATTTCTTTAGCAATTATTCACATAGATTATTTCTGAAATAGACTTGTGGATTTGCCTAAGGACATATGAAAGAATAGTTTGTCTAAAAGACAAAATGTTGAATTTCAGAAAGAAAAAAATATTTTTGTGCTTAATGTTTTCTACTAGTACATCCTAGACATTGGTCAAATGTTCTCAGAATCCATGGGAAATAATTTTATCTCATCACTTTTTACTACTCATGGTAAGATATCAGAAATACATTCATTCTTGGTGAGGGTTTCTAGATTTATTGTCCAATGCACCCACTAAAAATGTCCGTACTTCACACAAAGAAATGTTCTGCATGATACCAATCCCTGTTTCATGGACACAAGACTATGTACAGGTATACATACACAGGCATGCCTTTACTTGCCTACAAATTAGTTATCAAAGTTAAAATAACAACCTAAGTGTGTTTAATTTGGCATATACAAACATTTCTACTCCTTTTCTCTAAAATTAGCATTTTCTATCAAAATTATTTTTGAGATTACTTCAGCACTTGTGTGATAGCACCTCATCAATTGAAGAGATAGGCTTACAATTTTATACCATTGGAGAGATATTTCAACTAAGAATGAATTAAAGTTAACATATTTACTGAGGGCCTACTACTGATAAGATTCTCTGTGATACTGTAAGGACACCCAAGAATACTTTTGTTTGCCAACAATGCATATAGGTTAAAGTCATTTTATGTATAAATTTAAAGTGTGGTGTTGGCTGAGATGAGGTTGTTCAGTATGGATGGAGATTGAGTGATGGCTGTATTAATCAACATATTCACTTTCTGAGTTAGAAAGAGATTACATCAAAGCTTTGTGGACATTATTTATATAACCCTTCCTGATCCAGTGCAGAGAGTCTCAAAAAGCTACTCAAGACAAAGGGGCTAGTGGATAAGTTAGGAGACAATTATGTAAATATACACCTTACTGCCTTAAGTTACATTCATTTTGCAGCCCTACAACAATTTCCTAGAATTCTTAATGAATAAGATTTCAAAAAAGGCAATAAATAAATGCATACTAAATAGATTCCTCATAAGATCTCAATAAAGGCAAATTTAAAAGCATTTTTAACTATCCTTCTGATCCCTAAACTAGATGAGACTTTTTATTAGACCCTACACTTTCCATTTCATAAAATTTGCCACTTATAATTGTTACTTCTTTTCTTAGGTAGCATTTAAACTGTGTGAGAACATGGATTTTTCTTATTCTTTACCTGTTTTCATTGCCTACTCCTGTTCCTAACTCATAGAAGATGTATGATAAATCTTTGTAGAATGAATGAATTAATATTTTCTAAATGTTAATTGTTGCCTTCTGTCCTGAGTTAAACTGTGAGCCCCTTTAGAGGAGAGATTTTTGCCTACTTTATCTTTTAATCAACTCATTATATATTTTACTAAATTGACATTTAAAATTTCATATCTATATTTTGTCTACCCACCTACAATAATTCTCAAGGTCAATGACTGGTTTACTCAACTTTGTATCCTTATTCTCTGGTGCTTTGGAGATGAATGAATAGTTTGAATGACTAAAAGAAAGAATAATTGGAGTGAAATTTATAATCTAGTATGAGAGATAGACTCACAAACTAAAACAAAGAAGAGTGTAGTAATATCATTATAGTATTAACAGAGGGTATCATTGAATGCCATAATAGAGGCAAAATATGCTAGATGATGGGCAAGATTTAGCTAGATTAGTCAGATCTGCAAAGACTTCATGTGAAGGTGACATTGGAGCAAGAGCTTCAAGGATGAGTAAAATTTTAACAAGCAAAGATGGGGCAAAGGGATTGAGACAGGATAAAAAAGAGTATTTGCACTTGGAAGGAGAAAAGGTAGAAGTGAAGTAATGGATAAATCATACTTGAGGGTAATATGAAAAGAGGAAGGAGAGGTGTGTTCAGAGATGTGATCACAAAACAATGTTCTGATGAGATTGTTAAGAACTATTTATTTATTTACTAGAGGCCCAGTGCAGGAAATCCTTCCCTGGGGGGGTGTGGGGGGGGGGGGGGCGGGAGGTCCCTCAGCCCAGATTGAGAGAGGGTGCAGGCCAAGCCGAGGGACCCCACCAGTGCACAATCAGGGCTGGAGAGGGACGTGGCAGGTTGGCCAGCTGGGGAGAGACTGGAGGAGGGCTCCAGGGCATGTCCGGCCCATCTCACACAGTCCTGATCAGCCAGACCCCAGCAGCAAGCTAACCAGTTGGAGTGTCTGCCCCCTTGTGGTCAGTGCATGTCATAGCAAGTGGTTGAGTGGCCTTAGCATATCATTAGCATATTACACTTTGATTGGTTGAATGGCAGATCGGAGGACCAGACACTTAGCGTATTAGGCTTTTATTATATAAGATTTATTTACTTATTTATTTGTTTGTTTCTTGTTAATCCTTACCTAAGGACACTTTTTTCATTGCTTTTCAGAGAGAGTGGAAGGAAAAGAAGGAGGGAGGGGGAGAGAGAAAGAAACATTGATGTGAGAGACACATTGACTGATTGGCTCCTGCACCCACCCGGACTGGAGGTGGTGAGTGAACTGCAATCCAGGTATGTGCCCTTGGCTGGCAATTGAAACATCAACCCCTCAGTGCACAGGCCAACAATCTAACCACTGAGCAACACTGGCCAAGGCTGTAAAGAACTTTAAATATCAGTGTACTGAAAGTGAAATGGAACTTTTCCTGTTGTCTCTGAGTTTCAACTAAGGCAAAGCTAAGAACAATGTAATAAACATGTCACATTTAAAAATGTGCTGCTAAATACATTGATATAAGACTCATAGTTAGCCTATATAATAGTTAGAAATTTATTAAGAAGATCTTTTGAAGGAAGATAAACAATCCAATCAAAAAATCGGCAAAGGACCTAAGTAGACACTTTTCGAAAGAGGACATACAGAAGGCCAAGAGACATATGAAAACATGCTCAAAGTCACTAACCATCCGAGAGATGCAAATCAAAACGACAATGAGGTACCACCTCACACCTGTCAGAATGCCCATCATCAACAAATCAACAAACAACAAGTTCTGGAGAGGATGCAGAGAAAAAGGAACCCTCCTTCACTGCTGGTGGGAATGCAGACTTCTGCAGCCACTGTGGAAAACAGTATGGCGTTTCCTCAAAAAAATTAAAAATGGAACTGCCATTTGACCCAGTAATACCACGTCTAGGAATATATCTCAATAAAACAGAAACACCAATCAGAAAGAATATATGCACCCCTGTGTTCATAGCAGCAAAATTTGCAATAGCTAAGATTTGGAAACAGCCTAAATGCCCATCAGCAGATGAGTGGATTAGAAAACAGTGGTACATCTACACAATGAACTACTATGCTGCTGTAAAAAAGAAGGAATTCTTACCATTTGCAACAGCATGGATGGCACTGGAGAGCATTATGCTAAGTGAAATAAGCCAGTCAGTGAAAGAAAAATACCACATGATCTCACTCATTTGTGGAATATAAAGAACATTATAAACTGATGAACAAAAATAGATACAGAGGCAAAGAAGCATCAAACTGACTGTCAAACTACAGCAGGAAGGCTGGGGAGGGTGGGGGGGGGGGTGAGTAAGAGATCAACCGAAGGACTTATATGCATGCATATAAACATAATCAATGGACGCAAGACACTGGGAGGTTGGGGGTGAGGGCATGTGCCAGGGAGGTAGGAGCAGGGGAAGATCAATGGAGAAAAAAAGAAGACATATGTACTACTATTTGTAATACTTTAAACAATAAAATTAAATTTAAAAATAAGAAGAACTTTTGAAATGAGGGAATTAATAAGAATTGGGAGGTACTTGACATTTTCTTTTTCCACCCATACCAACCTCAAGGTAAGTGAAGGAGACTCCAAAAAACAGTTGTGAGACTTGGAATTACCTGGAAGAGCACAGATTTTATTCTCAAACTAGAGGCCCGGTGCACGAAATCCATGTGGGGGGGGGGAGTGAGAGGGGTGTCCCTCAGCCCAGCCTGCACCCTCTCCAATCTGGGGCATCCCTCTCACAATCCAGGACTGCTGGCTCCCAACCGCTCACCTGCCTGCCTGCATGATTGCCCCTAACCACTTCTGCCTGCCAGCCTGATCACCCCCTAACCATTCCCCTGACAGCCTGATTGACACCTAACTGTCCTCCCCTTCAAGCCCAATCACCCCTAACTGCCCTCCCCTGCTGGCCTGGTCACCCCTAACTGCCTTCTCCTGCAGGCCTGGTCCCCCCCAAGTGCCTCCCCTGCAGGCCTTGTCCCCCGCAACTGCCCTCCTCTGCTGGCCCAATCACCCCTAACTGCCCTCCCCTACTGGCCTGATCGCCCCCAACTGCCCTCCCCTGCAGGCCTTGTTCCCCCCCAACTGCCCTCCCCTCCAGGCCTGGTTACCCCCAACTGCCCTCCTCTGCTGGCCATCTTATGGCGGCCATCTTGTGTCCACAGGGGGGGCCATCTTTGACCAAATGGGGGTGGCCATCTTGTGTGTTGGAATGATGGTCAATTTGCATATTACCTCTTTATTATATAGGATTCAAGTCAGATATTCATTTAGAGATAGAAACTGATAGGGCTTCTCATGGCTGCTATGATAGCAGAACTCAAAAACATTATTGGGCAAGTCTCAGGCACGTATCCAGAGGTCCAGCAGGGAACTTGATGAGGATAAAGGCTTGAGTCTGGCTAGAGCTGTCTGTGAAGGCAAGGCAAGAAGCTAGGAGGACGTTGCTAGTCAAGTACTTTCATTTGGTAAAGTAAGGGCGTGTAAATTTTCCCATGGGTCACACAGATGCTAAAGAAAGCAAATTGGCCCTGGTCAGTGTGGCTCAGTTGGTTGAGCATCATCCCATGCACCAAAAGGTCACAGGTTCAATTCCAGGTCAGGGCACATGCCTGGGTCGCTGGCTCAATCCCCAGTAAGGGGTGTGCAGGAGGCAGCCTATTGATGCTTCTCTCACATTGATGTTTCTCTCTCTCCCTCTCCCTTCCTTTCTCTCTAAAATCAATAAAACACACACACACACACACACACACACATATATATATATATATATATGTATATATATATATATCATATTAATAAAAAATAAATAAAGAAGGCAACGTGATTCCAGTCATCTCTAATAGATTCTGTCTAAGAGAGATCTCTGCTTGGCAGAGGAGATCCAGGAAAAAAGATCTGAGAGTCTAGCATGAGAAGGCAGGAACTGGAGAGGGTAAGCATCTTCTGAGTCAAGGAACAGTGAAATGCACAGAGCCACACAGAGTCTTCCAAAGAGGACACACATGTGCCCTTGAAGATGGAGTTACCATTGGAATGCTGCCATGACAGAGCATTACCACTCCAAGAGAGCTGCAAATGGTACCCTTTCCTTCCTCCTTCCTCTCCACCTGGGCCGTGGAGGATCCAAATGGGGAAAGGGAGAATTTGGATTCAGAAAAATGAAGGCTAGGGCCCCCTTCTCTGCCATTAGTCCCAGACTTTAGCTAAACAGAGGAAGGATGCTTTGATTTAAATAGGAAACATAAGTTTTGATATATATTGAACTGGAATTATTAATACTAAAAAAGAGGCCTTCCTAATACCCCAAAGTGAAAGAAAGTAATGGAATCTGTCCAAAACATCATCAAGGGTTATGGCAATAGTAGAAAAAAATACAGACATTTCCTGATGGTTCCAATCCATCTCACAAGTTGGTTTGAACTGTGTTTGCTTATGGTGGAAATCAGTAGGTTGTTTTTCAGGAAAGAAATGCTATGAGGCAATCTGTGCTTGAAAGATATCCCTTATGACCATGTATAGACTACGGAGAGAATGGACACTTACTACCATGTCAGATTTTCATAAACTTCAACCATACTATTCAATTTCCCCACGTGGTAAAATGGGATGGCTTTGTGAAAAAGGAATATATTTTTTTCCTTTCATACTAATACCAAAACAAGGTAGGATAAAAAGTTCTTAATAAAGCATCAAAACTACTCAGAAAGAAATATTAAAAGTATTAAATCTTAATGGATTCGTGAGCATATCTGTTTCAAAATGTGAAAATCCCATCTTTCAGGTTTTAGAGTCTCTTTTTTTCTTGTTTGTGCATCCTCACAGTACTTTCTACTTGAAAGTATCTCTTGAGGAAATGGTTTAACTGATATACCTTGGCAAAGGCCAGATGAGTCCACAGATTTACCTATAAAACTACTCCCTTCACCCCAGGGCCTCTGCTCTCTGCTGTAGGACCCTAAAGTACAGAACAGAGTAATGCAGACAGTAAGTAGACTCTCCGGTCCTGTTCACCAGTGTTATGAAGATGTAAAAATAAGTCTTAGACAATGCAATAGGAAATTTGATATATTTAGATGGTCACAAGCTGAATTTTGCTTGTCGCTGCTATAAAGAGGTGAGGAAAAGCTTTTTTAAAACTGTTTTGAAGATGCAAGGTGTAGGGAGTTAAGATCATCCCTATAACTTGCTAAAACTGATTCTAACAATACACAGTGCCACTTCCAATCTGTTGGACTCTTATGCAACCCCACCATCCCTGGCAATGAGAGCTGGGTCAGGACCGAGAGACTTTCTCCCCAAACCTCCATTTGTAAGGCCTGCACCCGCCCTCCACGGCCCATCAGACCCAGGCCTCTTCCTCCACAGCAGAGCCATGTCAGCCTGATGGGCACAAACAACACTTGGTGGCCTCTCTCTCTCTTTTCTTTCTTTCCATCAGTCCTCTTTTGGTCTGAATTGTAGAATCTCTCCTTTTCATCTTGCAACCTCAATCCCAAGAGAGGAAGATTTTTTTTCTGACTAACATTATTAAACTATAATAGAACCACTCTAAATAGTACATTTCAGGAAACACAATCAACTATAGTGGTATGAGCACAATGTCTCACATTTCTGGGTCTCTGGAAATCATGCTGCCTTTAACAACCACCAGGGGACAGTTCAACTGAAAGTTATTGTTTAAGGGACTCAAAGCAAGGCCAACCTGAAACCAGAATTCAGGATTTTATTCCATTATCCTGATTTTTTTAAATATCAATAAACCAACACAGTGCAACATGGAGAGACACGTGGTAAGAATTGGTCCTTGTTTCTGTGTGAATATCTGGCCTAGTTTCCCATTTGCTGCCTTGTTTCTAACCAACGGCAGGAGAATGTATCAGGCTTTTCAAGTCAGAATCAAGGCAGGCAAAAGGAGGAATTAGTAGGAACCACAGCATGGTCTAGAAGAATAGCTACAAGATGCAAGAAGTCCTGCGTACCAAAGTAACCTTAAACCTCATATACAGTTTCTGCTGGAATAAGCAATACCGATGACTACCAGTCTTTCTTGGAACAAGCCACCTCATCTAGCAATGCCTGACACAGGTCTGACACAGAACCTCTACTTGTCACATCTGGTCAGTCCTGAAATGGCATAACAGTAAAGAGTCACTTATGATCTTTGCATCACAATTTTCTACTTAATAAAAAGGGGACTCATTATGAAAGTCTACCTCTAATCTCCACAATTGTAGACTTTGAGAAATAAATTAATACCTTTGAACTGCATAGAGCACAAGATTTAAAAAGAGGGGCTTTGTACATTTCATTCGAGCAATCGGGTGAAATACAAAATAACAACCAGCTACCAGCATCATGTCCTGTGGTGGTGACCTTGAATTCTGCAGGACAGCTGTTTAACCAGTGAATCAGAGGAACTTTTCGGTTTTGATAGTGTCTTGATCACTGATCATACAAACGCATTTTTATAAAGCAAATCAATAAATCATTTTAGTGTATCTAAACAAATAAAGGCTAGCACGGCAGTGTGGCTGCAGAATGAGGCAATGTGGTGCCACTTTGACATTCAAAGAAGGATTGAATCAACAGTTCTTAAGGCTCAGTCAGTGCTCCGTAAATGCAATGTCCCTCCCTGCACTTTGCATCAACTGCTGTCTAACCCATAATCTTGATTTTTCCCCTGTACGTTTTGTTATTCAGTACTTACAGTGTCTACTGTGTGCCAGGCACTGTTCTAGGTCCCAGAGGTGCAGTGATGAACGTGAGTAGCCCTCTTGGTGCTTGCATTTTAGGGGGAAATATACAGCAAACATGTAACAAATAAATATGACAACCTCCTACTAAGCAACTTGCTATAGAGTAACAAAAGAGGCCCATGCAATAGACAAGGGAAAATATGCCTCTGAGGAGGTGACATTATAAATGACAATGAAAGAAAGGGTTTTGATTCTCTTGTTTCCTGATAAACCCATGGTGCCTAGAACTGGTAATTATTAAATATTCAGTAAGTATTTGTTGAATAAATGAGTAAAAGAATAAATAGAGAGAAGGACTCACAGATGTTAAAATGGGCGAGACAGCAGAGGAGCTGGCAAATGAGGAATACTGAGTTGGGTAGTAGAGAACAAGAAGAAGCCAAGGAAGACATGGTAGGGGGAGGTGATGTAGTAAAGGGAGGCAGGGGCCAGAACGTGTCTCTTGGTAGACACTCACATCCTGGGTTCATCAGCAACATATATTTACAAACCACTCATCAAGAGGGTCACCTCTGCAGATGGCTAACCTGTACCTGTTTCCAAATTCGGAGTATGTTCTCCTTCGTGCAGTGCCTGCAACACACTGGGATTCTTCCTCATGTCAGGCTCTTCCACAAGCTCCAGCGTCTGTCTGTCACACCTTACACCCAGATTTGCCCGACTGCCTCTCATCCCTCGGGCCATGTCTTGTCCCCAAATCTCACTCTGTGATCATCACAGCCCCCACCCCACTGTGCCCACTGCTTTCCCTTCATCACCTCTAGCCTCCATTTTTACTTGGCAAGGTATTGTCTGTCTCCACTAGACCAGTGGTCGGCAAACTCATCAGTCAACAGAGCCAAAAATCAACAGTACAACAACTGAAATTCTTTTGAGCCGAAAACTGACTTCTGCGCATGGCCACGAGGTTTCAATCGCACTGTACGTGGGCGCCCGCACGTGGTATTTTGTGGAAGAGCCACACTCAAGGGGCCAAAGAGCCGCATGTGGCTTGCGAGCCGCGGTTTGCCAACCACTGCACTAGACCATAACTCAATGAATATTTTCTGAATGAATAAAAAAACTCTAACCCTTATTTAAAATTAAGAAGTGGAGGAAACACGTTTCAGTTTTTCCTAATTTTGGATTCAGACACAGTTAACTATACAGTGTCTGACCTTACAATGACATTTTCTGGACTAAGGCAAGCGTACTTGGCTCTTTTTTTGACTGGACAGCGGGTGACTTTGGGCCCATCATTTAACCTTGCCTGTGCCTGGGGGGTGGGAGCTGCGACTGAGCCCCACCACCGTGGGACAGGGTTTGCGTACGGGAGGGAAGGGAATAAGGAGGGAGGAAGCAGGAAAAAGGGCCTAACACCCTCTGGGATTTTTAAGAAGCATATCCACTGTATCTCAAAATTATCACTACAAACCATAAGGCGTATTTGTATCTGCAGGCTGTTTGAAATACATGGGTTTTGTTTTCTGTTTCAGAGAAAAACTAAAAGAGCCAATTCACGTGCAGGAAGGTGTCCTTAGCTGAGATAAAGGCCCGTCACACGTAGAAAGATGCACTGACAACTGAATCGTTGCTTATTAGGACAGCAGTTTTTAATTAAATTGAGAGGGAATCATCGGGAAGAAGTTTACGTGTGTATTTTTGCCTGACACCAATACTGCCATTGATGAGGAGGTCCAATTTAGTTTCACTGGGAGTGAGCCGACAATGGTCAGTTTTCCTCCTGCTGGCTTCCTTACAAGCATTAATGAACAATTAACCAACACTGGCACTCTTTCCATCTGTAATCCCGTAGTAGGATCACTAATCTCTACCACTAGCCGCTAATGATGAAGGTCTCTTAAGCTTTACTTCTTATCTCAGCCAGTTCTTAGTACTTGCCTAAGTATGCTTTCTGAAGAGGGGGTCCCCCACTGCTCTGCAACCCGGGAACAAAAGCCCAGAGACATTTCTGAAGGGGCTTCTGTTCAATAACACTTCTATGCTTATGTTTGCCTTCCTCCCACAACAAACACCCGCGATCAACAGAGGGCTCTGGAGGTCACGGAGGGCTCCGTGTTTCCATACTTCTAATACTTATAAGAATGTATTCAGACCGTATTATACACAAGCCCGCCCCCATCACTAAAGTGGGCAGGGAAATGCGGGCCAAATAGAATCAAAAAGTATTTTTCTCCATGCGTCAGCTTTGATTTGGTATTGAATAACACTGAGTTTGAAAACACATTGTCATTGAAAAAAAAAAATGTGTAGGAGAGAGGCAGATTGATCTAGGAAACCCCACATGGGATACGTCTTCGTTTCTCTGAATTTAATACAACTTATATTCAATTGTCTCTCTCTAGTGGGGCAGAAACCAATTCACTATTTCATTAGAATTCCTCCATAGGGTCAAGATTTAAAGAAAATGCGGGGTCAAGATTTAAAAAAATATATATATACAACCGTAGAGTCGCCCAACTATAGGATAATAGCATGGGCTGAAATGACACCGTTTTCATTTGTAACTATTTTTCAGACTCTTACAACTTGCTGGGAAAGTTATTATTTCAGGGAAAGTTGTACTCAAGATTTAATTCCAAGACTAAATTGTTAGAAAAGGTTTTGTGAACACAGACCTTGCTGGGTTTTTGACTGCTGGGAGAGGAGGAGGAGAAATAGCAAAGACAGCAGGCAGGACCTGTAGATGCCACGTTTGCATCCAAATAAAAAGACAAAGCAAACAGCAGCACGCTCCCATCCAGGCCTAAAACTTCATATTTGGCATTTTCTACAGTTTTGAGTCCTCAGAAATTTGTAGCATGTTATAGATGACGTTGATCTGGAAGCAGGAAACTACCCAGATAATATTAGTACGGAGGGTGGCGGTGGTACTGAAACCAGGCACTGCGCCGTGTCCAGATGGAATGGTGCCGAGGTAATCTGCTCTCTGGAGGAGGAGCGAGGAGATGGGACTGGAAGACAGGTGTGGCCATGTGATTCAAGTCACTCATTTCTTGAGCTTCAAACTTGCAAAAATTTTAACCACCTACATCTCCTACGATGTACTACAATTTGGGCACTTGAATATCTATGATGCTTTAAAATAAATAAATAGTTACATTCAGCAATATTTACCCCAAAGGAAATAAATCTTCATAAATCACCTCATTTTTCTATGTCTCCATTTGGAATGTTGAAACACTACTCTTTTCCCGCCCCCCCCCCACCCCCCCTAACATTCAGAGCTGCCTGCAGGGAAAGGGGGCTCAGTGGACAGAGCCCTGGACTAAAAGTTTGGAGGCAGAGTTCTTTCACACACCGCCCCTGACCCTTGTGTGATTTATACAAGTCACTTAACCTCTCTGCCCTTCTGCTTCCTCATTCATTCCACAGACACAATGCTACCTGCCCCTCCCCACCTCCGTGCAGCGGTGAGAGTGAATGAGCTCTGTCTGCAAAGCCTTTGAGACGCCCGCTGGTCAGTGTCAGGCTCGAACAGTGTAAAACATTGTACGAGGTCTGCAGCGTGTGACACACACAATGAAAATGAGGATAGACTATAAGACAGGGAAACCTGGAGGTCAGGAACACTTGCCACTGAAAATTTAGTAGCCGTTTGCTTTGAAAGCGAGTCTCAGTGGCAGGATATTTACTTTATTTGCTCTTTCGGAATTGCTGGGCTGATCTAATTAATTTAAGCACGTGTTTGGCCAGGAATAATAAAGTTTTAAAAGAAGTGGATGAAGTGGTGGTACCCTGTGTATCTCAGATGGTTGCTCATTAATCCTCAGTTAAGAAAAATTAATTCAAGATTATCTATGATTCTCACTCTTAGAAACATGTTTTCTTTACTGGCCCACAACTAACCCATGTTCATTTCTATTCCTCATCTTTCCAAATATGGCTTCACACCTTCTCCCCTCTACCCATTTAAATCCCACTCATTTTTTGCATTCCCATTTTAGTCGCAACCTCCATTAAATATTCTATAACAACCCAACCCATACTTACATACATATATATTTATCCCATGCAATTCCTAAGACAATACTAGCCATGGTAAAAGTTCAACAAACTCTTACAGCATGATGTGGTAAAAGACCCCAGCCTAGAAAATCAATTCCTTGGACACACCAACTATTTCCTGCCTCAGGACCATTGCATATGCTGTTCCTTATGCCCGGCAGCTTCTCTCTCCACTCCCTCTCCTCCTATCCTATCCTTTCTTTGGAACAGCTGGCTCTTTTCTACCCTTCTGGATCAACTTGAGCATAATCTAGTCACAGAGGCCTAAACCGACCACTCAGTATAAAGCAGCCCTTCACCCCAATTCTCTCGCATGTGCTATTCTTCCTCCTTAACAGCAGGTATACATTTCCTTATTTCTTTTTTACTTCATTATTTCCTGACCTCACTACTAAAGTGTATGTACCTTTCACCTTTAAGACAAGAGGCATATCTGTTTTGTTCAGCAATGTTCAATAAATGTTGAATTAACTCATCAATGTCATCTAATCTTTTAGCCAACCAATTTGCCCAGTGCCAGTTTGGCTGCCCTCATTATTCTCCCTTTTATCAATATTACAATTCTTCTATCAAGAACCCCCCAAAGGATCCCAGTATGTTTATATTTTACAGTACTTTCTGTTTTAAGACTCTTTCATTAAACACACTCATTGTTTAGGCAGGATCCTGACCCACAGAAAAGCAGGCAGTGTCCTAGGACAGAGTCCAGGCATCTCATTGTCGTGAGTCAGGGTGAGTGAGCACCTTGCCAAGTCAAGACCCCCTATGGGAAACTGAGAGTGGCCTTTCTTCCCATCCTCATTGGCTTGTTCTGAGGGGCCAATCATTAGTTCCAATCTAACTTTTCCTTGAAAACCAGGAGATCTGTCAGATTTTACAATAAAGAGCAGGCTGTCCATCTCAGCTTCCCCACGGTGAGCATGAGATTAGTATCTGTCTGGGACCTTTGACACTTGGCAATATATTACCACCCCCACTTCACGAGGTTATTGGAAGAACCAAATGGGGAAAAAAAGAACCAAATGAAATAAAATAATTTTGCAAACTAATGATTGCTATACAAATGTTAGGCTTCACTACTGTGACAGCATTACAGCAAGCACTGCAGAAGCATTAGACCTGCATGGCTCACAACTGCTATGGGCCATCAATCGTGTGCAAGATTTATAAACAAACGTGGTGATGGTACCAGACAGGGTGGTTTTGCCTGTGAGTAACAGAAAACTCAGCTAACAATGCTTAACCATAACAGGAAGCCCTGTAGTAGACAGTTCTAGGGATAGTTCATGCAGAGGCTGTATTTTGTTATCAAGGACCCAGGTTTTTCTTCCATCCTTAATGTGTTGGCAAGCAACCCTCAAGTCCTCATGTTTGCAAGAATCAAATCTTCATACATCAATATGCAGAGGTCTCCAGCAGATTTTCTGTCATATTCATTTTCATTGTCTAGAACTAGGTTAAATAGGCAACCCTAAACAAATCACTTGTTTGGGAATGGATTTCTTATGACTGGCTTGGATCAATCAAGATAAACTCCACTGGAACTGGAGTCAAGGGCCACTTCAGCCAGGGCTGAAAAGTGGATGCATTTTGGGTAGGTGGCCAACACTGTTTGCTGCAGTGATGTAATGAAGGAGGCTGAGCCCTGAATTGTCCTCAAGCCAAGCATTATTTAGATACATTCATTTATGTTAGTGAAATGTTTCCTTAAGAAATAGGCTATTTTGAAACTACAAATCCTTCCCTCAGATACTCCTTTCATAAAACTGGCAAAAAGTTTTGCTTTTTCTATGGACCTAGAAAAGTATTCCATCTCTGGTGAAGAACATGACAGCTCCCAGTAGCTAAGTCATTAGGTAACCAGACCATGCATAGAGAAGATTCAACTGCAGACAGCCAGAAAAAAAAAAACCAAAATACAATGGGTCATTTCCATGCAAAGTAGGTTTACAATTATTCATGTGGAAACTAATACAATAATTAATAAATAATAATATGAGAATAAACTCTGTATTTTGCATACTCACAACTGTAAACATACTTTTGTCAACCCTGTGTTGCCTGGTGGTTAAAGGCCCTGAGATTTTTGGCTCATTTGACCTGATCTTCTCCTTAGCCAACCAAAATGCACATATTCACATACGGTTCGCCAGCAATGAAATTGTTTTAGAAATCCGAAACATTTTCAAATGCAAGTTTAAATTTGTCAATCTATTGCTTAAAAGTACTTCAATGACTCCTGATCATGCTTGGGATAAAATTCAACTCCTAAAAGTGGACCCTGCTCACTTCTACAATCGCCTTTCCTGCCACCCCTCTTCAGTCCTAGCTCCCCTCCTCTACCGAGCCTCCTGCTCCATACTTTGGCTTCCTTGAACTATTTATATTTCCCAAGAACCTGCCTTGCTTTATCTAGGTACTCCCATTGTAACGCTAATCTTTGCCTCCAGAACTTCTATTTGTTCTTTTGCTTAGATAGTTCCTCATCCAGAAATGCTCCCCTGATCCCCTTAGTCTGGATTCTCCCAGTGCTCTTAGAGATATCTCTGTTGCATCACTGATCGATCACACTATACTGTAGTTGTCTGTTCACTTGTCTATCTCCCCAACTATGGAAGGGCAGTTTCCTATTATTGTGTCTGATAAATAGCAGTTGCCATGAATGATTGTAGAATGAATAAATAAATGAATTTATTTTAGAAGGGTAGAGTGCATAGCTCTGGGTTTCCTGTTGTCTGCGATGGGACAAGTTCCTGTGTGACAGTCAACCCTATATTGTGTCCTGGTGTTCATATAAACCATACCAAAAGCACAATGAATTCTAATTACCAGATCTGTGGATCAACTGATTTCCTCACAGCCCAGAACTCATAGACTAGCTCCTCTTACTACCCAACCAACTGGGCATATTCACTGCTCCAGTGTAAAGAGAAGCAACATCTACTACCACTAGTTCATCTCTAAGGTCTTATGATGATGTCTAAATGACAAAGAAAAATAATCTGGATAAGCTAGAATTCTTATCTTCTATTATGTTACATCAAGTTGGACTAATAACCAAGCTGAGGACTTTTCATATATTGTTCTTATTTACTTCTCCCAACAAAATTTTTAAATAAATAAAATGTCCACTAGTAAAGTATGGGTTAAATAATTATATATTATTATTTACTAGGGGCCCGGTGCACAAAATTCGTGCACTCGGGGGGGGGGGGTGTCTCCTCAGCCCAGCCTTCCCCCTCTCACATACTGGGAGCCCTCAGGGGATGTCCTACTGATGGCTTAGGCCCACTCCCCATGGGGAGCGGGCCTAAGCCGCAGTCTGGCCTCCCTTTGAGGTAGATAACCGGGCTGGTCAGGGGAAGGCACCAGCCCCATCACCCCGCTGCTGCAGCCACTGCCAGTCACCACAGCCACCAAGGTGTTTTTATCAACATGGACTCCAGTCCCTTCACCATGAAAAAATGACAACTTTCTTTAGGCATTTTCAAGATGTATCTATTTTCATAGGATATGACATTTCTTTCTTTCTTTCTTTCTTTCTTTCTTTCTTTCTTTCTTCTTTCTTTCTTTCTTTCTTTTATCCTCACCTGAGTATATGTTTTCATTGACTTTTAGAGAATGTGGAAGAGAAAGGGAAAGACAGAGAAAAACATCAAAGTGAGAGGAATACTTTGATTGGTCCAGCCAGGGAGGAGCCTGCAACTTAGGTACATGCCCTTGATCAGAATCTAACCTGGACCCTGTGGTTGGCAAACCTAGGCATTATCCACTGAGCCAAACCTCCTAGGGCAGGATATGACATTTCTTAGCCCTCCAGCAGCAGACCTTCGTTTTTTTTCCCCAGGAGTGTGGTGAAAAAGCCCTAGATCACCTTTTTGGATTCTTATACCCAAGTTACTAAGAATATTACCAGTGGCATACAGGGAGCTTAGCCAATGAGTGGTCAGAAAAGGTGTTTCCTCTGTAGTTCACACCTATATCCTCCGAACTCCTGCTCCGCCCCTGCCAAGGCCTAAAGCCTCCAGCCATTGGCAGGGAACCCCCAGCTGGCTGGATCTCCAGGCTCCGCCCCCCAGCCAAGGCCGAAAGCCTCTGGCCGAGGCTCAGGCCCTGGGCAGGGACCCCCAGCTGGCTCCGATCGCCTGCAGGGGACCCCAGGTGGCTCCAATCGCCTGCAGGGGACCCCAGCTGGCTCCAATCCCCCAGCTCAGACCATGGCCATGGCCAACAAGGGCAGGGGAAACCCAAGCCTCCCTCCTGCTCTCTGCTGCCGCAGCCATCTTGGTTGGGTTTATTTGCATATTTGCTCCTGGTTGGCTGGTGGGCGTGGCTGGTGGGTGTAGTGGAGGTACAGTCAATTTGCATATTACTCTTTTATTAGGTAGGATACTATCGTTTTGTATTAGCCTATATAATAAAAGCCTAATATGCTAATTGTCCCCTCAGGCGGTTGTTCGACTGGGAGTTCAACCAGAGACCGGGAGTTTGACCATTCGCTATGACATGCACTGACCACCAGGGTGTGGCACGGAACATGGTGGGCATTGGTGATGCAGCACTGGCAGCGGGCAGCAGTGGAGGTGCTGCTGGCCCAGATGGGCCCCCACCAGAGCGGAACCGTGGTGGGATGGTGGAGCAGGAGAGCAGGTGGCGCCAGGCTAAGGCAGGTGCGAGTGGTGGCCTGATCGCCCCACCAACCGCCCCGCAGATAGTGACCAGTAGTGGCACTGAGGGAGCCGGGTGGGGGGGCCTGGCCCCGATCAATCACCCCTTAGGCAGGATGGTGGAGCAGGTGAGGAGGCGGTGCCAGGCCAAGGCAGGGTGCCAGGCAGGGCTGCAAGACTGCGAGGCTGGGGGCGTGAGCTGGGGCTCAATCTCCACAGGCCACCCCAAGGAACCCCATTTGTGCATAATTCATGCACCAGGCCTCTAGTGTAAACTATGTTATTATATATTATACATTATTTACTAAATAATTATGATACATCATTATATAGTATATTATAATGAATTATGATGTAAAGCAGCCATTTAAATTATGTTGTCAAATATAAATGATATGGGGACTTGTTCACAATATCACAAGAAATTAATAAGTGAAGAAGATTATCAAAATCTAGGTACAAGTATGGCCATAATTTATAATATATGTGAATAAACATGCATAAAAATGAACTAGAATATTATACACAAAATTTTTAATAATGGCTATTTATGGAGAGTAAGAAAACAAAAGATTTTAACTTTGTTCTTTAGACTTTTATCTAGTTTCCAAATTTTATACCATGAATGGTTATTACTTTGACACTCAAAAAGAAATTTCTTGAAAAACAAGTTAAAGCACAAACTGTGCAAGCGACTGCTCTTGAAAAACACAGCAACTCAATGTTTCTGTATCTTTTGTCAAACAGCCTCACAGTGGGCCTCAATCCACCCAGTTCTCTGGCCACACTCACATTCAAGTGCACAGTCAGCAGCACTTAACCTCTACCTAGCTGTTGGTTTACTGTGGTGCTGTAGACAATGCCAGTTTGAAAAATTCAGGGCCTGGAATTTAATCACAATTCACATGCTTTCAAATTTGGTAGAAAAAAATTAAGAGCTGATGGCTCCCTCGAATCATACTTCTTGAATTAGAGTACAACTCATACTGCTTGAATTATAACTACTGGATCACTACTAGATTACAGCGACTCTTAAAGTAAGAATTCACTTCTTAGCCATCTTTGTATTGGCTGAGTCATTGTAGCACAGTGCCGTGAACATAGTAGGTGCTCAGTAAATACCTCCTTAATTGAATATGAATGATCTACCAATTTAATAAATTGATAATCACAGATGAACTGATGTTTTCTTATCCATATGCCCCAGAAAATGTGCTATGTCCTGTCTTAACAACAATAACAAAATAATAAAGGTACAGGTCCCTGCTTTCAAGAACTTCCAACCTCATACGATGGCAAAGCTATTGCACATGAGCCAAATAGTAAGTGCTAAATTGGGTCATACTGGTATAACTGAAATAGAAAATTATACCAGTATGACCCAATTCTCCCTAACCAGAGACAACTTCCTCAAGGGCAAGCTCCCCTCTTTTCCCCAATCCTGCCCACCCAATCTGACAGGTACTGCCCCAGTTCAATCCACTTAGTCAACCAATCGATTGAGTCTGTATACATAATTGTTCCTGCACAAGGAAAACTATAAGTATATACTAAAGGGGTTGGGAAGCAGAACACATCCTATATCCATATTCATCTAATACTACTGAATTTAGAGATGGTTCTAAGAAGAAGCCAGATGGAGTCCAGGTTATTCCAGAAGTTCAAATCTACTGTAATTTAGACCTTAGGCAGACCCCTCCCTTTTGCTTCAGAATTCCTTCCTTTCATTGATTCAGCTATCCAGCCACCAATTCCACAAATAGGAGATTTCAGTCTAGAAGGAAAAATAAAACATGTATATACATAATCAAAATAAAAAGGTGTTAATTGCCGTCTGAGAGGTGCAGGTGAAGTGCTATGCGGTCACTTCTAGCCAGGATAAGTCTATAAGAGCTCCATCAACAAGAAAGAACATGATCCAGTCTTATGAGATAGAGAGGAATGAAACAGGTAGAAATTGGAAAATAAAACAGGGAAACAGCGTTATCAAAGAAGGTAGAAATATTATACATACACATGGAGAAAGGAGTTAGAATATTTTGATTTGGTAGAAGGTAGGGAGCCAATGAATGTTTCTAGGAGGGGAAGTGTCATGCTACTACCCAATTTTTAGCTGTATGTGCTATAGAAGAGGAATGCCTAACAAATGAATCTCTTACCTCGCAGTTTCTTTAATTTTGATCATTCAAAACCTATACATATTCTAAGTATACCTACAAGGGACACCTTTAATTTTCATTTCCATAGTCTATCTTCCCTTTAGAAAGAAGTTTTATTGCTTGTGCTGTGGTAGTACTAGAATGTTCCCACTCTGCCTTGGCTGTGTCATGTCATCACACTAAAAATAGATGCTAATTAACAAGGTTATTTCTAACTTGCATTGTTAAAAGAAAGGAAAGCAGTGATGAAACACATGTGGAGGATCAAATTCACCAAGGATGGAACCAAATTCTAGTTCAAAATTCCCACCTCACAGATATTCAATTCACTAAATAGTCTCCTTTTTTCTAAATCAGATAGTCATTATCCAAATTTCCTATCCCTGATGTGATAATATAGTGTGATGAGACATGCCCCAACAGAACACAAATTGACTTTTGGAGCCTACATGCTAGATGGGGGTGTGTGTATGGTAAAGCAAATATCTCACTCTATTATCTGTTGTCTCTGAACCAACAGATTACATGGTTCACTGACTAGCTGAATAACTTTTAGACAGTTTGCTCATGTCTATTTACACATATTCCACAGAAATATATTAACAATTGAGGAACAGCTGTAAAATTATATGGCAAGATAGATAGATTAGAGCAACAATCTCTCCATGTACATTTATTTAAAAAGGATGAAAGTGGCACATGGTAAAGGAAATGGGGAAAAACAGACATATGCACATTTGTACATTGCTGCCACTATGAAGTGTAAATTCCATGCAGTAATAGAGGCAAAGAAAACACAGAATAAAATCTCCTGGAGACTCCTTATATCTACCCGGAATATTACTAGAGTATAGATTTTTACAGCATTGGGTTTAACATTTATGTTTGTGCTCTAAAATATAGTTTACTAACCAATCGTATTTCTTGATAAGAAAGCTACTGTTCATATTCATTTGACAGTCAATAATGAAAGTTTCCTGTTTATACTTTTACTTAAATGGTACAATGCTTATTCTCAAATCAGAACTCAGTTTTAATCTCCTCCCCAAGTCACATGTATCGCACATCAAAAGATATTAACATGTATAAAAAAAAAGTCTGATTCTATTACAATAACACTGGTCACTAAGTATTTTGCTTTAAAAAATAATAGTAAAGTTATATAAAACTTTCTTTAGATAAATTCCCAACTGCGTTTCTGTAGGGAAATGGATGGCTGGGTGGCACTGGGATAGTTGCCCTAATATTCAGTGGAGAAAAGGCTCCACTGCATACTATTTCCTTTCAAAGATCAAACACACCACTCCAACCCTCTAGAGGAGTATATGCCTTAGATTCCCAGATGCTCCAAATTCCCTTAGTTTTGCTCCTTTCTGGCAGCCCTTTCTCAGTCTTCTTTGCAAGCCTATCCTCATTTAAGGCCCTAAACTATTGGAGTTCTCCAAGGTTTAGTAATTGGATTTCTGCTTAGTACACTCTCTCACTACCTAACCATATCCAATCCCATTGTTTTAGCTACATCTGATGACTCCTAAAAAGTAGTATATTTGCTTGGAGCTCCAAATATACATTCTCCCATTTCCAGCACTGCTCCCACAGTGAGATTGTCTCTCACTGGATTTCTGCAATAGTCTCATAACTAGTTTCCCCAATACATTCCCTATAGTGTAGTAAAATAATATTTTAAAATGCAAATCTCATTTGTTAATATCCCACTTAAAACTCTTCAAAGCTTCCTATTGCTCTTGGGATAAAGACTAAATTCCTTAACAAGATCCTGCTTGATCTTGCCCCAGGTTGTCTCTCCAGCCACATCTCACACTCATTTCTGCCCCACTCAGCTCTCCCATAAAGCCTTCTTTCCGTTCCTTATGCCTCCAATGCTCTCCCTGCCTGGCTTAGAACTTTTGTACATACTCTTCTCTCTGCCCAGAATATTTCCCTAGCCTGCCCTTTTATTTCCTTTATTTCTGTGTATCCTTTAGAGCTCAATTCAAGTATCACATCCATGAAGAAACTTCCCCCGACCATCTCTCCCCTACTCCACCCCAGGCCACTGCAGACTGAGTTGGGGTTCCGTGTACATTCTGAGAGCTCCTTATGTGTTTCCTTCTTAGACTGTATAAAGTCAGAGAGTATATATTTATGTGTTATTGTGGATTAATTCCTAAACCTTCCTTTATGTTTCCATAAGCTCCAACGGGTCAAAGACTGAGCCTTCTTCTCTGACCAGTGAGGCCTCAGTGTCTAACGCAGAGCCTGGCTCAAAGAGAACATGTGGTAACTATTTAGTGAGTAAATAAATGAGGCCGTAGGAGATGAGGCTGGAAAACACAGCATGGGCTTGTTTATAAATAAAAGTAGATTCGTAACGGGGTTTTCTGTTTGCCATCTCTTCTCACTCTTCACTTTGCCTCTAGGATTATCATCCTAAAGCACAAGAATGTGGAAGAATTTTCCAAGTTGTAAAGCACTCACATTCAAAAATCATTATTATCATGTTGCTCATATCCACCCCAAGTTCATGTCTATTTCATTTGGTACCCACGACAGTAATCTAGTGTTCATAGGTACGTTTTTTTTGGGGGGGGCGCACACCAGTGACATTTTTCTTCCTGTAAGCAGAAATCATATAAAGAACATGTTCTACATTTCAACTGGAAGTTAAAATGATTTCCAAACTTTATTTCAATGCACATAAAGGCTGCTATCTCCTGCTTGTCTAGTTACTTCGGGCCAAGTCTGAAAAGCAAAGTTCCAGAGCTAATTACCTTTCCTTTTTGCTGCTCTACTGCCAAAGCTGCAGTCACTAAGAATAATCTTCAGAAGCTTGGCTTTGTTGCTAGAGCAACCAAGCCAACTTTAAGCATTTTCCAATTATCTTTCTTTGGAGTATCCTGAATAGCAATAAAATATAAGTGATCTAGTCCATCATAATAGAAATTAGCTCATTTCTATAATTCTGATCAGTTATAAGAAAATTTGGAACCTAGTCTAGGAGGGATTTGAAACAACAAACACTCTTTGTGTGGAAACTGCATGGCATGTGCCACCTTCAGGCCAGTATCCATTCCCCTGGGGTGAGTGGTCACAATCAAAAGGAAAACGCTGACAAGAAAATGTCTGCTTCTTCCAGCTCAGCCCCCCAGCCATCTCAGAATTTAAATGCATCACAGGCCAATCTGACAATGCCTTGTATTTCTGTTTACTTGTGCAGATCAGGAGATAAGCAGATTGTGAATCTCTCATTGAATATTAAGAAATGGGAGCATCTGTATTCAAATATCCTAGCTAACTAGAAAGATCAAGTTCTCTGCCACCATTACCTCATTTTTAGCTTATTTTTATTTAATTGTTCTATATTTTACTATGAAGCCTAACATACTTTTTAGAAGTAAGATAGGTAATAATTCTAAATATTCACAAATACAGCATACATAAAACCAGAGGCCCTACATTATTATACAGTTTCAATAACAGTCACCTTGTATTTGCTGCCTATACACTTTCTACAAAGAGTACAAACCATTTTAACACTAAAACATCTGTGTGTGGCTGTGCCCTCCAGAAAGAATAGAAAAGAGTAGGTTTTTTGGTCAATCACTTGAATTTATCAGATATCTAAACAATATTGACAACACATGAGCATATAACACATTTCTGCCTTAAGTATCCAAAAAAAATAATGAGTTTTGATCAGGCTACTCAATTAAATAGGGAGAAAATTATTATTGGGCTTTGGAGAAACCAGGACCAGAGGATGGTGCTGGTAGTAGTCCACTAAAGATAAGGACACAGGCTCTGGGAAATTAAATAACTTGAATGGCTACTGCTTGAACACATTCCCCAAAATGATTGTCTTTACTAAAACCACTTTTATGTGGCTGGGGTACATATATGCCAACTTTTGATTCCTAGAATATGAGATAAAGGGTCCTGATATTTTTAATAATTACTAGAAAAGTATTTGTTAGCTGAGTTAGCCTTCATTTACTTAAAGCCCAATGAGTAAGTTGAATATTCTCTTCTAAGAATATTCTTCCTTTAAGGACATTCCATTTTCTTGAGGTGATCAGAATAGACACAATTTGGGTGTTCCTCAGTAATTTACATAATGATTGTAAATGTACTATGAATCATTAAAGACAATGCACTAATGTTTGAGTGGTAGCTTTTATTTTCAAGATTTTTTTATTGATTTGTAGAGAGAGAGGAAGGGAGAGGAAGAGAGAAAAGAAACATCAATGAGAGAGCAAGACATCGATCAGCTGCCTCCCGCACGCCCCCACTGGGGATCAAGCCCACACTCCAGACATGTGCCCTGACTAAGAATCAAACTGGCAACCCTTGGGTGCACAGTAAAATGCCCAAACAACTGACCCATACCAGCCAGGGCTTAGTGATTTTTCACTTATGCAACAATATAATAAAATTTCACAAATCTTGTTTTTGCCATAGAGCTCATAAGAGAAAAATATTGCACAGGTGAAAGTTGTGCTTGTAATTCTCATAACAATGGATTCAAGTCTAAGATACAGACAGCTTGGTCAATACAAATTAGGGTTTAAATTCAACACTAAGCATTGGAAACATTTTTCTCCCCAATTTATACGATCAGGCAACATGAGTTCTTTTTATTTACCTTTCCTCATCTTACTGTAGTGCCTTTGAATTTTTCAACCTGAGTTTTAGTTTAGAGAGCAGCATTTTTCCTAAGTTGACCTTTGCTCAAAAGCCTTTTCCTCCCTGATTAGGAAGAACAGCTTAACCACCTGGTTAACTTCTCTATGATAAGATCTAACCCCAGTAAAATGAGTCAAATATCAATTCTTTAAAGATTAGAATTTTCCTCTTAGCGAATGTTTCTAACAATGCAAGAGCAAGATTTTGATAGAGCTGTGGGAAATCATTACAGACATAACAAATGAAAAAAGATTGTAGTATAACTTTATTCCATCAAATTACATAAACGAGATGAAATAGACAAATTCCTAGAAAACCGCAACTACCAAAACTGTCTCAAGAAGAAATCAATTGCTAAGAGAGTAAATCTTAAGTGTTCTCACCACTTGGGGAAATAAAAGGTGACTATGTGAGGTGATGGATGTGTTAATAAACTTGATTGTAGTAATCATTTCACAATGTATAGGTATATCAAACCTTCACAATGTACACCTTAAACACACACACAATTTTTATTTGTCAATTACACCGCAATAAAGCTGGGGTGTGGGGGAGTAGAAATAGGATATCCGAATCAACATATACTAGTAATCAAGTCAGGGTGGTATTGGCATAAGGAGAGACATACATACAGATCAGCAGAAGAGAATAATAGACTTTCACATCTATGGTGGACTGAATTTCAACAGCGCCAAGATAATTCAATGGGGGAAGGATAGTCTTTTCAAAAACTAGTGCTGAAACAATTGAATATCCATATGCAAAAAAAAGTAACTTTATCATTTTGAAGAAGAAGAAGCATGAGGATGAAGGGAAGGAGAACTTAGACCTTTACCTCACACTATACACAAAAATAACTTAACATGGATTGCAGACCTAAATATGAGTTAAAGCTAAAACTTCTAAAAGAAAAAATAGAAACAAATCTTTGCAACCTTTATGTAGGCAAAGCTTTCATAAGTATACCACAAAAGCAAAAATCCATTTAAGAAAAAAAATATAGGTAAGTTAGACCTCATCAAAATTGAAAACTTTTGCTCCTCAAAAGACACTATTAATAAAATGAAAAATCAAGCCACACATAGGCAGATATTTACAAATGCTATAGCTGTTAAAGGACTTTTCATTCAGAATATATAAATAACTCTAACAACTCAATAATAAGACAAAAAATCATTTTTAAATGGGAAAAATATTTAAATAGACATTTCACTAAAGAGGATACATGGAAACCGACTCATAGATACAGAGAACAAACTGATGGTTGTCAGAGGGGAGGGGCTTGTGAGGCTGAGTAAAAAATGTGAAGGGATTAAGAAGTATAAATTGGGCTGGGGGAAGGTCGATGGGGAAAAAAAGGAGATATATGTACTACTATATGTAATACTTAAAACAACAAAAAATAAAAATAAATAAATAAATAAGAAGTATAAATTGGTAGTCACGAAATAGTCATGGAGCTGTAAAGTGCAACATAGGGAATATAGTAAATACTATTGTAATAACTATGTAGGGTGCCAGATTGGTACTAGACTTACGAGGGGAATTACTTTGTAAATTATATAAATGTCTAACCACTATGCTGTATACCTGACACTAATATAAAATAATAGTGAGTGTCAACTGAAATTTTAAAAATATTTTTTTAAAAAGGAGATATAGAGATGACTAATAAGCACATGAAAATATGCTGGCCATCACTAACCATTAGACAATCACAAATTAAAACCACAATGAGATACCACTACACACCCATTAGAATGGCTGCAGTCAAAAGCATAACAATGCCAAATATTAGCAAGGGTGTAAAGAAACTGGAGCCCTCAGACATTGCTGCTGGGTATGTAAAATGGTGCGACCACTTTGGAAAATGTTTTGGAAGTTGTCTTTTGTATTTTTATTTTTTAACTTAAACATAAACCTACCGTATGACCCAGAAATTCCATTCCTAGGCGTCTACCAAAGAGAAATCAAAATGTGCATACAAAGCCTTCCACATGAATGTCTATAACAGCATCCTAATATATAAAAAGCCAGGAGCCATCACACCTAAAATGACCAACTTTTATGGTTTGTAAATTATACCTCAATAAATTTGTAAAGATAAAAGTTCATGTCTAAGTTAGAATAAGAATCCCTTCTAACAAGAAAAATAAATGTTGTCTCAGTATGCGAGGAAGAGATTTCTTACAGTCACACTTGTCTTAGAATGAAATAAACTTCTCTGGAAGGCAGTGAGCTCCCTCCCCATCACCAACAGTGTGCCCACATGGGCTAGCCAACCATATGGCAAATATATAACCACAATGGTGATTCAGACAGAACAAGTTTGGACTAAAACATCTTTAAAACATCTCTTGCAACTTTTATATTCTGTAATATTTGAGTCTAATATTTGCAATCCAAATCTCTCATTTATTGTTGACATTTATTGAAACTCTTTAAAATCTCATTATCAAAAAAATGCCATGGTTAGGCAGCTGTTCTATAAACTTGTTGGTCTCTACATATGCCTAAAAAATGGGCAATTCCTTCACAGTGGGGCAGAATTAGAAGCAGATCCAACTATTGGAGTTCAATAATTATGTGTAATTCAGTCTACACTTTTCTGCTAACTATAGATTCTTATTGTGCTTTCCTTTCATCATTTTTTAAGTGTATGTTTGTGAGTGTGTACATGGATGTGTATAATGGTAACAATTATTAAGGATATTTAGGACATCATTCAGCACAGAAACTTTTGAAGCAGATGTTCACTTTGTAATATCAAAGGCATGAGAGAATTTAACATAGGAAAAGAAACAGATAATTTATGCAATCTTTTTATTAAACATTTGGTTGTTTAGAAAGTTTTGTTTTGTTGTGATTGGTGTGTGTGTGTTTTTTTGTTTTGTTTTGTTTTTTTTTGCATTATTTGACTTTGTCTGCTTTTTTCTTTGTAGTTTATTTGAATTAATAGAGCACCTAAGTAAAGAGGGAAGAGTGAGAAGGATAGATGGAAACAGGTAACAAAGATAAGAACAAAAATAAAGAGTGGGAAAGGCCAGAGGTAGGAAAGAGGATTTAACAGCAACAAGGCAGCTGTGAGAGCCACAGAGGCAGGAGCTTCAGGCTCATTCCCAGGGGACAACACTGGCAGGGCAAAGGGGAAGAGCTCAAGTAAGATGGAGAAAATGCAGCAGGTTGGAGTTTTCTGTTCCTTCATGATTATGATGGTAAAAATGGTGGGGATAAGTTGCTTATTTAGTGTCACAGATTCTATGACAAGTAGCAACTCATCAAAGTTCTTTACCAACATCAATCACACTGTTTAACTCTCACAGTAACCATAAATGGTAGGTCTTAAATGCTTCCTCTATAAAAAGAAAATTATAAATTCACAGAGGTGAAATAACTTTTCCAGGGTCATGCCACCATAAAGTGCAAGGAACAGAATTCACACTCAGATCAGCCTGACTTGCAAGCCATTGCTGTTGCCCAGGACACATATTGAGCCACTCCACGGGTATGTGCAGAGGACATACTGTCTATAAATCAGGGGACTTAAGTACTCCATTATAGTCATGATCCTGGTTCTTAATGCGGAGAACATTAAGATAAGCACACAATCTGCTATTTGGGAAAATTCTCAGGACTCCCCACATTTACCACATAAGTACCCCAGTGTCCAGCTCCCTTTCCTACTCCATGACTACCAGGAACCTTCACTTCAGGATTAAATCCCTCTTCTCCCTAAGAAGATGGGAGGTGTCCAAGAAGTCCACCCAATTCCAGCACTCAAGGAGGAAAACTTGTCACAGAAATGATATCCAAGGAGCAGAGGGGTGGCTGATCTTAACTGTTCTTAACAACTTCCTGACAATGTTCAGGCAGGGCAAGGTGGGGCTTGAGTTGGCAGATCTAACAAAGTTTCAGAGAGAGGAAAATGTGGGCATATTGAAGCTCACAGCATTAAAACTCACAACCTTGTCTCCATAAGTAGGAAAGCAACAAATCCGACACGCTCCGATTATCAGGCGATGGTATGCAATAGTCTCATGTATGTTCTGATTGAAAATTCAGCTGCATAACCTTCCACGAACTGTTTATCTTATGTACTTATTTAACTAACATTCAAACTGACAAGACTCCTATTTCTGGGCTTTCTTTTTATACTTTCATGTATGAGCGATCAGATGAAGCTCAGATACCACAAACTTTGCATGTTTTTGATTTTGCACATAAACTGAAGGTTAGAATTCTAGTCTGTGTCCTCAGTCACTCAATTCTTTTAGATCTTTGAACATGACTTCAAACCCTGCCAAAACACAACCCAAATACAGACTTGCTTCTGTGTCTGTACAAATACGTAAAAGAAATGGGTATGTCAGCTTTCAATGGATATCAGCCTAATTGAAGCTTTGACTACTGTCAGGGAACAAAGGCAGCCAATGCTAACTACACCTGCTTTGTTCAAGGGTAAGAAGACATTCAGAAAGCTGAGGAATGAATAAATGCAGGTAGCATGATGGAAATAAACCAAAAACCTCATTGGCTTCTGCAATCCACATCAACCTCTCCCTAGTCTGACCTCCTACTGCACTTACAAGTACATTAAATATTTAATTATACACACTGTTTAAAAAGTATTGGTTTTCTTTTGCATGCACATCCATCGGTCTTACAAATAAGATAATATATAGTTGTGATAGTTCAGTACTTTCATACCTGCTCTCCCATTTTATCTTCATTATGGCCCATTAGGGTAGATATACTATGTAGACCTGTAGAACTATCTTGCTTTCACAGATGAGAAAATAGAGGCTGAAGCCATCATTTATACAACAGCATTCATTAAGTGGAGGGGTTATACAACAGCATTCATTATACAACACCATTCATTTATACAACAGCATTCATTAATCAAAGGCAATCTCCAGGCTCCGTATATGTTGCTCTTTCCCTGATATCACACCATCTTAATCTGAGGGCAGTGAGACTTCATAACAGAGCTGGAGAGATGTTCCATAGACACTTGCTCATATGACTCCTACTTCTGCTCTTCCAGAGGTAAAGCAATCTGTGGCAGAAATAGTATAATGTTATATGTCAATTATACCTCAATAAAAAAAGAGTCCATTAGATCTGAGGAGAAAAGGGATGTGGGAGGAAACAGAACCTGTCAGTTTTCAGGCACTTATAGTGACTATTCAGAATCCTTTTAAATCTTCAGTGAGTGTACCTTTTTAGCTATTCATGTGTCAGGTTCAAACTGCATCCTTGCCTGCTGCCTGCTCACCTAAGTCAATGGACCATTAAATGATGATCAAGAGTGGGAAATCCAAAGTCCAGTACAAGCACTATGATTTTCATGTAATTACTGCATTTAGCTCCTGTTCCTTCCCTTTTCCACAGCCCTCCCTAGTTAGGCCCAGCTATTTTTGTCTCTACATTCCAATCTTCCTCCTGAATGTTTTCTTCTCCTGCTGGGTCACTCTGGAAATATTGTAATAGGTGTTATAACAGCTTTTTTCCATGGTATTTCACCAAAACAACAAGACATATAGTCACTGAGAACAAGATACAATAAACCTGACTGGAATTGTGTTGGCTGACCACTGGTCTGACTCATGCCCCCTTATTCCATCAGAAAAGTCAGAGCTATTGGATTTAACACAAGCAAGATCAAAAGTGGTGGGATATGTTTAAGGACAACTCTGTTAGGGTCTTAGAATTCATGTTTCAAGGCCAATGTCACAGCTGTGCAGCCTGCAGTATGTGTCATCGGAAGCCTCCCGCTTGTGCCACCCAGTTCAGTGTGCTGGCTGCCCAATGCAATGGCTTTTAAGATGGATGGTACCACGCATTTTAGGACTCCATTCCTCACCCACGGCCTCCAATCCAAACCTATCTGTCCTGGATCCTGCTTGATCAAGGAATTGTTCTCAGCTACTTAATCTGAAAAATGCTAAGGCTTTATTATGTACAGGTTAATTTATTCTGCCCACAGAGATCAGTGTTTTCAGATAATCACTCATGCAATTCACCTTTTAAACCTGTAAATCTTTTAAAAGTTAGTATATTGCCTGGGTTCTTTACTAAACATTAGAGAACCATACATACAACATCACCACCATCAATTTACTTTAGGTACTTTTATTCCAATCAAATTAATAGACTCACCCACATTTTGTGTGATAAACTTAATCCTAATGGATCATGTGTGGCAAAGGCATAGCTGATGATGTTAGCATGGGTTTATAACATCTCTGCCCTGAGCAGTCCCCAAAGTCAGATTTCCACACTACCCAAACTAGAAAAGTAGCAATTGCTTATTGACTATTATAGGGTGTTGTTTTGATCCTGCTTTCATTTCTTTTTAGTAGTATCAAAATTCGTGTGGGCTAGTCCCCATTGCCACAGGATCAATAGTCCCATTGTGACAATGAAGATTCTCTACATTCCTAGTTACCTGCATCAATTATGAGTTTATGAAGATCCTTAGCATTATGTGCTCTCTCAGTGCTCTAAGCCTCTTTTTGCAGCCTTATTTTTTCCCCTTTTCCTTTACACAGTGCTTAACTCTGCCTTTCTTTCTCAGCCATCTTGCCCTCCTATGTGGATCTCAGGGCTGTTTCCATTTATCCTGCAGTGAGTCTATGAAGCAGGCCTGGGATTACAGGGCCTCTCTTGGGGTTTCCTTCACAACTTGACACAGTTCTCTTAGACATGCAGGTTTGAACTGTGCAGATCCACTCATACATGGATTTTTGTCAATAAATACAGAGGGCCCTTCCTATCCCTGGGTTTTGTATCCACAGATTCAAGCTGCGGGGATAGGAAAACAGTATTTTTGTATTCCCAACCGCAGATTCCCAATCTTGGATTAAAAACACTACTTTGATCCACTGTTGTGAAGGGCCCACTATAGTTAAGTTTAGGGGGAGTCAAAAGTTATAGGTGGATTTTCCGCTACATGTGAGGTGGCATCCCTAAACCTCAACGTCCCCCAACAGCCACCATTATTCAAGGGTCAACTGTATTTACTTCCCTCCCCCCAAAAAACAATGTTCCAGACTTCAGTGACCATTATTTATCCTTGATATTAACAATTATTACTGGTAACATAACATTTTTAGAAAATAAAATCTAATAGAATACAATGTCCTAGACACAAGACAATAATAAAAACAACAGAATTAAACACAGAAATACAAAGAGAGACATTTTTATATTACAGAAATAACAAAGGCTGAGTGGGAGCCAACTTTGCTATAGCAGAGCCGTGGCACTCAAAGAAAAGTATTTATTGAACTCTAAGCCACTGCAGGCCACCAACTGGCATGAGTTGTTTATATCAGTCACTTCCAGCCTGTCCTCCTGCTTTAGGTTGATCAGACAGACTAACTGGAAGGAGTAAATAAATAAGAAAATAATAAACCAACTATCTCAACAAACCATTCCAAAATCTGTAATAATAAGAGCATAATATGCTAATTAGACCAGACAGCTGAACAACCTTCCAGAGTCCTTCCAGATGAAGTCGCTGCGGCAGAGGCCAAGGCAGAGGTGGTTAGGGGCTATCAGGCAGGCAGGCAGAGTGGTTAGGGGCAATCAGGCAGTCAGGCGAGTGGTTAGGGGAGATCAGGCAGGCAGGCAGAGGGGTTAGGGACAATCAGACAGTCAGGCAAGTGGTTAGGGGAGATCAGGCAGGCAGGGAGAGGGGTTAGGGGCAATGAGACAGGCAGGCAGGTGAGCCATTAGGAGCCAGCGGTCCCGGATTGCGAGAGGGATGTCTGACTGCCGGTTTAGGCCAGAGCAGTTAAACCAGCAGTCAGACATCCCCTGAGAGGTCCCAGATTGCAAGAGGGTTCAAGCCAGGCTGAGGGACCCTTCCCCCCGACCCCTGTCCATGTACGAATTTCATGCACCGGGCCTCTAGTAAGTCTATAATGCCACTAGCATACCACCCATACCTTGAATAACCCAGCAAATGTCCATTTGATTCATTAATAAGATTTTGAAAAAAATGGCATAGTGTGCTCAATTGTTTATACTGCTAATGCCATAGCAAGTTCTCAACAAAAAGAAACCAGACAAAATGCCAAACTTTTCAAGCTACAGCAATGCCATTAGTTTAACATTCTCAAAAATGTTCAGAAAGAAAAAATTAAATGACTAATTTTATTATCTAAAAAGCATTTATTTCATTCTTAAGTGCAGCAAGCACTGACTTACATGACCACATGTAAATTCTAAGTCCTGGTGACTTCTAGGAGCTTAGAAACATCAGTCAATACATCATACAGAGACTCCAAGATGGGGACATTGGCTCACTATACAAATATCTACTTAGGCAAAGTAAACCAATGCTCAGAGTATTTTAGAGATGGAACTAGGAAAGGTAAATTATTGCAATTGAGATCAGAGACAATAACCTTGGAAAAATTTTCCTTGAGAAATGGAAAACAGAAAAGGACAGCAAAACTAGGTTCCTCTTGTATTTCCTATGAGGAGTGGGGAGGGAAGTGAGAGAGGGATGTGAGAACTTCCCTGAACCAGAGACAAAGGTTTTACTGAGATAGTGGGGTTTCAAGAGATATAAAGATGAAAAAAAAGAGAGAGATAAAAATGGTGTGGGCAAGACATTTGATTAGGCCGTGAAGAGAAAGATGTTCCAGGTGTGTTCATTCAAAATTCATGTACTTATTCCTTCAAAGCTGTTGGATGTCATGAAAGATACAGAAGTGAACCAGAATAATGATTTGAAGGTACACAAGTGGAAATAAAGTCTCCACTATCCCTGTCTACACACTGCTAAATCACCCCTCTAACCTATATCCATTCATTGAACAAATATTATTTGAGTTCCTACTCTGTGAGGCATGTACTGAGTATTATAGAAGATATGAAATGAATAAGATAAAAACCTGCTCTCAGGGAGCTTACTAGGAGCAGTAATAATGATATTAATTATATTAAGTATACAGTAGACAGCACTAGTGCCTCAAGGAGATAAAATGAGGCTTAATGAGGGTTCAAAGGGTTTTCATACTCAGCCAACTCAAATCCCATCTTCTCTTGGAGTTATGGTTATCTCCTTTGAATTTATTCTTTACTTTATTCATTTGGCACTTACCTTGCACTGCCCCTGTATTACTAGGTAGGGGAGTTCATGTGTATATACATCTTATCTCCCCAAGTAGACTATAAAGTATTTGTGACTACATTATACTTCTCTGTAATTCCCACCACCACCACTACCAAAATACTCAGCACATTGCAGCATGCATAGCAAGTTCTCAACCAGTACTTCTTAGAAGGGATGGAGTTTCTTAAATTTATAGTAGTCCCTGGTGCAAAATAAATGTTTTTTGCCTGCCTCCTGCTAGAGTTTTACTTCCTTGAGGGCAGGAACTGTTCATTTTTGGTCTTTGTAATCCCCCTAGGCCCAGAAAGTCTGGTACATAGTTGGTGTTCAATAAATGTGTGCTGAATAAACCAGTGTTTAATGGAAAACTTACAATGACAGCTTTCATAGGTATAGAAATTTACAGTTTACAAATTGCTCTAAAATACATGATCTCCTTATTATGTTAAGTAAAATAAGCCAGTCAAAGAAAGATAAATACCATATGATCTCAATTATATGTGGAATCTAATTAACAGAACAAAATAGAAACAGAGGTATGGATACATAGAACAGACTGACAGCTGTCAGAAGGGAGAAGTTTGGGGAGCTGGATCAAAGAAGGTGAAGGAATTAACAATATATATATTATATAGACACAGACAACAGTGTAGTGATAGCCAGAGGGAAAGGCGGTGGGGGTAGGTGGAGGTGGGCAAAAGTGGAGAAATGGGATGGAAAGAGCCTTTTCTTGGGGTGGTGGGAGCATGATTCAGTGGGCAGATGATGTTTTATTGAGCTGTATACTTGAAACCTGTATAGTTCTGCGAACCAATGGCACCCCAATAAATTCAATGAAAAATAATAAAATGCACAATCTCCTTTAATCCACTCAACAGAACTGTGGAGTTGCCCCTGAGATGACCATTGCACAGGCAATGAAATGATGGTCACAGAGGTTTATACACCAAGCAGCTAAGAGGCAGAGCTGGGACTTGCAGTGTGTCAGGCTCCTCCCACTCCACCACAGGAAACCATCAAATCTCCAGGTGGAGTGACTTGCTTTGGCCTTTGGTTCTAAGTCATAGCATAGTGTCATGATGCAGTAGCTACCAGGTGACTGTAAAGACCCTTGCTTCTTCAATGACAGAGCATAGCAACGTGCTGACCTCAGCCCTCCGATCCAAGCCCACTTGGCTTCATCAAGTGGCTGATCTGGGTTTGGATTATAGACTGACATGGACTGAGTTATCTCAGTGAAAGAAAATCAGATCTATCACATGATTCCTATGAGAAAAGAAAATCTTAGCCGAGTCTGGTGAATCAAACACTGAGTTTTTGTGTGACCTGGGCAGTTCAACGGGTAGGCAGTCTAGGTCCAGAATGGAATCCATGTCAAAATTGCCCTTTGGAAAGGTCAGAAAGGTCAACAAATTGTCTGACACAGGCTTATAAGATATCCATACTAATAGGCTCTCCAGGCCTTTATTTATCTTTATTTTTAAAAAATTTTTAATATATTTTATTGATTTTTTTACAGAGAGGAAGGGGGAGGGACAGAGATTTAGAAACATCAATGAGAGAGAAACATTGATCAGCTGCCTCCTACACGCCCCCTACTGGGGATATGCCCACAACCAAGGTACATGCCATTGACCAGAATCAAACCTGGGACCCTTCAGTCTGAAGGCCAACACTCTATCCACTGAGCCAAACCGGTTAGGGCTCTCCAGGCCTTTAAAACTTACCAGTAACTCCTCAAACTCATCGGATATAACAAATAAACTGAGTTTTCACCTAAACTCAAAACTCAGCCATTCTAACCCTTCTTCAGCCATCAGTAGACATAAGCTGCTTTTTAATGCGTTCCTTGTACTCGCCTTGTCTCCTGTCAGCAGCCAGAAGTTGGGTTTTTTTAATCAGAAGTAAGATTCAAAGAGTCTGCCCTGCAGCAATCCCATACTGCACCTCTTTGTCAGAATCCTAATGACGAATTCTAAGTACATAAGAGACAGTCTCCAGCTGTAAAAGTGAAGAGCTTCCGGGGCCTGTTGAGTTCCTTGACCCCAGACCTATTTTTATATTTTGATCTTGGGGACCGTGCCTCATGACTTTCAGAACCCTCAAGTTATCCCCGGGGTTACAGAGCACTAGCTTAACCAGTCATAGCAAAACTTAAAAGAGGGCAGCCAGGATCAAAGTGGCCAACACTCTAGTGCATGAGCCACTGGACCAGCCCCCGAGAGAACCGCATGAAGCTGCATTGTGCAAGCGGTTAAATTCTCCTCATGAAAACCCTCACACTCAAAGCTTTTTGTTACATACATCTGAATAACCATGTGAACAGCTACCCACATTTTGATATAAAATGTAGGAACAGCATTTTAATGCTCTGATTCAAGTACAGAGAAAACACACAATTTGATTCTTTTTTATTTAAAGCTGCCTAAAGCACCAAAGTTCAGTGTTACTTGCTCTACATTTTCCTCAGAACGATATTAAATGGACTTTGCCCTATTCAATCGGGGAGCATGGGTGAGAGAATTATTCTTAAAAGAGAGAGAGAAACAGAAAATAAAAGGAAAAAAAACCAAACCCCGAAGAGTCTGGATTAAGAATAACATAGCCCAGAGAGGTTCCTGTCAATGGACTGACACTTCATTTTTCCTTCCATTGTCTGCTTTCCCAAAGAGCAGGAGACCAGCAACTGGGATGATCACATGAAGGCGGGAAAAACACAACTGTCAGGCTCTGAGGACAAAGCCCACTTTTAACAATACCATTCCTTAAATCCAGACATTAGAGCCAAAGGAATGAGAAAAAAGCAACTCACTCACGGATAGCTTACTGAGGATACTGCAGAAGATTATGCTAATCTTCACTTCATTGTCCTCTGCAAAATGTTTTCATATCAAGCCTTTTATCTGGGGAAGAAGAGATGCCCAACCTCTCAACTCAGTAACAGCCAGCACTTTCTGTGTGGTTTCTGCGTAATTAACACCAGCACTAGACCTTTTCATTTGTGCTACTCAAGCTTAGGGCCTTTTGAGGGTGTCCACAGGGGAGCAGCCCTCACCCTCTGCCTGTGGCCCGGGAGCCACAGCTTATGCTTAGATCTGCGTGCCATCTGTTAATGGCAGAGGGAGCAAAACTTGAGCTAACTTTTCCTTGACTGCCAGAGAATGCAAGAGACCAAATCCATCAGCACGAGATGTGCAAATTATTACTTTAAAAAGGAAAAAAAAAAAAAAGCTAACCTAAAAATCAGACCAACTGTCTCATTTTCCATGTCAGATTTTTGCCTCATTATGAGTAGCTTCCATTCAGGACTTAAACGGCATGACAGCACTAGCTTAGGTGGTCACTTGAATGGACCAAAGGGACCATTTTTGTTGTTTTTTGTTTTTGTTTTTTTTTTATGGTTTGAGCCTCAGCATCCGCCTCATTTTATGTCAGAATTGTGTCAGAGATGAGCCACATGCCAACTCCTGGCTGCCCAGAGGCTGCAGCCGTTCCCCATGGGAACCCGGGATTTAAGGCAGAATTTTCCTCCCTAATCGATTTTCTTGGCTTTTGTTGGCTCAGGTCATTCATATGAATATTTATACAAGCGGATCTTCATGATGATGAAACTCGTGTGAAGTGTTTTTGTTTATTGTGATTGCTTGTGTGAGAATTTAGTCATTGGGAGCTTCCCAACAACATCTAAGGGGAAAGAAGACTACTTGTACATAAAACCACACTTTCCTTCAGATGGCTTCCACTAATCTGGAGGTGCAGAACCATTGCCACACTTTTCACCTCTTCTCTGAAAAACTTTGTCTAAACTTACCAGACAATTCAACCCTACCCAGAACCTGCTTTCTTTCTGCTTCACACTCACTCTGTAATCTTGGAGGGGGGAAAAAGTCAAGTAAGTTCAAATCCTTCATCGTTATAACAAGTTCACATGAGATCACAGGTTCCCAAACTGGGGCCACAAAAATCTCCAGGAATCCTCTCCCCCAACAAAGATTACTATTTCTGAAATTATGTGTAATTCGTTTTTGGCCTGATGAAAACCAAACTCACATGGTGAAGTCTTTCAAACCTTTCAAAATGTAGGTACTATTGAGATAAAAATCATAAAAGAGGTATTGGTTGATGAAAATCTGGAACTCCAATACCAGAGAGTCTTTAAGGTCTCTCGCAGCTTTGTAATTCTCTGATACGATGAGTGACCTAGCCTAGAAGAGGTGGTATTGTTAGTAGAAAGTTCCAGAATTGGTGCTCCATATGTACAGTATGTACTCTTTGGTAACGCTTGTGTTCTCAATGGATTTTTGTTAAATTAATCCAAACAAGGGAGTTAGCAGGGCTCCAACTAATTGGGAAAGAAGTATGAACCACCACGGTTTGCCTCTGAAACATGCTGCCCGTTCTGAAGAGCTAACAATGAGGTGCTCTGTCTGAGCTAGTCCTGCTCCACCGAAGGGGGCTATTCTAGGACAGCAGTGAAGGCACGGTGAGGCCCTGGGTAAATGTGTGCGTGCCCCTGACCACAGGGACGGTCAATGCCGGGGGGCCTGCTCTTTGGCCATTCTAACAGTCTCTGATATGGATAAGCAGGTTACACCAAATGTTCTGTCTTTTGAAAATAAGCCTTTCCTGCTTTTTGTTTATTTATTACTTCCTATAACAAGCAAGGTTCACTATACAATGCCAAACAATCATCTTGTGGGCTCCTACTAAAAGCTTTTGGAGGAAAAGTAAATGAAAGAAGAGAAAGAGAAAAGCTATGAAGAATATACTGAATTCTCTCCCATCCAAATGTTGACGGTTTTGGCAGATTTTATTTTGGATAATCAGAAATTTACAAATTCAACATGGAGTTATCATATATCTTTATTATATTAGATAAGAATATTACAGTTTTTTAAAAAACTCTCAACCCTAGGTAAATCTCAAAGACTGTTCTCTTAAAATTTTGGTGAAAAATGAGATGATGACCAAGGACAAAAATCGAAGTCTTCTAATATATTATTTGTTCCTTTTATTGAATTATATATGTCAGGATAAAAATGGCATTGCTTGATCATCTAACTTTGGTAGGGCAAGCATGGAAATCTTCACAGTGTAAGACAGGGGGATCTCTAAAGTTAGGATACCTTTTAACAGCTAAAGCAACTAAATGTAAAAGACCACCTGCTTCATCCACCAATCACACAATTTAATGGAATTAAACTATTCTCGTAAAGTTCAGTCTTGGAAAAAGCACATAGCTGTGAAAACCCCATTTACTGGCTACCGAGAGTTTGACTTAGTATAAGCTGTTTAGACCACATGAAATCTGCAATGCACTGTTAGATCTTTACAAATTTCATGAAATCTTTTTCGGATATCCAAAAAATCCTGAACTGCTTGAATCTTTTGTATCCTAGCACTGGGGACTGACCCATAATCTCTTTCCCAGCCAGGATACCAAGTCCGGACCCAACCTTGTCACTGATTCCGGCAGCTGCTTCAATTCACCAGAGGGGATGGCAGCAATCCTACTTCTAAAAGAACACCACAAGGGCTTACGTTCACGGGGCCTTGAAGAGAGCCTGAAAGGAAGGTCAAAGGTGAAGAAAAGATAAAGTGCCAAACAAGGAGATCAGTAACATAGGGTCTTCTTGATGAAATCCTCATGTCTGATTCTTGGGGATGCAAGCATCATAATTGCATTTCCAAAATAGCCCCAGTGTTGTTGGTGTTTGGGTGCGCCTGTGTGCCTGTGTGTGTGGGTTTGTGTCTGTGTTTGTGTGTGTGTGTGCAGTGTGGATTTTGTTTTGCTTTGTTTTAGGTCGGATCACTGTGCATCTAAAAGCCTTATTCAGTTGTCCTTGTCCCAAGTACTTTGTCTTACACAGGCCGCATTACTCTTGTAAACAGAGGCTGCATCAAAGTGAGCGTAGAGAGAGTCCCCTCAGTGGATTAAGGCCCTCTGCATGATAAAGTAGCTACCTAGCAGGGGATAAACTTAATATGTGAAAGAATGTTATTGAGAGGAATAAAGTACCAAAACTCTGTCATTCTCTTCATAATGTCCTAATCTAATGCCTGACACTGGGGCCTTGGGCCAGGGTTAGTGTTAATCAATGAAATACCCATCTGTGTTCCCAGTTCTTATTGCTATTTAAAACTAGCCTAAACTCAATTACTGTCCCTTAGAGACCAAGATGGGATATTAAGTTGATTGAAAGAAACCGTGTCCCACAAAGAAATCCCAGAGTTAAAATGCAGAGGTGTCAACATTGCTGACTACATTTCAGATAAACAGAGATTAAATGCTAATTCTGAGAACATGAAAAACCCGCATAGATTACATCTGGTTAAAAAACTTCATTTGAAAATAGTTAAAGTCTTGTAAACAGAGTAATTAATCCACAGCAGATTGTGCTTTTTAGAATAAATTAGATTGTGTCTCCTGTAACATATATAAAACAATAAATATACAAGCATGATATTAAGTTCAAACAAGGATTCAGATCTTAGGCCAAAGAAGAATAAGAGATCAACATTCTCAAATTCATAGTAATTGCTAGAATCATGATGACTTTTGGAAGATATATAACTTATTCCTTGAATAATTAAAAGATATCATCTAAAATTCATAATTAAATTAAATGGTATTTTTTTAAAAAGGGAAAGAGGCAAGGAAGAGAGGGCATGAAAGAGGCATAATTCTACTGCTCAAGAATGTCCATAATTACTTTACTAATACTTGAGTGTAAAATGACAGTTTTCTCCACTTTTATTTTTCTTTACTTTATTTTATGCCTAAATTTAATGGCATATTAAACATAGAAAAAAGCAAATTCTATAAAGCCAGTGTTTGTGGCATGGATATATAGTATGTATTGAATATCCCTTTGAAATTTTTCAAATAAACAGAAAAACAGCTCTTTATATATAGGAGAAAGTTAGACTAAAGATGAGTAAATATGCTTTTATTATACTTCTTGAGCCAGCATATGTTTAAGTGCAAATAAATTTATGATACCATTTCATAAGTTAAAAATAAAATTATAATTAAGACGCTTTCCTGCTAACTGCTGGTACAAAAAATTCTTCATTCCTTGTTGGGATACTAGCCCTAATGGGTACTCATTAATGCTAATTACTAATAATAATTAAAACAAGCATGATGATAGCACAAGAATAGACTGACAAGCAGAGGAACAGAATGGATGTGTCAGAAATAAATCATATGAGTATGTGACATATGATGGAGGAGAAATCACAAGTCATCAGAGGAGAGGAACCCTGATCCTGTAAATAGTGCTAGTACCATTAGGAAAAGAAGCCAGTTTAATCATTATCTCATACCATGGACCCACAAATATTCCAAGGCAATACAAAAAGTTCAGTTGTTCTTAGAAATTTGTCTATCAAACACTAGAAAATATAGTATCAAATATTAAATTTTTAGAGAGAGAACATTCTAAGCTTAAAATAGTGAAAGAAATTATAAAGTGAAAGCAATTTGATTTCACTACATATAAATTTTAAATCATTCAAAGAATTAAAATTGGAGAGCACACAGCAAACTATGGAAATATTTATAGCAAATATTATACGTAAAAGGCCTAATATCTTAGTAATTAATGGGAAAGAATCATAAACTCCTATAGAACAGTGAGATCTTTTTTTTAGCGATCTAATCATAACCAGTTTTACTTAGAATTCTCTTCAGTCAAGGCCAAAACTCATTTAATTGAACATCAGCACAGAATGGCAGAGTACTGTAATTTTTAGAGGTCTTTCTTTTGCTTGTTCTCTTAAACTGCCTCTCTCAAACAATGGCTCCAAGATTGGATGTTAAATAGTCCATACATCTGTTCTCAAGAGTTCCAAAACATTTATCTCTCAGCTGTCCATTTTTTTACTTTGGTTGATGCTAATGAGTATCTGATTCCTTGGTGCAACAACCAGCCCCTAGCCGATGGGGTAACATGTTGCACTTTTTCAGAGGGAGATGAAGTAAGTAAGAAGAGAGAGTTAAAATAACACTTGGAAATTTTATCTAACAGCTTTGCCCATTAAGTTTTAGGAAGTTCAACCAAGTCTCCTCAACCTCCTGCTTTAAATAAAATTTCTCATTGATATCCACTCTCAAGTGGTTGGGCACTCAGAAAACCCAGAAGAAAAAAGTAAATAGTAAACACGTTCCAATGTGCTGATATTAATATACAAAATTATAACTTCAACAATCTTAGTATAATTCCAGAGAATAATAACATAATAGTGTTATTCTGTTTACATATAGCAAATAGTAAATGGCCTTGGTAAAAGCCAGTAACTCAAGCATAGATGATATGAAGGCAAAGTACCAAGTGTCAGAGAGCCAGAGAGGGAAATGGTTCCAAAGTCAAGAGCATCTGAAATAGCCTCCAAACATCAGACTGAAAAAAATGAAAGAAAAAGGTTGTTATCTTTCAGGAACTGAAGTGGGAGCTGAAGTGCTCTCCCTCAATTAGGCAAAGTGTGGTGCAGCTGATTAACCTGAATGTTACCTTGGTAACCCAAGAATTACACTGTAAATGAAATATGTTCAGTGATAGGTACCTTTAATCAGACAAGAGCCACATGAGCGTTTTGAGCAAGAGAGCCATAAGTCTAGGATTTCTGGCACTTTAATCATTCATGAGATAACAGTCTTTTTTGACAAGAGGCAAGCATGGCCACTAGTTATTAAATAAGCAGTAACAGAACCTGTGCTTTAGTGTAACCATGAAACATCCAAGGCTTGACTCCGAGCCTATAGAATATAGTTATTATAATATTGACTGACATCTAGAAAACAGAGATTACTAAAATGCCTTGTAATTTTTCAGTGGGGCCTATGATTTAAAAGGTTATGCTGCAATAAATAAATAAAATATTGCTTTTCTTCTTTAAAAAGTAGTTACATACAACAGATAAAGTAAAAATTATGCAGATTGTATGTGTGTGTGTTATAATTTTTAAAAAAATTAAATCCTGGGCTTCATTCTTTTCTCCTATTGAATTCTTTTTTTTAATTGATTATTTTATTATTTTAATTTTTATTCATTTATTTATTTTATCATTTAAAGTATTACAAATAGTAGTACATATGTCTCCTTTTTCCCCCATTGGAACTGGAGAGCATTATGCTAAGCAAAATAAACCAGTCTATTGAATTCTTAGTCTCTCTTGGCCTTGCAAGGTGCTAGGAGCACTGATAAACATTTGAAACTAAATGTTTTTAAAGTGCTCAAAACTGCCTCCAGGACATGTTTGTGACCATCATCTTGAACTTGAGTCTAAAGAGTAAAGTCCTAAGGCCATATTTAGAGCTTTAAAGACACATTTTAAAATTGATGGTGAGTCTTTTAAAACCTGTGATCAGGTGAGGAGGAAAAGGTCAGCCATTCATCTTTTGTGGCTGTGCCTTTGCCAAGGGATACTCCCTCTAAAGATCTCCCAACCTTTGGCTCTATTAGAAAAAAAGACAGATAATAGTTCCAATTTTTTAAAAGGCTATTTTACAATGTAAATACAACAATTGTTTAATTAAGAATATATTTATATATGCATCTTTTGCTCAATGAAACATCGTGGCATAGACAGCAAAACGTTAACCATGGTGCATTTAGCAAGTGATTTGCTTTTACTTTTTGCTTCTCTATATTTTCTAATTTTCTATAATAAACATGCATTACTTGTGTAATAAAGGTTTAAACAGTTAAAAAAAATAAGAAGACAGACAGACAGACATATACCCAATTCCCTTCTTTCTTTAGGGTATTTACCTTATCTCTTTAACCCTTCATCATATATTACCCTAAGGCAGTGTTTCTCAAAGTGTATTCTGGAGACTCCTCTGTGAGACACTTATAGGATAGTTTCATCAAAAGGGTCCAGGGCCAAATGAAATACTGGGTTAAACATGTTTAACATATTTCTTTACTAAGCACTTTTTGTGCTAATAGTCTTTGGCCTCTGTCAGACACTGAGTATCCAGTGGGGAATAACCAGCATGGTCCCTGCCATCAAGAAGGAACGTTCCAGATGGCCCACTCAAACGAATAGGTTAAAACATCAACCTGCATTTTATTTAGCACTTTGTTTTCCAAAGTCTTTGGATATCCTTTGCATGATGGACCTGGGATATGGTGGGTATTGATATCCCCAATTATCTCCGCAAAATTACTTGTGTCTAGTATCAACTTCTCAGCAGTTCAGGCTTAAAAACTGACAGTCCTCTCCTACTTCTCTCTTACCTGCAAAGCCAGTTGTTATCAAACCCTTACCATCTTTGTTCCACTCCCATATTTATGCCCCAGTCTAGTTCACACTTGTAGTTCTTCTCACCTACTGGTAGACCAATAATACCACCTCTTAGCTTATCACCCTGTCTCAAGGCCCCACCTCCCCTAAAACACAGATACACACACTTCTGCTCTCATGGATAGTATCTAAGATCCCAGAGTTTTCTTAGTCTCTTTCTTTGGTATGCAAAGACTTCAATGATTTGACTCTAAAAAAATCAGTGTTTGCAACCTTATCTCAAAACAACAGTCCTCTCCTCCCCTCCCCTGGTTTTTACCCCCTGAGTTCCAGCAACATCAATCTACTTAAGAATTGCAAGCTTGCCTAAGAGCCTTTGCCCTGTATGCCAAGTGGAACACCATCCATTTTTCCAGCCTAAATCCCACAGCTTGCATGAAGTCCCTCCTGACCCTCACATTCAGAACTACCTCTCTTCCTCGGCTCTTGCAGCATTTCCCTTGTATTTCTAGCCTAGCACTTACCACAGTCTACCCTGTAGTCAAAGCTTTCTATGTATTTGTCAGTCTCATCTCCTCCGTGGTGAGATGCTGAAAAGCAAAGGTTGTATTTTTTTATATCACCACAGCATCTGGTACCAAACACATAGTAGGCACTCATTGTATGTTTGTTGAACTGACTGGAAACAAATAAGGCTAGAAAGACTTGGGTTCAAAATAGGATTTATAGCAATCAGTCATCATTAGCATGAAAACAACTTCTCCAAGGCTGACCAGAGATGCCCACCAAGTGCTGCAGAAGGAAGAGTAAGACATTTCAGGTGCATTTAAAAAAATAGCACCACTCCTTACAATGTTAGTGTACCATTTTCAGTTGGAATAGATGTCTTTAGCGTCCATGTATTCCTCAGAAAACATTGGAGCAAAGGAATAGATGTACCAACAACCAATTGAAACATAATCGGTTTTTGACCACTTATACCCACAATGATGTATTGCATATAGGGTCTTTGTTTCTCTCTGCTTTAATCACCTATGAATTGAGATAGTCCACATGGTCCTTCTCTTATGAATGACTTTACACATACATTGTGGTGGGGTTAGCTAATTTTTCCCAATATCTACTCTCTCCTTCTTTTCCTTAATAAAAATCTCCGCTGTGGTTTTAGCTAGGCTCACCTAGGGACAACATTTTCCAGCATTTCATTAAAGTAGATGTGGCCTTAAAGTTAATTCTGACCAATATGATTTAAGCAAAAGTGGTTTGTGCAACTTCCAGGTCATGCCCTTACAAGGCTTACCCTCTGTGTCCTCTTTCCCAGCCCCTGTGGGGTGAGGCCCTGGTATGTGGTGGTGAGCCTGCCTTGATAGTTGCAGAGCAGGATGGAAAGATGGTGTTTACTACCTCATGGAATAAAGCCATCCTACCCCTCTGAACAGCGACCAGCTCAAACTTTCGCATAAGAAATGACTTTAATAGTTTTTAAAGCATTCATTATTTTGCTTCTGTTAAAGCAGTCTAACCAATATCTGACCTAACAAATGCCCATACATATGTCCATGGCAACTGAACTTTATCTCCAAAAGTGACATGTCTTACCAAGAAGGATACAGCACAAACAACACACTGGTTTGGGGCTGTTTACCAGATTAATCAGTTCTCCCCAAAGGAGAGAACAGAGCCCAAGAGAAAAGAGCATAGAAGAGGTTTATTTTGATCCTAGAGAGGAAAATAGAAAAGCCAGAAGAACAGGGTCCCAGTGTAGGGTGCTCATGTGACCCTAGAAAAAAGACCTGGAAGAAAAGAAAGAAGCAGCAAGAATGGAAAAATTGGAGGCCAGTTGACCTACTCCAGAGTTTTATCAGATGACCATCCATTGTTCAGACACTGAGAGCTCCTTGAGGGCACTTTATCTTTTGCCAAATCTTCTGGTGCATTATAGGCAAACAACAAATGTTGTTCAAACAGCATGAATAAGTGAACAAGCCACTGATAGTAGCTGATGAGTTTTCTAGTTCGATACCTTATTTCCTATTAGCCACTCATTCATCACAATGATCTTAACAGGCGTATTTTTCAAAAACTATAAAATACTTTTGGATTTGCTACAAACCTGGGTAGCAATGAAATCCTCAAGTGTCTACCTGACAGAGTGATATCAGGAAGCAACAGGGAGCAGCCAACAAGGCAGGTAGCAGATGCCAAAATTAGGAGGCAGTTTACACTCTTCCGGACGAAGAACTGTAAAAGGAGTGATGGATTACAGCATGAAGAGAAACCTTTAACTAGGTTTGGCTCGGCGTGGCACCAAGTAAGTAGCACCGACTGCATTCAGCGGAGTAAAAACAGTATCTGTATGCTGAGATGTCAGCTTGTAAAAGTGTCAGTCTCTAAAATAAATCAAGCAGCAAATGGAAAACATATAAATAACTATCCTTGATGCCAGCAACACTAAGCAGGGAAAAAACCATCTTAAAGGAATTTTCCTTGTTAACCACACAGTGAGTTGGGCTTAGCTGGAGGGTGTTCTAGATTAGCAAAGGGGATTTTCCAGTTTTATATAAAGTAGATTGTGGTCGCAGGGTCTGGGGGCAAGAGCACTGATGGGGAAAGCCAACATCGGGGCTTTTGCCTTAATTCTGTTATTATAACACGACCTGTGTCACTCAAGACTTTTTACCTTTCAGTCTCTTCCTCATAAAATGGACACTGAGATTTAGTTCTTTCCTTTGCTTTGCTGCATCTCACCTGCTCACATAGTTTAAGGCCTGATGACAGCACAATCAGAAGCTTGGATTCTGGAGCGAGGGCCAAATTGTTGCCTAGAGAATACAGTACATGACTTCAGGGAGACCAGGAGGGCCCACCACCCCACAAATACACCAGACTGTCTGCTCAACAGGGCTAAAAAGTCCTTTAACATGAGTCTTACATTCTATGGCATATAATGCAAATGTCCCTGAAAGGGACAGTGCACAGACTTGAGGAGATGGTATGATCAGACAGATGAGATAATCAGCTTTAGGGTCAAGAGATTCAAGTTCAAATCCTCATGTTACCCTTTAATAAGTATGTGACTTCACTTAAGTCCTACTTTCCTCATCTGTAAAATGAAGGAGAGAGGATTAGAGATGGAATATCTATAGGTCAACTGAGAGAAATAAATGGTAGAAACAGGTTACCTATTGCACAGATAAGAAAATGTTTTTTCCGCCAAAACCAGTTTGGCTCAGTGGATAGAGCCTTGGTCTGCGGACTGAAAGGTCCCAGGTTCGATTCCGGTCAAGGGCATGTACATTGGTTGCGGGCACATCCCCGGTGGTCGATGTTTCTCTCTCATTGATGTTTCTAGCTCTCTATCCCTCTCCCTTCCTCTCTGTGGAAAATCAATAAAATATATTTTTAAAAAAATGTTTTTTCCAAGCATGGATAGGGACAAAGCCTATGCAAATCAAACAGAAATCTGTATGTCTGCAAGTGGGTGAGAAGAGAAATAATCGCATCAACATTGTACAATCAGAAGAGCCTTGTTTATTTCCTTATCTGTGCTCCAATGATCTGGACTCTTGCTTCCAAAGGTTGGAGCTCTTCAGAGTCCTCCATAGGAAGACTTAATCAACTTTTATTTATAAGTGAAACTTTTCCCCACATCTCTATCCAGTTGATTGCTTTAGCTCTGAGTTACTTTCAAAAACTGTGTGGCACCATATTTGCAAGGGTGTGTGTGGCGGGGATCGGGGGTGGTCAAGAATTGAGAATGTTTATCTCCCATTTCCACCCCCTTACTCTCCCCAAGGAATCACATTTGCTACAAGTTTTCTAAGTGCCCACATTATATAAGATCTACCAAAATGTCCAATTTATGATATTCATTCGTGATATTTCCTACTCAGTTTATTTAAATCCTGAATTTTCATCTGCATTTGAGAAAAAAAAAGCATTTAGGATTAAATTAGTTATATGACTCTTTCTGAAAGACATACCTATATTTATACCCTCCTTATTTTATACACTTCTACAAAATTATCACCTCCAGTGATCTGCTCTTATTCTGTCAAATGGCTTCTATTATAGAGTGTTCTCTTCAGGGTTCCTTAATTATGGCTTCTTACTCTTTCTTGGGCCTTCTCCTAAACGAATAATCCAAACAATTGTAGTTAGAAAAATGACTTACGTTGGAATAGTCAAGTTGGTTATAAGGTCACCTACTGCATCCAAAGTAATTACTTAATGGTGAATAATTCGACTGGCTCAGGCAAACAGATTCTTCAATAGCATTCCTAAATTACCGTCTTTTTTCCTGCATGTATACATTTTCTTTCATGCAAACATTCTTCCGCAAGGACTGCCTCTATCTTGCTATAGCTGAGCAATCCTCTACAGGTAACAAGATTCCCATGCGTTATGCATGTTCTATTGTTCTAATAAGTAAAAGGATAGCTTGTTTACAGTTATCTGTGCAGTCTGTTAATTTTATCTGGTTATGTTTGACCACAGAGACTAAAAGGAAGCCTGCCTTCATTTTTCTTTTCCTATGAACAAATCAGTTTCTCAACTTTTGTACTTGAAATGAAAAATATGCATATAGGGCTTTCTTTCATCTTCTCAGTCCACTCAGTATCGTCGCTGGGTTTTTTCACGGCTGAATATTTTGATTAGTTACATGATTATTTACCATGATGACTCTCACGACTTGCAGACAGACCCCTTACTTAGCAAAAAAGAAATCAAGGTCATTAAGCATCCCTACATTATAGTTTCAGAAACGAAGTCCTGATCATGATACTGACGACCATAGCAATTGCCTGGAGGGAGAGCTCCTTTTCTGGACCTTCTACAAAGCAGGGGCTGCTTAAGACGTCTTTAAAATAGGTCTCATGAAACTTGAAAATATTATGATACTCATTTCTAAAACCTCCAGAAAATGTCCTGTAGCCGTCTCATTCAAATATAAACTTACATAATCTTACAAAGTCTAATTTTTCAAACATGTTATTCTTCCTTTGATCATTTTCTCCACCTGTTGTTTCTCTTTCCATGCCTTCAAAAAGCTTTTATGGCCTTTCTTACGACACTGCACCTACAATCACCTTCTTTTCTTTATAGAATGCTTTATTAACACCTCTCCCCTAAGATCTTTCCAGAACAACTACAGTACTCCCAAAACATCACAAAAGAACCTGCAACAAGCAATAACATTCCAAGTCCCTTCCATCTATGATTCCTTGACTCCATTTATGTGCCTCGATCTTGAACTAGGACTAAAGCCAGTGGGAACAGAAAAGATGAAGCTAATTTGTTAAAATTAAAGTCACCAATAGAAAACTAAAGATAACGCCCCCCCCCCCTCCCTGGAGACACTTAAGACACAGAGAATTATTATCACATTGCCTCCATGTCTCCTGTACCTGTAATATTTTCTGAAGGGCAGGGCCACCAAAAAAAAAAGGCCAGAATTTGTACTCCTTTGAAGTGCTTTGCATTTGGCATGAATCTTGCAAAGCTCAGTTTCCTAAGATATTTAAGGGAAAGGGTAGAAAATCAATCTTACATCTTTTTAACAAGCCACCTAGCACTTGCGGCATTACAAACTGGGTTAAGAGAGATACAAGAGAAGGATAAGCAGTGATCATCTGTCTACATCTGGCACCAGCCAGCAGAGCTAATATTTACTGAACGTTCATTGTGTGACAGACATAAGGTCGGGTCCTTACAGGCATCACCTCATTTACCCGCCAACGACCCTGTGAGGTGGATACTGTTTTCAACCTCATTTTACAAATGAGGAAAGTGAGCCTGGAGAAATTGGGTGATTTGCCCCCATGCCAAACAGTAATAGAAGTGGAGCCTGGATCTAAATCCTATTCTCTCCAGAACCTGAGCCCCAAGTGCTCCTTAAAACCGAATGACTCTAGGGTTTGAAGTTAACATTTAAGTATTTATTATGATTCCATCCTAGTTGTTAGGCAATAGTAATCACACTAACAGGCCCGCACCACTCAGCTTAGGCTAGGACTCCGTATATATTCTATAAATTAGAGCATTATGATGAAACTGTCCTCCCAGAACTGCCAAAGCGAATCCAGCATAAGCCCAGCTGCCAGGAACATGACGCCATCAAATAAATCCAACACCAAACACGATCTTCATGTTTGCCAGCCATGTGACCCTGTACATATGGTAGCCTTGCTCCCTAGCAGGAGTAACAGAGGGGGAAACAACTTGAATGATGAAAAACAGCAGGCATTTAAATACTTCCACTCAGACAGCAGGTAGCTTGTTACCTGAAATGCCCGGGATCCATCACTTGGCAATGAGAGCATGAACACCAGACGCTGATTTCAGGAGCACAGCAGGAAAATGCCACTGTGTGCAAAAATTCGTGGTGGAGAGAGACATTTTCTGTTTCAGATCTGGGGTATCTACAGTACCCCATATCGTCCTCCATCTTATACCTCCCTCATAATAATAAGCTCAGAACTTTTCTCAAGACACCTGAACAGGTCCAGATCCCTTTCTCTCCCACCACTTAGGGAGCTGCAACACAGACAGTGCCTAAGGGGTTCTCAGCAAGCAACAGAGAAGTGTTGCTGTATGGGCATTTTGTAGGCTAGAGACAACCGCTGACTCAGCTCACCGGCTTCCCAAGAGAATGAAAGAGGGAGTGGCTATATGTGACAATCTGCCAGGACATTTGATTATCAAGAAACTTTACTTGGTGACTTAGGGCTAAGTAACACCATAACTCAGTTGGTTCTCTCTCTCTCTCTCTCTCTCTCTCTCTCTCTCTCTCTCTCTCTCTCTCTCTCTCTCTCCTGTCTTTCCTCCTACCACCCTGCATGTAGCAATAGATTAATCAATAAAGTTCTATTTCTACAAGAAAACTTCGACATGATTATTACGAACCACAAAGACCCCAGGCAATACCATAAGTTCAGTTTCCACTTTCTAAGGTTTTGCATATCTCTCACTCGTTCCCACTTGAATAAAGGTTAGTTAAGGACAATGAATTCAGGTGATCTGATCCCCACCAAGACTACTAAAAGCATTAAAGAGCAATAAATCAGCAGGGGGGGAGGGGGAGTGGCTCTGCCAACTGTCTGTGTCCCTCACTGCAGAGATGAATGCAACCCTGTTTTGCAATAGATGCTGAGGATGTTGGTTGTTTCTTTGAGCAAAGGAGGAGTATTGTTTGTTGTTATAAAAGAGGTTTATATCTAGTTGATTTGATTGCAAGGAACAAAAGATCACTCAAAACTGACTCCAGGAAATGCTGTGGAGGTGACAAGTAAGTCGATGTAAGGCTATATTACAGTCATAACAAGGATAGTGATCTGAAAGGAATCTAAGAACTGGAAGAGGCTTTGCTGGGGTAATTCCTGAGGGCTCTGGAGAACAATTCATCTCTTCTTCGGGTCTTCATGATCTATCTCTGACCGTACTGGTCAGTGGCTCACTCTCCTCTCTCTCAGCCAGATTCCTTGGCTTTCCTCAGCCTGCACATGGCCCGTCATGGTCTTTCTCTACCTCAGGACGTCACTTAATGCCTCCTGTTCTGCTCGATCTTCTCACCAGCAACTTGTTCAATTCCCCAAGAGAATCCAATTGGCCCAGTCCATTCTTCTGATCTGGTCTCAGGTTTATCCCATGATCTTCTCCTGATATGGCTGAAATAAATATGTCTCCATAGAAAAGACAAGAAGTAGTTATCAGTCAGATATTTGCTTGGGAGTTGAGGGAACAGGAAAAGTGAGGGGGGTCCTTTGTGCATTGTAATGCCATTTGTACATATTCCTTTTTTCTTTACTTGATTTTGTAGTCCTACCTGATCTTTTACTTAAGTTGGTGAATTTCCTACACAATAAGTTCAGAACTAGGTATTACTTTTGACCCTAATCTACAACTTGGGACAAATAACTTCAGTAAGTCTAACTGTAAAGTGGGAGGATATTCCTCAATTGCCTCTTCTTTCTCTTTCATAAGATGGCCAGGAGATACAATAAACTGGAAAATCTCAGATATGAGTAGGTCAGAGGAATTGCTGCTTCCCCATATCACTTGAGGGGGGATTTTCTGGGGTCACAGCTGCTGTTCACTTCTGTTAAGAGCACTGGCAAGGCCCCACATCCAGGGACCTCGGCTTCCCAGAATGAGCTCCCCAAATAAGCAATTAGCATGGAAAATGATACGAGCCCCAAATTTAGCTTCTTGTTTTGCCAATAATTCCTCCTTTTTGCCTGTGAGATTTTTATGTGGGGAATCATTTAGAAAAACTATGCACAGTGCATTTTGAGATTTCTGAATTCAAATAAAACAGACATGCATAATTAGAATGTTAGATAGTATTTTCTAAAATTATAAGCTCGGTGACAAGCTCATAAAGATAAAGCTTAAATCTATCCAGTGCTTTGAATATTGGTATCTTAGGCTAGAGGAAAGTGCATGCTGATTAATTCTGAATGCTAACTGCTATGATAATAAAAACATCAAGTTTACAGGGATGCTCTATTAAAAATTAAAAATTTTATGGGAAGTGCTTTATAAATTGTAAAGAACTACACAAATGTTAGTGATTTTTTTTAGACATTTTCCCCATAGGATTATATCCGACAAGAGAAAAACAAAAACAAAAAAAACAAATAAAAAAAAAACTTAGTCCAGTGCTGAACTACATCCCATACCAAAACTAAAACTCCTATTGCCAGTGGTATGACATAATGTAATACTACACCTGCAGTGTTTTCTATGAGATTGACTCTTTCTTGTTTGGTTATTTATCTCTTGCCCAACAGAAAAAAAAAATGAGTTTTATTTTACTACTATAGTTTGACAAGAGGCCAGAGGGAAGTTTTGAAAGAAAACGACAAATGTCATGAAAAAGGAGAGGATGCTATAAATAACATGGAAATGACTCCCAGAGAGTACCTGAGACAGGGATGGAACTCTCACCATAATTCAGTGGCCGTGGCACCAACAGCAGTCCTGGCTTGCCCGGGAGGGTGTGAGGATGGGAACATGTGACTCCAAAGGGGCCTACTGTCCGTCACATGAAAATCTATGATGTGGTCAGTGACATGTCCTGGTTTCTTACATGTTATCAAGAAAAGACCCCACTAAGTGGGGGTAGGGGGAGGGTTATTTTTTTGTTTTAACATCACACAGTAGTTAAAGCCACTCATCAGAAAGCCCCGACAGCATCTCAGACCTAATTTTAGGGAGAGGAGAAACTCAAGAGTCCATTATTTCAGAGAGAAAACCCGCATCTGAGAGCACTCAGCACCATCAGTATAGTTATTTCTGAGGTTAAGCCAAATAAAACCTTCAAAAGTGTGAGTAACTGCCTTGAAATTTCTTTTCCTGTCAGGAGCACTAATACTAAATTAGATTTAGGATTGCAGATGCAAGAAATCACTGTGGAAACTTTTCCCACCTTCTCTTTTTCCAAGAAACTCCTCATCGTAGACATTTGGATTAGTAGCATTGTGCCATTTCCATTACTGGGTGTCCAGATTAGTTAAAGTATCAAAATGTATAGACTTTAAAAGTAAACTTATAGTTTCCATTGTTCGGTCAGTTGTCAAAGGGTAGATGCTAATGTGATCATGTAATACTTGCCTCCTTGTTGGTCCAGTGAAATCTTCTTAGGTCTGTGGTACATACTAATGTCAGTTCATGCCATGATTTATATATGAAGTGAACATTCTATATCTGTAAGACAAGAATACTTTGCTTTTCAAAGTTTCCAGGGACTAAAGAATATGCATATGAACCCCAAAAAAAATCCACAATTAAAGTTTATGCATTCAACAAGCATTGAGAGAGGTGAGGTAGCTTGACTGAGGTCCTGTAGCTAATAAAGGGCCCAGTAGAGACTCCAGCCCAGGTCTCTCTGATCTCAAAGCCCCATTTCTTTCTGCTGCTTCACCTGGCTGGGCCCTCGGGAACCTCACAAATTCTAAGGGGAGATAAGACAGAGAGGCACACTCAGTCAACATTCCTTTACCTGAAAAACAAGGGAAAGTGGCATGTTGGCCAAAAAGATGAACAAAGAGGCAGTCACACAGGAAATCACTGGGATGCATTTGGTAGGTTTCAAAGAGAAGGGGACAAATTAGCATACATCTTGCCGGTTAGGGCCACAAGTGGGGATGGACCAGGGAGGAGGTTCGTTTTCAGTAAAGTGAATGTGTTAATGTTACAGAACAGAAAGCGTTCACTCACCCAGAGCTAACAGAGACAAACACGAAATACCAAGAATTGCAGTGAGGAAAAACTGGCTATTTTACTATGAATAGTGCCACCCAGGACAATAGGGACCTAAGACTCCAAATCTCAAACTCCCAGATCCAGGGTGAGGGTGGGTTTTTAACTGTATAAGGGAACAGGTATGTGGAAGCGCTGGCTGGGCAAGTTTTAATTAGAGGACCTTGGAGCTTGGCCATTTATGGTCAAGCGGCATCAACAGCGGATCTGCCTGGACAATGGACCCTCTGCTTCAGAAAGTGTTCCTGTGTTCAAGTTCTGGTTATGCCCTGGTCCTTTGGTCCGGTGGGGGCGGTGGGGACGGGATGGGGGAGACTTTGGTTCTGAGTGCAGCTGGAGATCCCGGTGTTCTCCTCTACACATGCTTCGGCTGCATGACTCGTGCTTTTGCTCTGTTGTCTCTGAAAAGCGACTCAGTTTCTCATTAAACAGGAAGGACCATTTTGAGCTGGGTCTGCCATTACATTAAGGGGTTTATAGAAAGAGGAAACTCTAAGTTGCGTGGTGTAAATGGAGTGTAGGATGGGTTCTGGGAAAGAGAGCATCAGCAGAGAGGAAAGAGACAAAGAAGGGGCAGCTGATGTGGGTTCCCGGCTGTTTCTTCAGTGGGCCTGGCTGCACCAAGAAATCCACACTCCCTCCCACTCAACCCCATGCACTGGGAGGGAAGCAGACTTTTTTTCTTTGATTAATTCACGCATTTTGAAGGGAAAAAAAACACCACACAAAACCCTACGTTTCCTCCCACATTCTAAATTCTCCTAGCTGGGTTAATAATCAAATTAACAGAGACAGATTAACAGGAAAAAAAAATCAAATTTTACTGCATGTGCCTGGGGAATTCACATAAGCATGAGAATTCCAAAGACAGTGAGGCAAAATTGGGCATATATGTCATTTTTTGGACAAAGGAGGAAATGTGGTCTTTGATTTTGAAAGTGAGAATGGGTGACTTACAGGTAGTTGAGGAAAAGCAGAACATATATGGCAGGCAAATTCTTGCTTCAATGGCACACAGGGCATGATCTAGCCACCAGCCTTGGTATCTACCAGCCTTGATATCTACCATGCTTCATTCAAGTTAGCCTACAGGGTGAGTATGCTAAGGTTCCCATCCTGGAGTAGATTTTTCCATCTGAATCTCTTAGGCAGGAAAGGGAGAGGGACACAGGTTCTTGCAGGGTCTTTTGTTTCTTAATAACCAGCTTAAAAACAACCTCTCAAAAGGCACCTTTAGGGTGGCGAAACTGGTCCCCTACACATTCAAGCAGCCCACAAACCTATGTGGAGCACTGTTGTGGCTAGATGCCGGGCTGTGGGCATCTGACAGCGCACAGGATTAAGAGGGCAGCTGCAAAAGGCAGGGAGGCCACCCTTCGCAAATGGAGGTGAAACCTGCGACTTGTCCTATGGCCTGAACCCACTCGGGGAAGCCCAGGACGAGGACGCACATCGGACCGGCTGGAAGGCTGGCTAGCCTCGGCAGGCTCAGCTCACTGGTCCCCTCCTAAAACTGAAAAGCAAACTCCGTGCTGAGTGCTTCTTTGACCGTTGCATTTCTACCCCAGAGAAATAAGGAGAGCGGAGGCAAAAAATAAAAACCCCACTTCTCCTTTTAATAGCATCTTCCTAGAATGGGCCAACAGGGGTGCACTGAGTCTTAAGTAATGTAGGAGTCCGAAGGGACTCAAGCATACCAGCAAGTTTATCCCGATGAAAAAAACGTCGGCTTACATAATAAAGTTGGGGCAGAATTGTTCTGCGTGGTGTGAGTAGAAATGTTCTGCTGACTGCTGTTGAAATGGGTAACAGACTTTGCATATTATATCACCATTTTCTGTTGTATTTCACATGCAGTGTTTTTCTGCTCTTGACTTTGAGGTGTGAGGGGAGGCTCTAATCATATGGCCTTGTGCAGATGCTCCATTTGCATTTCTATTAATCCAGGCCCTCCTGGAGATGCTCGAGCAGAGACACAGCATGCTTTGTGTTTGAACTTGTGAGAACCCATACCACCGCTTAATAACTTAATGCATATGTATAGCCTCCCTCAGACAGCCCACTAGGAGGCAGAAGCAGGAGGAGGTGCAGGCAGCTTGCAGGCTGCAGGCTCCGGGAACGGTGCTCTGACCGGAGGGAGCACCTTGCTCAGCAGAGTTCCTGCGCCTTAATCCCATCCAGCCGACCCACCTGCCTGCTTAAGGAAACCTGATTTTTTAAGCTTGAACCCAAAGCATTCGTTCTCAAACAGTGATCAGAAGTACCCGGATGGGGCTGACTGGCTCCTCGCAGTGTTTAACTTGGTAACATGGCAATGGCTGTCTCTTTGTTTCTGGCAAGAATTCGGTGACAGGGTTTTTTAAAGCAGGTAGCAGAGAAGCAGGATGACGTAGTGTTGAAAGCATTGGCTCTCCAATTGGGCAGACATTTTTATTTTATTTTTTTTTGAAGCCCAGCTGCACCTCTTACTAGGTGGGTGACCTTAACAAAGCACGTAACTTTTCTGAGCCTTGCTTTTCTCATCCAACTAATAGGGATAGTCCCTGCTTTGCAGGGTCATGAGAAATTGAGAAAAAACAGCACACAGGAACACCTGCCATGGATTGGGTATTTAACACATTGTAGTTATTATTATTACGTCATTTTATTGCTAGTGTACAGTTCCTAATTTTGCCAGTTGATTCATTCGCGGACTGACTGGAGGGGCAAATGAAAGAAGGGCAGGACGGGGGAAGGTGAGGGGCTGTGTCTGGGCCCTTTGCCCTATTGAAGTGACACACCAGCCAAACTGGTTCCGAGAAAACTCCTCTCTGAAGTTTGTAAAGAAAATATACTCCGTTATTTTTAAGTAGATTTGGGGTCTCCGTCTGCCTTTTGAATTTTATGTTGGGAAAATCTATGAAACCTGCAAACATGAATGAAAACCACTTCAAGTTCTTCCCAAAACTCTCCAAACAAAATCCAGCACAGCGGCCTCTGTGGCGATACTCATTTCTGCTACATAACACAAGATACTCTCGACCAATGAGATTGCACAGCATTCTAGTTGGAAATCTCACCACCTGTTAAGATTTTCCTAAGACTACATGAATAAGAAATATTTCTTCCTTGCTTTCTTTTCCCCCCTGAAACAGACTAGAGATTTAAGAACTCAGAATTACAGAGTCTCACTTTTCTCACAGTTTCTTTCAAGATTTTGTGTCATAGTTTGTGTGCATTGTGTACATTGGTTTGATAAAAAGCCAATAGATAGAATGATGAAGATGATATTCTGGGTAGATGAGCACCTACCTGAGCCCTTTAGTGCTGCCTGAGAGGCAGCAGAGAGGAGAGAATTTTAATGAAAATTAAATAGATGGCTGGTGGCCCTTCTCCCTGTGAGCCTGGACTAAATCAGCATTGCTAATGTTGGGAGGGAAGAATAGGACCAAAGGAAAACATAACTGCCTGTGATTTTATAAATCTACCTACAAGGGTCATGGTGTTCATTTCAGGTTCTGCACAAGACCTCATACATATTAGATGCTGAATAAGCATGAAAGGGACAGTGACCTGTTTCTAAAAGGTAACTTCTTGTTCATCTTGGTGTGTGCTAGCCTTTGCTTTACTTACAGCAACTTTGGTCTTTGGTCACTCACCTCCTTTGGTGCCTGTGAACATTTTTACACCATCCAAAAAAGTAACTAGTTATTGATAGATCCTCCCTTCCCCCAACTGATGGACGGAGCATGACGTAAACTCTACCTGCAGCCGGACATTCCTGAACACCTTATATGGACTGTACATTGAACCACCAATCAGCACCTGCCATATAAGTCCCCAATTCCTAAATCCCTAGCCCCCTAACCATGTACCTTACATGAAACCACCAATCAGCGTGGGCTGAGTGCCCTAAGCCCGTCTCACCCCGGCAGGCTCTCTCTCTCTCACACACACACACTCTCTCTCTCTCTTCTCTCTTCTCTCCTCTCCCCCTCTCTCTCCCCTCTCAAACCCCTTTCTCTCTCTCTCTCTCTCTCTCTCTCTCTCTCTCTCTCTCTCTCTTCCCTTTCCCCCTCAGGAAGGCGGCTGGCAGGGTGATCTCCAATAAAGCCTGTGTCCTGGTATCCCATGGTCTCCGGCCCTCTGTTTCATCTTTCAGTTATCTCATTTCTTCCCCCAATACCCAATCATAAAAGAAATAAGGGAGGTTGGTAATAAAGAATAATCCTACATTTAGGTCCAGTTTTACCCAAAAGTCAGAGATTTGGCAATCCTTTTCTGATTCTGGTTTCATTCTGATGTCCTGGACATCAGCACCATTGCAGTGATAAAATGAATGTCCTTTGGGTAATAGTTCTAGATTCTACTCATCTCCAGAAGCCTCTATTTTTACCAAAAGAGCTTAGCTGTACCTACATAACTTCTTTCTTAGGTGAAGTTCAAGAATGCTAAGAATAAAAACACAACACTTGCCTTCAGAAAGCATAAAAACCAATGTGGACGCTCAAGTTGAACTCCCTAGATTCAATTGCCATCTCAAGCTGTTTACATTGAGCAAGTAATTTGTTGTCTTTACAACTCAGTGTCTTTTTTATGAAATGGGGATAATAATAGTAGCTAACCATAGAGTTGTTGTGGCTATGAAATGAGTTAATACATACAAAGCTCTTGGAATAGTACCTAGCACATAGTAAGTGCTCAATGAATATTTTCTATCATTATCATCACTATTATTGTTAGGTAGGAAGTTAGACATGAGGGGCTGGGGTGGGGCCTGCCCGAGGGTCCTGACCAGGGTTAGGTGAACATTGCCTTCAGACAGCCTCTCTAGAGGTGGTCCAGCAGCCTGCAGACCGCCGGTGGGCAGGTTTGGAACCAGCCTGTGACCTGTCTTTCTGTAGCATATCCCTGGTCATACAGTTGGACCCCTGACCTTTCATATTGCAGGGCAGGCAGTTTAGATGCCCCTGAAGTTTTCCTTCCTAAAGATAACATCTAGGCCTCAGTTGTATTTCAGCTCCAGGCCCAGAAAAGCAGCAAAACCAGACAAGTGGCACCATGGCTGGCTCAGGACTAATGACCCTGGCACCAACCAATCAAAGGAGACCCAGACCCTGAAAGAACACACCTGGAAAGCTGATGAATATTCTATTAAGATCCTCCCTTGAGACCTCCCCCTAAGGTTTCCACCTGCCAGAGAGAAATAAATACGCTCAGGACAAATAAATACGTGCCATTCCCCTACAGGCACGTATCCCCCAATCTCTCAGGGACCCCATGAGACTTGCAACCAGGGGAACAATGGGCCATGGGAGCTCATCTCAGGCTAACCCCCTGAGCCGTCTCCAGGCTCCCATTTCTTTGACTTCCCAGTGAGCTAAAGCAGCCTGGCCATTCTCTCTCTCTCTCTCTCTTTCTCTCAATTGGCCCACTCCTCATTTGAAGTGTATCTTGAATAAACCCCATTTGGCTTTACTTTCATTTTCATTGACCTTAAAATCTTTTCTGTGTCAAAGAGAAGAACTGAGGTCCTAGCTGGTAACCCCAATTGGTAACATTATTATTATTACATTATTACTTTACAGACATATATGATTCATTCTTTTTTCCTCATATTTTAAGAATATTTTCTGCCCTAACCAGTTTGGCTCAGTGGATAGAGCATCAGCCTGCGGACTGAAGGGTCCCAGGTTCAATTCCAGTCAAGGGCATGTACCTTGGTTGCAGGCACATCCCCAGTAGGAGGTGTGCAGGAGGCAGCTGATCAATGTTTCTCTCTCATCGATGTTTCTAACTCTCTATTCCTCTCCCTTCCTCTCTGTAAAAAAATCAATAAAACATATTTTTTTAAAAAGAATATTTTCTGTTCACTCTTTTTGTGTATCACTTAAATTTATTTTGTGTCGAACAGACCATCAAACCTCAGAAGGAAGGCGGGGGGGGGGGTGGCGGGGTAAGAGATCAACCAAAGGACTTGTATGCATGCATATAAGCATAACTAATGGACACAGACACTAGGGGATGAGGGCATGTGCTGGGGGTGGGAGTGGCTGGCGAGAGGTCAATGGGGGGAAAAGGGAGACATATGTAAAACTTTAAATAATAAAGAATTTTTAAAAAATTATTTTGTGAAATCTAGAGCCATTTATTGTTGCCACATCTCCTCCACACATAGCCCACATGTCAAATCTTTAAGTTATTTTGTCTTTATACTAAGATAACATTTGGATTCTCTAAAGTTGTTCTAAATTTCTCCGTGACCTTCACACTCATACACACATAGAATTACTGCCAGTCCTTATTATATACCAGTAAGGATTAATTTTAATTTGGTGCTATTTAGTTAATATTTTTGGTAAATGGCTCAATAGAGCTATGTGATTAAAGCTGTCAATTAATCAGAATCTGTCTTTAATACTTTACTTGGGGAATAGAGGAGGGAAGAGCTACACATATCTCAGTCCAGCAGAAGGACCCAGGAGAGGAGCTAGCCAGGAACAGGAAGCCAGCGTGGCAATGACGGAGGATAAAGTCCAAGCTGAATGAGGGCACAAGGGAAACAGAGAAGAGCAGAGTGAGGCTGACATTCAAAGTGGAGTGTCCTGTGAGAAAGCCATGTGAACAACATTTCCACAGTGGTCACTTCAGAAGGTCTATGCTCTACCTTTCCTCTAAGCCATGCTTTGGAAAACTTGAATTAGTTCTTAGTTATTTGGCCAAATCCCAAGGAATCAAGGATTTGTTAGAAAGAAAGGAAAGACAGAAGAAAGGAGGGAAAGGGGAGAGAGGAAGGGAAATTGTCCAGTACGTGTCCTGAATAGAGTACAATTTCAGTCTAATCTCCTGTACTTTCTGCACATATAATTCACTATGAAAGTAAAATTATCATAATGATGGCACTGAATCACAAGATCTTCGGGAGGGAAGATTAAAATAAACCATGATGTAACAATTATAATGTGTTTACCAGACCCTACTAAGGCAGGAAATGATCTAAACTGTTTCAGCCACAAAAGTTTAAAAAAAAAAATATTATCTAACTAATCTAAGTAACCCAAAATTTCAACAATTGGAATAGGGATACAAAAAGGCCTCTCATCTCACAGTAAGAACTGAACTCTATCGGTAGGTGTTGAAAAGGATTCTGAGGCCGATGCAGGCTGAGCGGGAAAGAGCACTGAGAACAATTAGTTCTATCTGCCCTGGGTGGCATTTGTGGAATACAATCTGTGTTTTCACTGTTCTGGGCTGTGAACACGACATTCTCTGACGATTCTAGTTAAAATCAAGATTTGACTATCTCTGCCACCACTGAACAAATAGTTAATACCCTCTGTTTGTCTGAGAAGCTACAAAATTTTCAGTAAAAAGTTAAATTCCGGAAAATTCCTACTTAAAATAAGATGGCATCCTCAGTTACATCATGCACTTTTTTGGAGCTCCAGTGGCGCAATCGGTTAGCGCGCGGTACTTATACATCATGCACTTTTTTTTCGTACTTCAGAACTTTTATTTCGGTTTCCCAGAATTTCCCACTCCAGCTCAGCTCCGAGAGCATTGCAGTGTTTGGGGAGGTAACTAATCACCGTGACCATCACATGCAGAAGCTGCACGGGCCCCCTCAACAACCATCTAGTCGAAGTCACGGTAGCCTCACATTGCTGACAATATCCTCTAAATGAGTTTGCAATTTAGGCACAGCCTCCTTTAGTTAATGAAGATCCTGAGATTTCAAGTGGTGGGGTCCCCAATTATTCTTACTTGCTCTTGGGCATCACACTCCACATCTCAGAGATAAATCATTTTATCGTTCAGATTAGTGGCCCTTAGCCTTGTGACCTCCTGTGCATGTTTAAGTGTTTTTTTTTCAGTTTGGCTTCTCCATAATTAGGAGAAAAAGCTTTGTGTTTTAAGAATGTCACTGTTAAAAAAAAAAAAAAGTGAATTTTACATCCCACATTTGCCTTGAAGCATGTGCAATGAATTCATTTTTATAAATCAAAACAAATATGAATTTTAAACCAACCCACTATTAGGTTCTATGGCCAAAATTATGATGTTCTTAACCCTGTTGGTATAAACATTCAAGTCCCTTTGTTGAAAATCGGTTCCTAAATTAATACATGATTCTCATAAATCTCTTCAGTTCTAGGAAGTTCAAAAGGAGCAAACACAAAATCTGCAGAAAAGCACCAAATTAGCAATTATAGTCTATACTGTGAGACCTAAACTGTAATGCTCCATTCCAAAAGATTAAATATTAAACCTTCGGAACAATCTATTCAATTCCACAGAACAGAAAGGGCAGCGGAGAAAAATTGCAAACTTCAACATTGGTTGCCGAGTTTAGCGTTGCTTACAGTTTTCTTCTTTACTCTCAATCTTGTTACAAATAATGCAAACCTGTTTTTATTAATTTACATTAAGTTCATTTAACACTGATGAAACAGACCAGAAATGTATAATGAGGAACATTTAACAAGCTCCCGCATTAGGGCTAATCATGCTCTGTTTACGAGAGCTTATTTCATTCTGGAAAATATCCTGGTAGAAAGCTCCATTCTTATTTAACAAGTAAAAAGGAGAGAGTCACCAGCTACTGATAACAAAGAAATGAACAAGCTTAATAATCTCCAATTTGGTTTTCCACTCCACTTAATGATGGAGGCAATTCGAGCTCTGTGGCCAGAGCACATGAAGAAGCATCCACAAGTACTGAAAATTTAATTAAAAGTCAGAAAGCCATGGCAATGAAGACTCAGCAGAAAGCCATTTATTTTTAAAATCTAATATATTCTTCATGACTAAAGGCTAAAGCACATGCTGACTTACACATTTAGCTGTAACTGATTTAAGCTACTTGATGATTTTTTCTTTTCTTTTTTTTTTTTTTCTTCATTCTCCCCCACCCCCCACCCCCCTCACAGGGTGGTGCTCAATTTGCAATGGAATAAATTGGCAGAATTTAATTTGGTGGGTTTTTTTAACTCTGTAAAAAGGATCCTCATTAAAGCCACATGATCAGCTATATACTTCTTTTCATCATTAACCAGCCTAACTGCAGGTAAAAGAGATACAATTATGGATTTATATAAATCCTATTGTCAATTTACAGCTGAAAGACTGGTGAGTTACCTCATTTTCAATAGGTTATTTTTTTCTCCTTAACCTTTCTTTGTTTTAATGAGAATTCGGTTTGTCACTGTCTGAGAAGTCTGCTAGCAGGGAACTTTCTCAGAAATTATAAGGAATTAAAAGTAGGAATGGGAGAAGATACTTGGCTAAATTTCACATTTGCTGGAAGACTCAGCACTTGAAAGTCATCTCCAGAGCAGTATATTTATTATCCAGCAGGTGCCATGCTGTAATGCAGAAAACCAAAACAACGAGAACACTTAAAGAAGGGTGTGGGAATCAAGGGCAGTTGAGAGAAAGTTCCCTAGATAGGGCAGAATTGCAAGGAACATTGGGTAAAATTGCCTTCCATATGACCTTGATATGGATATATTTTGCCAAGTTATTTTATCTTACCTTGGGTTCCAAAAACAAGGGGGGGGATGGCTAACACAGCTGAGTCTTCCCAATGAAACTTCAGAAAGCAACCCTTCCCAACACCCCAAGAGATGTGTCTGCAGCCTCTCTACTCTCCTGCCCAACGCTTCACACGTGGCTGATGTTGCTGTTAAAACCTACATTCTGTCCGGGTAAATGTAACTCAGTCCGCAGCCCCCCACGCCTTTCTCTAAGACCAAAGTTTTGGAGCTCCTGAAGTCCAAGGCATTTTAGCTCCTTTTCTCTCTACTCTCCAGTCTGGATTAAATAGCAAACCCGTTCCCCAAGTTATCTAATGCTAATAACTGCCGTTGGTTAAATTGGGGTGACCTCCTAGGGCTGGTCATCTTATTTTACCTCTGACATTTCCTGCAGAGGAGACAGAAAGTGAGAATTTTCCTAAGGGGGCTCACAAACCCCCAGTCTTTCCCCTCTCACACAAGAACATCATTATATCTGGTAACTATTTTTTATTGGTCAATGAAAACATGGTGCATGATTGTTATTAGCTCGCTTTAAAGAATAACATCAGGGAAAATACTTTTTCACTGCTAACATCTTGTATCCTCAGCTGTTCTATGCTTCCACATTTATGCATTAATCCAGGAGAGACAGAAAACCAGATACTATTATTAACTCCCACTTTTTCTGGTGCCCCTAAATGTGAATATTGCAAGATGTTTTGGGATATATGACTCGTCTGTTTTATTGGACATCCTTGGGATTAAGGCTTATGGAATTATGATGCGTAGGTATGACCAAAACAAATAGCTTTCAGCTTTAGCAAAAAGACTGATGTCTGATTCTTTTTGCATTTTAATTTCCAAGTCCTCTGAATCCTAATAATATTTGGAATCAATGGCCCTCGTTCATAACTTCCAGAGCTTTCTTGGTGCTAGTCTCTCTCTGGGGACTCTGAGAGCCAAACCACTTCTCACTGCAAATTGAATCCAATTTCCCTTATCAAAAAGCAGCCCCCATACTACCTAATACCACAATTCAGGCTTTATCAGACACTCCACATTCAAGGAGTCTGCTACACCTATATAATTTATATTAGTAGATCTAAACCAGATAAAATACTTCTGTTCTATAGCCTTGCCTTCAGGCCAGTGAAATGCCTTTCAAACTTTTCACAAAGTAACATGGAACTTTGGTAGTTGGTATCCAGAATACAGTATGATAGTCTATTCCCAACTACTTATGAAGTATAGCATAAGCATAGGTCACAGTGATGGCGAACCTATGACACGCGTGTCAGCACTGAAAGGTCCCAGGTTCAATTCTGAGGTGGCTGCATGCCGAGGATGAAACGTTTGCTGTTCCTGAGGATGAAACATTTGCGAAATAATGTTTTTTCCTCTAAGTGACATACTACCCGAGTTATGCTCAGTTTTTTTGTGAAGTTTGACACACCAAGCTCAAAAGGTTGCCCATCACTGGCATAGAAGATGATTAAAGAACTCAAAAAGGACCTCAGTACCTATTAATCCTACAATGCTCTAGATCACTGATCTTACTGAATTTGATACTGACCTCACCTCATCCTCTAGCCCTATTGCCATATCCATGTATATATATGAAAGCCTAAGTGACCGGCCGACTGGCCAACCGGTAGCTATGACATGCACTGACCACCAGGGGGCAGACGCTCAATGCAGGAGCTGCCAAGCGACAGCAACTGTGCAGAGTGCCCTCTCGCACTCTGGGACCCCTCGGGGGATGCCGGACTGCCGGTTTCAACCCGATCCCCGCAGGTCAGACTGAGGGACCCCACCTGCTGGAGGGACCCTGCTTACTCTGCAGACACCCTTTGAGCCCCAGCATTGCCCCAGGTGCAGCTGGCCAGGAGGGACCGCGAGAGGTTGGCTCCAGGGCGTGTCTAGCCCATCTCACCCTGTCCCACCCTGCCAGCCACTTTCTAATTAATTTACTTTCAATGTGCATGAATCTGTGCACTGGGCCTCTAGTTGTAATATAAAAATCATGATGACACAAGATCTACCTCCATCACAACCGCCCAAACAACCAAAACAGTCTTTAAGGAGGCTGATCGTCCACGATAAATGAGAACCAGCGATTTTAGTTTATCGCCCTATTCCTGAAATGTTCTTCAAAGACTTTTAAAAATTCAACAATGGTAAAATAAAATAGGATTTTTTAAGAAATAACGCCATCATTAAAATTTTAGGTTCCTCTTCCTTCCCAAGTAGTTTGATTATAACATGTCTATCTACACTTTCTTCTAAACACTTGGTTCCATTTTGTCTATAGCTATCCACCCCAGCATTTCCTGGCCCCTACAGCTCCGCAGAAGGTAACTATCCAACTGAGCCTCAGGGAGCTACAACAACATTTATTCTAGCTCTGATGACCCAGGGAAAACACAGACAAAGTTCACTGACCAGCAGCAGTCTGGAAAGATCTAGTATGACACCTCCGAAGAGCCCAGGACAGTCTTATCAGTTTATTCTCCATTGCCCACATGATGAACCCAGTGTCCTTCTGAGAGCAGCTTTCTCAATCACTCATGGTCCTTGCTTCCTCATATGTTCTTCTGCTGGCGACATTTGAACCTACCTAACCCTTAAAATCAGTCACACTCATCCCTCTACCACAGTGCTAAGTGAAACAAAGATCAAATCTATGTTTTATATAGCTCACTCTGGTTGCAGGAGAACAGACAGGAAAGTGCTAACATTGGAATCACTAGTCTAAAGTGGAAGGCATATATGGGTGCAGGTGCAGGCCGGGGGCCAGGGTACACTCCCCATGTTGCTGGAATGTCAATGCTCACGTAGATCTGGTTGCTTTTCCTCCCTCTAGAACATTAGTACTGCCCAGCTCCTCCTCTTTTTGATTTTTCTTTGTTTTAAATCTTACTCTTTAAATATGTTTTTATTGATTTTTAGAGAGAGAGGAAGGGAGAGCAATAGACAGATAGAAACATCGATGAGAATGGAACATCATTGATCGGCTGCCTCCTGCATGCACCCCTACTGGGGATCAAGCTCGCAACCTCTTGGTTCCTGGGTCAATGCTCAACCTCTGAGCCACACTGGCGGGGCAAAATCTTGATATTTTATGCTTTTTACTCTAAAAAGAACCAAAGGAACAGTTTTACTATGCTTCCAACCTTACCCAAAGCAAAAAATGTTTACTTTGATAGATTGGGGGTCATATATCCCCAGTGACCCACTATGTTATGGGGTCCAGATGAAAAAAAAGTTGAAAGAGTTTTGCAATAATTCATATGAGGTTTCATGAACATCTTAACTAGTTAACTAATGGGAGAAATGCAAAGGAGAGAATAAATTGAAGAACTTTTAAGTAATAAAGTTGGCAGGTGATTAATTATAAGTGGCAGGTTTCTAGCTTGATGTCCAGATGGTTGATGATAGAATCAATTGCAATAAATAATAGTGATGCAAAGAGGAAAAGAGAAGAAAGAAATTGGGGCATTTTCAATTGTAGGTGTCTATGAAAATATTAGATAGAAATATCCAGCAAAAAGTTGAATATAGGAACCAAAAGTTGAAAATGGCAATTTGGGCATCTATAGCCAAAGGGTGGTAATTAAAATCCTAAGGAAGTATGTGATTATCTAGGTAACTTATATAGAAAAATAAGAGCAAAACCATTGAGAACCTTTTTGAGATAAGATCAAAGGAAGATGAATCCAGAAAAGAGAATAAAAACCAACCTCAACCTAAAAGCACTTTGTATTTAAGATACAAAATGAAATATCCGCCTGTTGGTGTGTGTGCGCATGTTCACCTATGCATAAGGTTTACATGAGAATGGAGAAAAGTACTGAAGGATATACACCAGCTTGTGCATGGAGAGACAGGGTTGAGAGAGAAAAAGGAGAAAGAGGAGAAAGAGAGGAAGGAAAAGGGCAGCAAAGAAAGTAAAAAATCAACATGTAAGAATGATTTTAATTGAATACTTCCATTTACATAAAAATCTGTGTGCATGTCTGTGTGTGTGTGAGTGTGTGTGTGTGTGTGTGTGTGTGTGAAGAAAATAAGAATAAAAATGAAAAAGGATAGAGTTAGATCTGTGTCTACTTCTGTCAGGATTTTTCAGGATATATTCCAAGTGAAAAAAAGGCAAAATACAGATTAATGTGCATAATATGGTTCTATTTCAGGGAAAAAAATTTAATTATGCATGAGACTATAGTTTTGTATATGTATGTGCAAAAAAAGAGAACAAAGTGTGCAAGGGCCACACCAGTCAGCTATCACTGAATCCTTCAGAAGCATGGGACTGGAAATGAAAGGGGCAGTGATAATTAGGTTCCCTTTATACATCTTTACATTGTTTGACTTGTAACAACAAGAAAAGATTACTTTGTAGTTTAGAAAACATCAAATAAATAATTTAAAAATCAGAGCAGTGGTCTCCTGAAATTTAAATTCAGCTGCAGCAGCCAGCACCTCATTAGAGAGAGCACATCTTTTCTTTTGAATGCCCTATTACTCACTGCTGAGCCAGAGGCTAAATTTGTTAATGGTTCCTCAGGCTACTATTTCTGGAAATTCTACTCACCATCATCCTACCTCCTTTCAGACCTTTTCTGTTCATGAATCATTTTTTCTTCCTGTATTTTCAAATGCAGTCCATTTCATTTAACAACTCTCATACACTTTTGGCATCTTAACTGCTCACTCCCCTTTGAATTTTTCAATTAATATGAGTAAGGCCTTTCTATATTGTCTTTGGAAAAGTACATGAGTTCATTACATGCCAAAATTAACTTTTGTTAAGTTAACCAATGTAGCTGAAATGTCTTCAAATTCTAAGTGATGCAATTATCTTTATATGTTATGTTTTTATAGTATATATATTTTACATACAAAAGAGATTTTTTTTCAAATCTCTAATTTGGATTACAGAGACATATGGGTTAAAACTTTGGGGGCCATTTGACTATGCTTTAATAGTAAGTTAGAAATTGAAGATCAACCCCTAAAGATTTCGAGGATTCGGTTCCCAGAGGAAAACACTATAGAAAACACTACATAAATAGCTAGAGCCAAAACCGGTTTGGCTCAGTGGATAGAGTGTCGGTCTGCGGACTGAAAGGTCCCAGGCTCGATTGGGGTCAAGGGCATGTACCTTGGTTTCGGGCACATCCCCAGTAGGGGGTGTGCAAGAGGCAGCTGATCGATGATTCTCTCTCATCGATGTTTCTAACTCTCTATCCCTCTCTCTTCCTCTCTGTAAAAAATCAATAAAAATATATTTAATAAAATAAATAAATAAATAAATAAATAAATAGCTAGAGAACATTGCCACAGGGGATGATGCATCCATATATCCCATGGCAACCTGCCTGGACTTAACAAATTACAAAAAGCAAGATTTAACAAATTATTTAAATTAGATGATGGAGACAAACATGTAACCTACATGAATGCTTGACTATTTTTCTTCCTCTGCAATGAGTGACATCATCTGTTCACTTATTCCGTTAGAAAGAACAATTCATTCCAGGTGAAATTAGCTTTAATCAAGGAGAAAACCAAAGTTTTTAGCTTTGACACACAACTCTAAAAAGTAGCCAAGAATTACTGCTCCCCTCCCAGAATTTCAATAGGGATTTAACTCAGCACACTCTTAACTCCGTTCAAGAAAATGTTGATGCCTGGTTCCAGCTCAGAAGATTGAGCTGGTTACATAGGTTACATAGTTGTAACTGGGTCATTGTTGAAAAAGTAAAATACAATGGTTTGGTGCATGGTTTTATAAAATTTACTGACTGGGTTCAAACTGAAGTCCAGGAGACAGACAAGTGTTTCATAGTTTGGTATTAAGTACCTGGAAAAAACAACAACACAGGTTGTTACTAACATACTAGTTTTGTGGGGTATTTTTTAAAATTTTTTCATTTTACTGGGCAGCATGGTTAGTACTTTTTCCTAAATGAATAAAGTATACTTGATGTACCTTTACCTAATGAAAGGTACCTTCACTACCACCAACCCAATCCTCTTTCTAGAGAGGACGACAGTGGAAAGCAAAGGATGAGCCTGAGGTGAATGATCCCTGCCTGTGCAGCATCACCACACACGCCCTGTTGGATGACCTGGTGGGGAAAGCGGTGGAGGGGAGAATTGGAGATGGTCAGGATGGTGCCTGTCCTGTGACCAGCAGAGCTCAGAACTCCATGGTGCGGAAGGTTGTGCTGTGCCCAGGAGCTGATTTGATAAATAAGAAGGTATGGTATGCAACCATTCAAGCTTGCAGAAACTTTTGTTCATATGTTTCCTGAAACTCTAGGACATTTTCCCTCTATTAACACACAGGGCTACTTGACAGAATCCACCTTCAGCCCTGAATCACCACGTTACCGAACTGTACATCATGCTTCTAATTCTTAAGCCTTGGGTTTTATTCTTCTTCTTCCCTTGCTTTAATTGTGCAGAAGTAAATGCAACATAAGCAATGGAAAAATCAAGTCTTACCAGTTAAATATAAGAACACGGAGCAAAATATCTGAGAAAGGTTACACCTCTTTAAAGATGCAAATTGATAATGGAGCTCAATATCAAAACAACAGAGCGCTGTTAATTTTTAAAAAGGTGCAAATTGCTAATCTTACTTAAGGCTCTTTTTTTTTTTTTTTTTTGAGTTGCTTATTAAGAGTCCCAGCACACACACAAAAATTAAACAAAATAAACTCTTAAAAACAGAGAGAAAAAGGCCTCACCATGAACTGAATTACAACCCTTTGCTTCCTTTTGGGACTTGCTGGTTTCAATAAGAGTTGACAGAGTTTAGGAACTTTTACTTATCCCATGGTCAGTCTAGAAGTCCCCACACTTGATTTATTCGTTATCTATCTATCAACAGAGCTGCATAACAACCACAAAACCTGAATGGTATTCAATAAAAATATACTCAGCTCAAAGGTTGGGGCTCAGTTGATCTCAGCTGGCCTTGCTGGTCTTGCCTGGCCTCACTTGTACATCTGCAGTTAACCCTGAGTTGACTAGGAGGCTCTGCTGGTCTTAGTTAAGCTTGCTCACATACCTTGAGTCAGCTCTCTGTTGACTGATCTGGGATGATAGGACAACTGGTCTCTGCTCCATGTGTTTCACCCTCCAGCAGGTTAGCCCAGCCATGTTCTCATGGCAATGACAGAGGAGCAAGCAGTTGAAACATGAATATGTAAACATTTTTTTCAACCATCTGCAAATATCACATAGATTAACAGTTGTTTTGTAGTCCATAAAGGTGGAATGGACACCACCCTCCTACTCTCACCAATTAATAGGTTGGATGTTCAGACTGATGACGCTTAACACACCAAGAGAATTTGAAAGAAAATGTATTACTCATTGGAGGGACTGGTTGGGGAAGCAGGGTAGACACAAGACAAATCTGAAATGGCAAGCGTGCAGAAAGTGGGTTGGGCTTTTATAGTGGCTGGGGTTGTGGAAAAAGAAGGATTTGTCAAGTGGGTTGGGGTGTTCAAACACTCCATTTATACCAAGAGCTCAGGCAATGTGTGTGTATTTCCTTGTCTAAAGCCAGATGCATGGTGATAGAGAAGGGAAGGGTGGGAATCTAAATGCTGTCAATGGTCAAACATCAAAATTGTAGTCAGACTAATCCAACAATCCATTGGACAAAGAAAGTCATGTGGCCAAACTCAGAAATGGAGAGAAATCAACTCCAGTAAGAGCAATTACAAAGCCATATATCAAAGGTGCACAGATATGGAAAATATGCAGAACTGAGGCCACTAATGCAATAAATCTAAGCTACTTAATAAAGATGGAGACTCAGAACTAGGGCATTGTTGCCTCCGCAAAAAGTTTTGGATACATGTGATACATCAAAGGGTTGTGTGATCAAGACATTGGAGAAGTATAGGGGGAATGATGATCCAAAGAGTTAATGAATTTTATGTGACCCTCCAGAAAAGAAAAAGGAAACATGGGATCTAAACAACTTCAACTGAATCTGACAGGTTGTAGATGGGGGGAGGGAGGGGAGGCAGGGAGGAGCACTGCTAAATCCCAAATTTTATATCTGTCATTTCTTAAGTCATGATGTTAGAGCCTATGCTAATTCAAGGTAATTATTCCTTAGTGAATCCTCCTGAGGAAGAATCCTAGCCTAGTCATAATTCTCCACAAAATTTATCACAGTTTTACTTCCTTCCCTCATCCTATTATTTGAATGTGAGAAATACATAATTTCAATATTGGTCTAGGTAAAACAGAGAGAGAAGGGAAAGCATTCTGACCTTCAGTGTCCCCTTCAAGTCCCTCTCTCCCCACATACAATCATTTAGTATAAAGATAATATAAATACTTTTTATGTTATCCACCATTAGGATTATTTCTACCTCTACTCAATAAACATCTACAGAGCTCTTGGACTGTACAATGACTAAGTAAAGTGCTCTTTAGCTTTTCCCTCAACAACAGCCCCATACACACACACCACAGCACACTGTCCCCATCACCTGCCTCTTCAGAAACTTGAGTGGAGGCAGTGATTTTCCTGAGAACCAGCAGTGATGGACACATAAGTCAGTCCAACCCAGAAGAAATAAGAAAAGAGAATTGTGTTGCCACAAGTTAGAACGATTTCTCCAAGTAGCTGAATAGAAACATCAAATTTTAGATTCTCTAAGAAAGGTCCTATTAGAAAAGGATAATAACACTGTGGGCTAGAAAAGGATAATAACTCATGAGAATTTGAAATCCTAGGGAGCAAATATGCCAATGAAAGCAAACCTTTCCTAAATGCTCACACTCTTTTCCCTCCCAATCAATCACCAGTTCATCTGACCTCTGAAATGTTCTCTGAAATTCACTTCTATCCATCCCCTTAACCTGCACATAACCCAGTTACTTAAATGCCATCCACCTATGACTTCCAAATATTCATAGGATGACTCCCTAACTCCATTAACATTAAAAGACCTTCCACAAAACCGTTTCTTTGTGTCATCACTTGCCAATATATACCCCGCATTTCCCATCCGCATTTCCCTGGACCCACCATATTCAATTATGACTCCATGCTTCGTAAATCATCTCTCACCCTGGAATGACCTTCAGTGTTTCAAACTACTTCCTAATGATCCTCCAAATCATTCTTTATGTCCCAGTCCAAATGCCTCATGCACTGCAAATTTCTCACCTTTTCCAGACACACTTAATTATTTCAGGCCTCTGTATGCCCATCACACTTTCCACCCATCTCTATTGCAGGCCCTAGCATAACTGTATCATAATAGTTTGTTGGCCTATCTGTTGATGACTAGACTATAAACCCCTTGAAAGCAGGTACCATCTCATTCTTCTTTGTATCTGTCTTCATTCAGCCCTTAGCACCTAGCAGGCACTGAATACATCTGATGAATGTATTCTTCCTGACAGGTCTCCTACCTCCCTCACACCAGCAGAATGGTGTTTCCTTGGTGGTCACTGGGACACACTAAACATGGGACCTTCTATCAGCAACAACTACTGGGAAGTTTGAGAGACAGAAACTAAAAGATCAAGATAACAAAAACAAAACAAAACAAAAAAAAAAACATGATACAGATGGACATGGAGAAGTGAGAGAAATAAACATCAAATGGGAAGAACTAGAAGAGACCAGAAAAGTAACAGATTGGAAGGACTTTGAATAGGCAAATAAAAGTTTTTAAGAAAATCAAGTTAAGGTAAGAGTTATGACAGTAAATGAGAGCTACACTCTGAAAAAGAGAGATGAAAAGGCACTGTTCACAGAAAAAATAGAGGGGAAGGAAGGAGGAGGCAACTAAAGAAACGAATGAGAGCCAATTAGAAGGAAAGTGCAAAGACTTCTTCAAGAAATGTGGTGTTAAAAAATAAATGAAGTGGAAATTTTTAACGTGTTAAACTCTGCCCAAAAACAGTATGAGGGGAAATTTTCACACAGTGAAACTTAAAACAAGTGAAGAAAAGGTATAACGAGTCTTTTGCTTGTGTTTAAATAGTATAAAATACCAAATCATAATTAAAGCACTCTACTAACACTAATTAAGGTAGGTAGGTCAATATTATAGGCCTGGTTTTATAGAGGAAGCAACCCTTGGAGCTAGGAAGATTAGATACCTCCACAGGACCACACACTGAGTGTGTTTCTCAAAAAAAGATCTACACAGGTTGCGTTTCACCGAGACAGAGGTATGTAAAGAAGGAATAGGAAGACTGCCTTAGCTGGTTGTGCTCAGTGGATAGAGCGTTGATCTTCGGACTGAAGGGTCCCGGGTTTGATTCCAGTCAAGGGCACATGCCCAGGTTGTGGTCTCAATCCCCAGTGGGGGCATGTAGGAGGCAACCAATCAATGATTTTCTATCATCATTGATATTTCTATCTCTCTCTCCCTCTCCCTTCCTCTATGAAATCAATAAAAAATATATCTTTTAAAAAAGAAACAATCCTAAATAAATAAATAAATAAATAAAAATAGGAAGACTTATGAGAAACCTTTCAGGGCAGAAGAAAAGGAAAATAAAAATGAACAAAGGGCAAATAAAGCATGTAAAGTTTTCTTGTTTCCTGAAAAATACCCAGGGCTTTAAACAGACTAGTCTGTATCCAGTAAATTACATCCTAGGATGACCAAGAGTCAGGCCCATGAAAGAGAGATAGCTCCCTCAACAGTAAACTGCATGTTCGTTCGGTTTCCTGATTTAGAAGTAGAGCCAGAGATTCCAGAAGAACCCAGAAGAGAGGTCTGGCAGGTCCTGAACCTGACCCTGGTGCCAGTTGGTGTTACTTCCAACAGCTTGCCTTTCCTTGTCTCCATACTTCCTGTGAGTTAAGTGCTCAGTGCACATGGGAGGGCTTCCCAGCAATGTCGTGGAAACCCCTTGTGACACCTGAGTCATCTGGGCTCTCACTGTGCTTCTCTTATAGCTATTATCCTTGGAGCACAATCACTGGTTTACAAGTGTTCTCCTCTACTAAACGGTGAATGCCTCGAGGTCAGGGCTATGTCTTCCTCGCCTCTTGTCCAGCACCCATCAAGATGCTCATCATGTAGTAAGTGGTAATTAAACTAAGTGAAATAATAGATTAACAAATAAACAAGCAAATTATAAATTCTGTTAGATCTGTAAGCCAAGCCCCCTGAGGGTTTGTGACAACTCTTGGGGCACCTAACTACAATTTTAAACATTCACCGCTAGATGGCACTATTTTAATGAGGTAGTAAAACCCTTGCCTTGACATCCTTACTATCTGCTACAGCACATGCTTTAATCAAAGAATAAAAACGATTATTTCAAAAGTAAAATTTTCTCCCTAACCGGTTTGACTCAGTGGATAGAGCGTAGGCCTGCAGACTGAAGGGTCCCAGGTTCGATCCCCGTCAAGGGCATGTACCTTGGTTGCGGGCACATCCCCAGTAAGAGGTGTGCAGGAGGCAGCTGATCGATGTTTCTCTCTCATCGGTGTTTCTAACTCCTTATCTCTCTTCCTTCTTCTCTGTAAAAAATACAAAAAAAAAACAAACAAATAAACAAAAAAAAACAATAAAATACATTTTTTAAAAAGTAAAATTTTCTAATCCTGAAATCTCTCTTAAATTTCCATAATACTCTGTTTGATTTTTCAAAAGGAAAATACTTTCCAATAAATTCTCTTTTCCCAATTTCATTGTTACCCCATAAATCACCATTAGAAAGTTGAATCCTTTCAATTCCTCCTCTCTAAGCCTGAGAAACTTCCCTTGTTAGGATTTGTTATTGTTACAGGTATTTTCAACTTTAACTGCAGGTGCTTTAAAACCACATCCTCTTGGACAGTCAGCCCTAGACAATAACCACATAAGTAGCTACCTGTCCCACAGCATTTGTGAAGTCTCAGAGTTTAGACTCCTGGGCCATTGACACCACTGCCAATAAGAACAAGGCCCAATGGCAGTAACCTGCAGTCAGACTGGGAAGGTCTCAGCACACTGCCAGCAGGCTCCAGGAGGTAGAGAACCCAGAATGGGTCCCTGACAAAGTGGGATGGAAGAGTGGCAGGTGGTGGAAAGCAGGGCAATTTCCCTGCACTCCCCCCGGCCCCCACAGGAATGAGGGTTATTCCTAGAGGTCATGGCATTAAATCCCCTTCGTTTGGGCTCAAATAAAACCATTTTTCTCATGAAAAGACAAAAATAAATAAATGAGTGATTTTGCCTTACACACATGTATTAAGAAGGTTACTACTATAAGAATATATCCATGCTAAACTGGTTTTTTTTTTTTTTTTTTTTCTTTTTAATATTTTTTATTGAGGTATAATATGTGTACATATCTTACCATTACCCCCCCCACCCCACACCCACACATGCCCTCCCCCCCCAGAGTTTTGCGTCCATTGTTTATGCTTATATGCATGCATACAAGTCCTTCATTTGATTTCATAACTCCCCCACCTCTCCCTAACTTTCCCCCTGTAATTTGAAAGTCTGTTTGATGCTTTACTGTCTCTGTATCTATCTTTTTGTTCGTCACTTTATACTGATCTTTACTATCCCTAAATGAGTGGGATCATGTGGTATTTTTCTTTCATTGACTGGCTTATTTCACTTAGGATAATGCTCTCCAATTCCATCCAGGTTGCTGCAAATGATGAGAATTCCTTCTTTTTTATGGCAGCATAGTATTCCATTGTGTAGATGTACCACAGTTTTCTGATCCAGTCATCTGCTGACGGGCACCTAGGCTGTTTCCAAATCTTAGCTATGGTGAATTGTGCTGCTATGAACATAGGGGTGCATATATCCTTTCTGATTGGTGTTTCTAGTTTCTTCGGATATATTCCCAGGAGTGGGATTACTGGGTCAAATGGGAGTTCCATTTTCAGTTTTTTGAGGAAGCTCCATACTGTTCTCCACAGTGGCTGCACCAGTCTGCATTCCCACCAGCAGTGCACGAGGGTTCCTTTTTCTCCGCATCCTCGCCAACACTTGTCGTTTGTTGATTTGTTGATGATAGCCATTCTGACAGGTGTGAGATGGTACCGCACTGTTGTTTTGATTTGCATCTCTCGGATAATTAGTGACGTTGAGCATGTTTTCATGTGTCTCTTGGCCTTCCTTCTGTCTTCTTTTGAAAAGCTTCTATTTAGGTCTGTTGCCCATTTCTTTATTGGATCATTTATCTTCCTTTTATTAAGTTGTATAAGCTGCATGTAGATGTTGGAGATCAAACCTTTATCAGTGATGCCATTTGCAAATATGTTCTCCCATGCGGTAGGCCTTCTTGTTGTTTTGTTAATGGTTTCTTTTGCTGTGAAAAAGCTTTTTATTTTGATGTAGTCCCATTTGTTAATTTTCTCTTTAGCTTCCATTGCCCTAGGGCCAGTGTCAGTGAAGAATTTCTTTTGGCATATGTCTGAGATTTTGCTACCTGTGGATTCCTCTAGTATTTTTATGGTTTCCCGTCTTATGTTTAAGTCCTGTATCCATTTTGAGTTTATTTTTGTGTATGGCGTAAGTTGGTGATCAAGCTTCATTTTTTTGCATGTATCTGTCCAATTTTCCCAACACCATTTATTGAAGAGACTGTCTTGACTCCATTGTATGTTCATGCCTCCTTTGTCAAATATTAATTGAGCATAGTGGTTTGGGTCAATATCTGGATTCTCTATTCTGTTCCACTGATCTATATGTCTGTTCTTGTGCCAGTACCAGGCAGTTTTGAGAACAGTGGCTTTGTAATACAGCTTGAAATCTGGTATTGAGATCCCTCCTACTTTATTCTTCTTTCGCAGGATTGCTGTGGCTATTCGGGGTCTTTTTTTATTCCAGATGAATTTTTGGAGAGTTCTTTCAAGGTCGGTGAAATATGCCATTGGTATTTTAATGGGGAGTGCATTGAATCTATAGATTGCTTTGGGTAGTATGGACATTTTAATGATGTTGATTCTACCAATCCATGAACATGGTATGTTCTTCCATCTGTTTACGTCTTCCTCTATCTCTTTTTTCAGTGTCCTGTAGTTTTCCGTGTATAGGTCTTTTACCTCCTTAGTTAAGTTTATTCCTAGGTATCTTAATTTTTTTGGTGCGATGGTAAATGGAATTGCCTTTTTAGTCTCTCTGTCTGTAAGTTCACTATTGGTGTATAGAAAGGCCATAGATTTCTTGGCGTTAATTTTGTATCCTGCTACATTGCCAAATTCATTTATTAAGTCTATTAGTTTTTTGACGGAGTCTTTCGGATTTTTTATGTACAATATCATGTCGTCTGCAAATAAAGACAGCTTTACTTGTTCTTTTCCAATTTGGATGCCTTTTATTTCTTCTTCTTGTCTAATTGCAATGGCTAATACTTCCAGTACTATGTCAAACAGGAGTGGTGAGAGTGGGCATCCCTGTCTTGTTCCTGTTCTTAGGGGAAATGTTTTTAGTTTTTGTCCATTGAGTATGATGTTTGCTGTGGGTTTATCATATATAGCTTTTATTATGTTGAGGTATGAGCCTTCTATTCCCACCTTGTTGAGAGTTTTTATCAAGAAAGGGTGTTGGATTTTGTCAAATGCTTTTTCTGCATCAATTGATATGACTATGTGATTTTTATCTCTCAATTTGTTTATGTGATGTATCACGTTTATTGATTTGCGGATACTGTACCATCCTTGCATTCCTGGGATAAATCCTACTTGGTCATGGTGTATGATCTTTCTGATGTACTGCTGGAGCCGATTTGCTAGAATTTTGTTGAGGATTTTGGCATCTATGTTCACGAGGGATATTGGCCTGTAATTCTCTTTCATTGTGTTGTCTTTATCTGGTTTTGGTATTAGGGTGATGCTGGCTTCATAGAAGGAGCTTGGAAGTGTTCCTTCCTCTTGAATTTTTTGAAATAGTCTGAGGAGGATAGGTTTTAGTTCTTCCTTGAATGTTTGGTAAAACTCTCCTGTGAAGCCATCAGGCCCCGGGCTTTTGTTTGCCGGAAGCTTCTTGATGACTGCTTCAATTTCTTCCATAGTTATTGGCCTATTGAGCTCTTTAGATTCTTCTTGATTGATTTTAGGAAGGTTATATTTTTCTAGGAATATGTCCATTTCCTCCAGGTTGTCCAGTTTGTTGGAATAGAGTTGTTCGTAGTATTTTGTAACAATCCTTTGTATCTCAGCGGGGTCTGTTGTTATTTCACCTCTTTCATTTCTGATTTTGTTTATTTGGGTCCTCTCTCTTTGCTTCTTGGTGAGCCTGGCTAGAGGTCCATCAATCTTGTTTATCCTTTCAAAGAACCAGCTCTTGGTTTTGTTGATCTTTCGTATTGTTTCTTTGGTCTCTATGTCATTTATCTCCGCTCTGATCTTTGTTATTTCCTTCCTTCTGGTTACAGTGGGCTTTTCTTGCTGCTCTTTTTCTAGCTCTTTGAGTTGTAGGGTTAAATAATTTATTACCATTGATTCTTGTTTTTTGCAATAGGCTTGTAGAGCTATGAACTTCCCTCTCAAGACTGCTTTCGCTGCATCCCAAAGATTTTGGATTGTTGTGTTTTCATTGTCATTTGTTGCCATGATGTTTTTTATTTCTTCCTTGATCTCTCTGGTGACCCAGTCATGGTTTAATAGCATGCTGTTTAGTCTCCAAGTGTTTGATTTCTTTGGATTGTATTTATTGTAGTTGATTTCCAGTTTAATGCCACTGTGATCTGAGAAGACGCTTGATATAATTTCTATCTTCTTGAATTTGAAGAGACTTTGCCTGTGACCCAGCATATGGTCTATCTTTGAAAATGACCCATGTGCACTTGAGAAGAATGTATATTCTGTGGCTTTGGGGTGAAATGTTCTAAAGATGTCAATTAATTCCATCTGGTCTAGTGATTCATTTAGGATTGCTGTTTCTTTGCTGATTTTTTGTTTAGAGGATTTGTCCAGTGGTGATAGTGGGGTATTAAAGTCTCCTACTATGATTGTATTGCTATTAATCTCTCCCTTGAAATCTTCCAGGAGTTTTTTTATGTATTTGGGTGCTCCTATATTGGGAGCATATATGTTTACCAGAATTATTTCTTCTTGTTGGATTTCTCCCTTTAGTATTATGAAGTGGCCTTCTTTATCTCTTGTTATGGCATTTACTTTGAGGTCTATTTTGTCAGATATAAGTATTGCTACCCCAGCTTTTTTTTCATTTCCATTTGCCTGAAAGATATTTTTCCATCCCTTCACTTTCAATCTGTGTGAGTCTCTTGTTCTGAGGTGGGTCTCTTGTAGACAGCATATATATGGGTCGTGTTTTTTAATCCATTCAGCTACTCGATATCTTTTGATTGGAGCATTTAGTCCATTTACATTTAAAGATATTACTGAAAGGTATTTGTTTGTGGTCATATCTATTTTTGTGTCTATATTCCTTCTTACCTGTTTATTTCTTCTTTTTACAGTATTCCCTTTAGCAATTCTTGCATTGCTGGTTTGGTGGTAATAAACTCCTTAAGCCTTTTTTTATCTGCAAAGCTCCTGATTTCCCCTTCAATTTTGATTGATAGTCTTGCTGGATATAGTATTCTTGGATTCAGTCCTTTGCTTTGCAACACTTTGTATACCTCCGTCCATTCACTTCTAGCTTGTTGTGTTTCTGTTGAGTAATCATTTGACAATCTGATGGTTGTTCCTTTGTAGGTAACTCTCTGTCTCTCTCTTGCCGCCTTTAAGATTCTCTCTTTGTCATTTATATTTGCCATTGAAATTATGACATGTCTTGGTGTGTGTCTTTTGGGGTTGATCCTGCTTGGGACTCTCTGTACTTGCGTAACTTTTATCTTTCCCATATCTGGGAAGTTTTCTGTCATTATTTCTTCAAATAGATTTTCTAATCCCTGCTGCTCTTCTTGTCCTTCTGGCAGCCCTATTATACGCATGTTACTTCGTTTCATGTTGTCCCGAAGCTCCCTTAGGCTTTCCTCCTGCTTTTTAATTTTTTTCTCCAATTGCTGTTGAGATTGAGCTTGTTTCTGTACCTGATCTTCTAACTCACTAATTCGGTCCTCTGCTTCTTGTAGTCTACTGTTGAAACTTTCCATGGTGTTTTTGATTGTAGCTATATCACTTTTCATTTCTTCCTGATTCTTGCATAAGTTGTTGATTTTCTCATCCATCCGATGTATAAATTCCACGACCATTACTCTAAACTCCTTTTCGGTCATGTTGCAAGCTTCAGTTTCACTGATTTCCTTTCTTGGCGACTCCACATTTTCTTTCCTCTGTGAGTTATTTCGTTTCCCCATTCTGGCTATCACCAGAAAGCTCAAGCTTCCGTTTGCGTGGACCTGGGCCGTGTGCTGTGGGGACTTCACTCCACCCGAGTTTCACTGAAGTGCTCTGACACTAGGACGTGTGGCTGCCTTTGGTTGGTGGGAACCAGACTTGCCCAGGGTCAGTGTCCCCAGTGTTCCGTGTGGTCTCGTGTGCACACTTAGATTCAGGGACCCTGTCTGCACCACACTGTTGGTATGTGCCGAAAATGAGATCCTTAGCAAGTGCCAGGAGTCAGAGTTTCCCTTTGTCTGCACCAGGACTAGAGTGTCAGAGTCTCTGTTGCCTTGTGCGGTTTCTCGTTGAGACTCAGGGTCCCTATGTGTGCATGCACCAACAATTGGGGTCGCTGGCTCTTAGTGTGAATGCGCTGTGAGTCAGGGATCCCAGGCAGCTGTGTCCGGCGTGCCAAATTCCCTGAAGTGGAGCTGCGACCTGTGTGTGCTCTCTCTACTGAGCCAAACCGGCTAGGGCGCACACTCTTGATTTCCTGAAGGTGAGCTGGCTCCGTGCACTCTCCCGGAGTCCCGGAAGGGGGGCGGAGTCTGTCCTGCGCGCCAAATTCCCCCAAGGGAAAGCCCCTCTGTGCAAGCACTAAGATTCCCTGAAGGGAGAGCTGTGACCCGCAAGCCAAATTCCCCCAAATTCTCCGAAGGGGTGCCCTCTGTGCGCACTGACAGATTTCCCCAACAGGGAGCTGATTCTCTCCTGTGCGCTCTCGCGCGCGCCAAATTCCCTGAGGGGGAGCGAGTCCCTGCGCAAAGCTCTGCGGCTTGGGAGAGAGGCGGATCTATCAGTTAAAATGGCGCTGTCTGCGCGCCTGCGGGGAGGGGGTAGGCTCTTTGACTCACGGAATTCTGCCGGGACGTCTGGATTCTTGTTGTTTGTTGGTCTGAAGCTGTGATAGCAGTTCTCTGTCCCCAGTGGCTGCAGGGTCCTGGTTTGTGTCAGAAGCCAGGATCCGAGTCTCAGGCAGCTCTGTTTCTCAAGATGGCGTGGTCTCCGCGTCCGCAACAGCCGCGGAGATGTGTCCGCTTTGTGCGCGGGGCTCCGCTGTCTAGGACTGCCCGGTTAGGCAGCCCCTTGGAAGGCGTGCAGAGTCTAACTGACCCTATCTTATACACACACACACCACACACGTCTACACTCTTCTCTATGGGTTCCTCACTCACACTCTCTCTCTCCCTACCTTCCTGCCGGTCGCCATCTTTTTTCAATCTCCATGCTAAACTGGTTTTATTCATTTTTAAATAAACCTGATACCGGGAAATAGTGTCTTTTCATTTTTAATAGCTTCCTCAAGAAGGTCATAGAGGTCATGCTGATCTTTGAACTCAGAATACCTTCTACAAGTAGCTGCTTGCAGGTTCCAACCCATCCTCCTTACTCCTCCCCCACCCCCCCCCCCCCGCCACACACACACACCTCCTTCTTCTGCCTTTCTACACATTACTGCTCGCATCACTATTTAATGCCTTGCAAGGCTGAGGACAAACTGTCTCACCCACTCAACTGGAACTCATGGAGAGCAAAGATCATGCCCTTTGTATTTTTTAAAGCCATTTTCATTGCCTAGCACAAAGCCCTAATGAATAAATATCAAAAGAAGGATAAAGTAATTCAGTTTGAGCTAGAACTCAACCATGAGCTCACCTTTGTTAGAGGTGACAAGACAGCCGAACATCTTAACTAGCATCGAAGTCTATGTCATCTGAACTGGACACATTTAGATCCAGACTCATCCTCATTCCCACCATTCTGCTCCTCTCCTTAACTTTCTTCTTTCTATTGAGGGCACTGTGGTTCCTCTAGTCACCCAGCTCAAACCCTGAGAGTACTCTCGGCCTCTCTCCCCTTCCTGTCCCATCCTTGCTTTTATCCATCTTCTCCTTTGTGTCTCCTTAGCCATTAGCCCAATTCAGAGTCTCATCCTCATTGCCCTCTTGCTTTATAACCTGTCTCTCCACTATATTATGATTTTTGAGGATGTGAATTCTTCATTTACTGATTTTCATATTTTCTTCAGGGCCTTTCACAATAAAGGTGCTCAGTTTATTAATCTATCTACTTAAGAATACAAGTTAAATGCTTTCATTAAAATCTTATACAATAAAAGGCTAATATGCAAGTAGACCGAACGGTGGAACAACCAGAATAACCAAACAACCAGTCGCTATGACATGCGCTGACCACCAGGAGGTGTGTGCAGAACATGGCGGGCATTGGCCGCAGCAGGATGATGGAGCAGGTGAGTGGGGGCACCAGACCAAGGTGGGGCGCCGGTCGCTGTCATCCAGACGAGCCTCTGGTGGTTACTGAAAATTCTTTGCTCCCACGTGCCATGGTCCCACCTAGCACTCACACCCGCTGATGGCGCCAAGTGATCGGGATCAGCACCGGGCACTGGCTGTGGGTGTGAGTGGCAGCTGCTGGCTCTGATCACACATGAGGGCTTCTCCACCTCCCCCTGCTCCTGAGGGGCAATCAGGGCAGCAGCTGCCGCTCACACCTGCTGATGGCGCTGGCCCCACTTGCACCCGCTACTGGCGCCGGCCCCAATCACTCCGTGCCATCAGCAGGTGTGAGCGGGGCCGGCGCTGTCATCGTGTGGGAGCGGCAGCAATGGGAGAGGCGGCAGTGGGATTGGGGCTGCTGGCAGACAGGGGACCAGGGTCCATGGCGGAAGGGGCCAGGGGGAGACTCAGAGGATGGGCCGAGACCCACCCCTGTGCCTACCGCAGCCTCATGGCCCACAATTCCTTTCAAGGTGCACACTCAATGCAGGAGCTGCCCCCTGGTGGTCAGTGTGCTCCCACAGGGGGAGCGCCACTCAGCCAAAAGCCCTGAGCCGGGCTCATGGCTGGTAAATGCAGCAGCAGTGGCGGGAGACTCTCCCACCTCCACGGCAGCACTAAGGATGTCCAACTGCTGGCTTATGCCCACTCCCCTAAGCCATCAGTCGGACATCCCCCAAGGGCTCCCAGACTGTGAGAGGGCGCAGGCTGGGCTGAGGGACACCCCCCTTCCCCAAGTGCATGAATTTTGTGCAACAGGCCTCTAGTAATAAATAAAACAGGACATATGCATTCAAGCAGAGAGATTATACTAAATAACAGGAAGTTTTAAGTAAATAAGACATGGAATAAGACATGAATTCCATTCATTCAACTATAAACCCAATGAAAAGCTCCAGATTCGGGCCTAGAAGAGATACTAAGACAATTTAGTATTGAACTATTTTTAGAGGTGAGAGAATATCCTATGCTCCAAACCTTCCCTGGCCTCCTGCCCAAACAAGAGACTTACTAATCTAATTGATAGTTGTAGAAAAGATGATAAAGGATTGATGCATGATGCCTTCCATATTACATTTGCATTTTAACAGAAGATGTTACTGCCTGTGTCTCCAAGGGTAATGCTTCCTGGAACTTCCAGGTGCCCTCGCAGTTGGTTCATGGGGATTATTCCTTCCCCATCTGATGACATCACACAGCTTTCACCCTTCAGGGGCAGAGACAACCCTGGTACCACTGCAACCATCAGACTGTCCTGGACCATGGAATGATGACCCTGACCTCCCTCTTCCCTCAAGGGATGACTATCAGGCATCTCAGAGAAACAACAATCATCAAGAGCATGAGCTCTTGAGTCACAGAGACCCAGTGATGGTTATTATTGTTGTTGGTGCTGTTGTTACCACCATTGTTTTTTCACTACAATTAGTATCCAAGATTAGGCTGGACTATACTAGTACTTCTATCCAATATGTCATGGGGAATCACTACCACCTCTCTAAAAGTTGACTCTGAGTTCTGGTTCTGAAATAGTTGCTAATGAAGGCAGCCTGAGGTCTCCCAAGGCATTCAAGTACCCATACCCCTTCCAGTCCCTATAGTTCACCCTATAATCCACAGCTAATACCTAGTGGGCTATTTATATATGCTAGACTCTACGCTATGATCTTTACATGCATGACCTCATCTAATCTTCACAGCAACCCATGGAGTGCACTGTATTAGTGTCCCCATTGCCAGAAAAGGAACCTGAGAGTCAGAAAGGATATTCTTGCCTCAGGTCACACAGCCAACAAAGAGAAGAATCTTCTGATTCATTTTTTCCTCCAACTTTCCACAAAGATGTATCTTACTTTGTTTTAGACCATATCCTATTAGTGAATTAATCCCTGGCAGTTAAGGAGAAGTCATTCATTTAGGTGCTTGATGCAGTTCTAAAACCAGGACCTAAACTTTGCCAATATTTCTGTAACATTAAAAAATGAATTTATTTTTAGCATAAAAAGTAATCTGCAGATAAATAAGACCAAGGTTGTCATTTTATAGATGAGAAAATAAAGCCCACAGGTGAAATATGTCCTGCTCAAAGTGACATAGCAGGAAGAGAACTAAAACCCAGGCTGAGACTAATTCTGAACAGCATAATATTGTTGTGAATAATGGATTCTTCCTCACAGATAGCATAGCATAGTATTACACTAGTCATGTGTGTTTTTTTCCTGTATATTATAATGTTTTGAGATCTTAAAATACCTTTCTGATGGGTGGGGGGATGGAGAGGGAAGAAGGGGAGACTGCCCTTTCAGGGGCTAGCCAATTCTTAGAGATAGAAGAAGATGTAGCCATGAGCATGCCTTTGATATGCGATCTACCCAATCCAGATCCAAAACTCCGCTATCCGTCCCATCCTTAATATCTCAGAGAACAATCTTCCCAGGGCCAGGACCCAGGCAACTAGAGACCAACCCACAGCAAACTGGCCAATCCTGCGCTATTTACCCATCCCTTGTCTTTCCCTTAGAAACCCTAATGAAGGCCCCAGCCTAAACCTGTCATTGGCTCCTGCTTCCTGGATCAAAACCTGATGTTTCTTCAGTGGTGAGCCCTGCCTCTCATTTTTAAGGTAACTGGGAGTAATATGAAACTTTTCTTTCAATGGCATTGACCTCTGCATGTCATCACTCAGTCACTTTTATAAATTAAGATTCAGGCACAAAACAGTGGTGAAGAACAGAGACTTTGGTCAGACCAAATGGACTTATTCCAGGTCCATCACTATATGACCTTGAGCAGACTGTGGGGGGCGGGAAGAGGTCTGAGAAGAGCTGTGAAGGATGAATGAGACTTCCCCAGGCTGACAGGGCAGGAAAGGGCAATCTAGGCAGATAAAACATTAGAGGCATAATCATGGAGGCATGAAATAGTAGGAAATATTCAGAGAGGTATGAAAGTAAGGTATTATGTGATTTCACTCATATGTGGAATCTAATGCACAAAAGGAATTAACAAACAAAATAGAGACAGAATCCTAGATAGAGAGCAGGCTGACAGCTGTGAGTTGGGGAGGGCTTGAGGAACTGTGGGGGCGCGGAGGTAAGTTGAGAAAATAAAAAAAGAGAGAGAAAACGCATGGACACAGACAACAGTGTGGTAATTGCCCAGGGTGGGGTGGGGGAGAGGTGGAGGAGAAGATGGGGGGATAAATAGTGATGAATGGAGACTTGACTTGGGGTAATGAACACACAATACAGTGTACAGATGATGTGTCCTGGGATTGGGTATAATTTGGTTAACCAGTGTCACTAAAAACAAAATTAAAATTAATTAATTAATTGATAAAGGTATTGATAAAGCATAAGGACCCAGGCACTGGGTGGAGGATTGAAGAGGCTGGAGGGGTAAACAGAGGTCAATGATATGCAAGCTAAGGGCTTGCACTTTACACTACAGGTAATGAGGAACCAGGGATAGGTTTTAGGCAGCAGAGACAGGAGCAGACTGTCCTTTGGATGGCTCTAATGACCGCTTTCTAACGTCTCTTGTTTTCCACCTGCCTGGAATGGCCTTGCATCTCCTCCTCTTCAAGTCAGATCCCACCTGCTTGTAAGTCATCGCCATCGGAAAGCCTTGCCTGGCTCTCCCATCCCGTGGTGCTCTTTCCCTTCTCTACGTTCCCTCAGCAAGTCCGATCAGCTCTTTCATGACTCACTAATCACTGAACAGTCCTCAGGCCTCCAGAGGTTTGGGTTCTTTCAGGGTAGGACCCTGTGTGCAACTTTGGGGTCCCCTCCCAGTAGCCTACAGCCAGTGACTGTTCTCTGAACAGCAACCACAGAGGAGACTGCGGCTGCTATCAGCGAAGTAACAGATTGTTTACCCTGCACACACATGTTCAGAAAAGAGAAAAATTTCCTCTGAAATCCTGCACTTCTCCAGAAGGCAAGGATTCCCGGGGAAATTAGGCCACCTCATTCTGTTCTCCAGAGGTCTTCTTTCCACTAGCAGAAACACAAGTGCTTGCTACAAGGGCAAAGCTATTCAATTAGCTCTCATTGAAGGCTCTTCTTTCCCCACAGGTGTAAATTGGGTGCCTTGCCTGTTGTTTTGAACTTGACTCAACATAAAAAGATATTTATTTCCAGACTGTCCCTGGTCCACAGAAGGAGGTGAAGGCTCACGCGAGGCCTGCAAAGTTTACCCTGCATGCCCCAGCCCTCTACCTCGGGGAAATCATGCACAAGGAGTGTTTCGCTAAGCAAGTTCCAGGGCAATGCATTCTCCCCGGGACTGCAAAGAACAATGCAGCAGGAAACATCTTAGATATTCTAAATGTGGTTAAATATGTAGACGGCATAGGACTGCCATGCACGGAAGTAGATTTCTTTCAAGAAAAAAAAAAGAATAATTGTAAAATCAGCATTACAGAAGTTTGATCAAAAGAAGTTTGATCTAAGGATGTATCGACTCGTCGGCAAAGCTCTAATTCAAATATGACAACAGCAACAGAGTATGTTTTCTCTGGCTGCTGCTTCCAAATTATTTCCTCTGTGTTTATGCCACTGTCCTTCAGCGCTCTCCTTTCCTATGTGGTATATAATGCACCCTGCTCCCTGCCTAGTTTCATCTCCCGCCACTTCCCACATGTCCCATCTTCTGCCAAACTGATCTCTGCATTTCCTGAAAGGGGCCATATTCTAGCTCATCTCTATTCCTTTTCCTGTGCTGTCCCTTCTTCTTAGAACATGTTCCCATATGCTCCTGCCCTCCCCCTAATTGTTTGGTTAACTCTTACCCCTACATGCAGTAACCAAAATTCATTAGTGTCTCAAGTACTCCTGACATTATATTAGGTGGTAATGTAATAAATACGAGTAAGATGGTCCTTGAACTCCAACTCAGACAGCCTCCTCTCCAGAGAATACCTTCGTTCCTTCTTCTCCAGGAGTCAGTGAGGGTTCCCCTTCTTTAGCACTTTATCAAAGAGCTGATCCTGCTCCACTATAACCAGTTTTTTTATTGTGTCTCCTGCCACACAGTGAGCTTCTTGAAGCCAGACACAGTGTCTTCCATTTCTGTCCCCACAGCCCTAACCCTGAGGTCTGATACTAAGCACGTGCTCAATAAATGCTCACCAAATGAATAAAAAAAGAACAATAAATGGATGAATTACAGTGATAGACTTTGCATGGCAACAAACAGACCTGTGTCTGAGGAGAGCATTATACAGGCATGGGTTTAAAATCCCAGCCACGCACTGACCATGTGGCTCAGTTGGTTGGAGTGTCACCTGTACACCCAAAGGTTTCCGGCTCAATTCCCAGAGCACATACCTAGGTTGCAAGTTCGATCCCTGGTTGGGGTGCATCTGGGAGGCAACCGAGCGATGTTCCTCACATCAATGTCTCCCTCTCTCTCTTCCTCTCTCTCTCCCTTCCTCTCTCTCTCTCTAAAATCAATAAAAACATATCCTGGGGTGAGGATTTAAAAAACCTTTTTTTAATATAATAATAAAATCCAAGCCATATTTTACTGGTTATGATTTGGAAGTGTTACTACACCTATATCTTCCCCTATTCAACAAATCATGCCACAATACAGCCACGAACCAGGTTGACTCATTTTCTGTGCTCACGGAACTTATATTCTAGAGGGGAAAAGACAAAAAAGTCAACAGACAGACAAATAAAAATAATTGTAATTGTAACAAGTACTGTAAAGGAAAGAAGGACCCTTCTGCTGGCCACTGGCTCAGCTGCTTGTTTTAGATATTTCCTTCCAAGGTTTTTCACAGTGGAACTCTCTAACTGCTAAGTTGTAGGCACCTGCTGGCTGCTTCAGACTTGAAGCTGGTCTGAAAGAATCAGGCCCACCTAGAGGAAAAGTAGTGGTAAAAGGTGCACAGAGATGGGTTGTGATGGCTTTTCAGTTTTGCTCTTCCTGAACTTTCACTACATAAGTCAAAAAAAAGCAACTTCCTTTTTGCTCAAACCAGCTTGATTTAGATTCACTTGCAACCTGAATCCTCAACTATTTTTTAATTTAATTTAATGGTATGGCACTGGTTAATAAAATTACATCTATTTCAAGTGTACAGTTCTACTATGCATCATTTGTATATTGTATTGTCTCTCCATTTTGGCTGTCTCTTTGTTTTGTTTCTGTGTATGAAGTCAGTCTACTATGTCTCCCAGTCTTGGGAGGGTGGTCTGATGTAGTACGTGTCTTAGTGACTGAGCACAGTCTCCTCGTTCACCTGAACTGGGTGCTCCGTGAATGTCCTCTGTGTGGATTATGTGAGCTCTCATGTAATTGAGTGTTGATTACAATTGGCCTGTTTGTGTGTGGGGAGGAGGATCCCCATGATGGCTGACTGTAAAGGTCAACACCAACCACAGTGTACAAGTTGCTGTGCAGGTGCTGAGCACACAAAGTGGATTTCACCTCAGCAGATTCTGGTGCCTGCTGTTATCTCCTTTAGATATGCCACTTGTGAAGCTAACGGCATCCTGCTCTGATGCTGTTGAAACCTGTGACTGGCCCTGTGCCACCTGTTTGGAGCTGCAAAGCAATCCAGTTTGTGGCTGCCTCTGCTGCACCTGGGTGTGGGTGGGAAGGTCCAAGCTGTGCACCAAGGCTGGCTTCCACCAGGACCGAGCCCATGGGCTGGTCAGAAGAAGGCCCAATGCACCCTGAGGTCCTCCTCCACCTGCCAGCTGCCTGTTAGGCTCAGTCACTAAGAGCGCCTCTGGCAGTACTGGAGTTGCATGAGCTAGGTTGCCAGTGAGTCACCAGGAAGGGGCGAGTGGTGTTCACTGATAGATACACATTCAAGCTCAGGGCCAGTGCTGGGTCTGAGGCCACTCAGCAAAAGTCTCACAGTACATAGAATCGATATTTTTTCAAAGGAGAGTATTAAAAAACCTTTAAATGTTCTTAGCATTAAGTTAATCAATAGACATAATGAAATAAAAATTTGAAACTATACGATTGTAGTGTAAGGCCTAACATGTTATGTGCTGCCTTGACATCGTCAAGCCTCAAATGACCGCAAAGGCTTTCAGAGGTTCCCTGTGCTCACCAGATATGCCCCCAGCCAGTGGAAAGGTTTCCCACCTGGCTGTTTCCCCTACCAGCAGGACCAGCTGCACCTCCTCTCTTCAACCTAACTGCTTTCTCTTCCCTGCCAATCGGAAAGATTATTCAAACCGGCCAATCACATCCTCTCACAGGAACCAGGAGTCACCTCATCCTCTCATTACTACAAAGCCTTTCCTCCCACAGCCTCTACTTGCTCAGTCTGCTCCCAAGAGCAAACTAACACTATATTGATCCTTTTTTTAAAAAATCCAGATGAACCAAAACATTGTAAAAATAAACCCTGTGGAAGCATTAGAATAAACACAAGCAAATTTATTTATTAACTTGGAAATATCTTTGTAAACAAGAGATAAAACCTAGAAGCAATTTTTTTTTTAAAAGGACTGGTAAGTTGTCTACAAAGAAATATAAAATTTCTGTACAAAAAAGGTGCTTAATGTCAAAAGTCAAAATACTTGAGAACTATGTTCAATATGAATACAGAAAGCTTATTTCCTAGCTTAAAAAGTCAATAAAAAGATTCCAAGATGTGGGAGGGGGTTGGAGAGTGGGCAGGAAGAAATCAACCAAAGAACTTGTATGCATATATGTATAACCCATGGACACAGACAATGTGTGGTGAAGGCCTGGGGTGAGGGGCAGGAGAGGGTTAGAAGGGATCAATGGAGGAAAAAAGGGGACATATGTAATACTTTAAACAATAAAGATTTTTTTTAAAAAAAGTATAAATGATATATGTAGAGAATCCAAAAAAAAAAAAAAAGTCGAAGACTATGAACAGGTAGTAAATAGGAAAAAACTGTCTGTCATATATATTACATTTGAAAATGAATACAAAGGTCCTAAATATGTATGAAAATATGCTCAATTTCTTAAATCTAAAGAAATATAAATCAAAATAGTGGGATACCATATTTCACCTACCTGGCAAAAGTTAAAAAGCCATAATATCCAGTGTTGGCAGTAGTGTTTGGAAATAGAAACTTAATAAAATTCCTATTTGAACTTTCACTATTGATGGAAAGTATAAATTTACATAATATTTTTGGGTAGCAATTTGGCAATGTCCAAATTTATAAATAGCCACATACTTTAACCCAACCATTCAATTGTTAGAAAATTTTCTATCGATGTGTATATTCAAAATATATGCCAAGATACAGACACATCTTTATAATTGCTTGTTAGTATAAAAACAGGACACAATCTAAATCTCCATCAACTAAACCAGTTAATGTACTCTGATACATTCATAAAATGGAATAATAAAGTTGGACTGTATGTGCTTTACAAGACAAAGCTGTTATATATATTACATTTTAAAAGCTATGTAAACAGTAGGTGTGCATAGTATGATTCTATTTGTGTAAATTTAAAATTATACATATATTTTAAAGTATATATACACATACATTTATCATATACATATTTCCTGTACACACTGGTATATGCATAAAATCTGTTTCTGGAAATATATACAAAGGGAAGAGATGATAAGAGAAAATATATGTTATTCTTTATTACATGCCTTTCTGTGGAGTTAATGTATGTATTAGTTGTGTGAAAAATACATATATGAAGATTCAGTGAGATTAATATATGTAAGTTACTTGTAACAAAGTATGAATAACCAATAAGCATTAATTTTATTCTCCCTTAACACTGAGAACTAATAATTCTTTAGGGCCCACCAAAACTCTTTTTAACTTAAGCTCGTAACTTTGGGTTTTATATTCATAAAGAATAACTCAGGATCTTAAAATGATAAATTGCTAGAGAGAAGAAAAAAACAATTAGATCATTCTCCTAAATTAATTTTCTTTACTAAATAGTACTAAACTTTAAACTCTTAAGCATTTAAATGTTTTCCTCCTAAATCCTAAATTATGGCATTGTTGTTGTGATTTTTGTTTCTAATTTGTTTTTCCCCAACCTCAGATTTTCTTAATATACAGAAAAAGAAAACTAAGAAGAAATCTTTTGATTAGCAAAAATTAAAATTTTCACTCAGAAGAGTTTATATTATAACTGTTTTTTTTTTTTACATTAGCTCTGTTCACTCCTCAACAAGGAGATAAGAATTGATGGATGTAGAGCAATAACTAATTTCAATAGATAGGCAGATAGATAGATGGATAGATAGACAGATAGACTTCCTCTTATCTAAGGAAACAAACACTGCAGTACCATAGATTCAGATGGTTCAGGCCCACCTGTGCTTTTAGCAGTTAGATGAGGCCTCTTCGCAACACCAGAGCTGTCCATGCCAGGATCCAGGCCAATTCCAAGACAGAACCCCACCTCTAAGTGCTCTTATCACTTTTTAATTGCATATGTCTGTAGTTCCTTACTGCCTGCCTCTTAATATTCCTCCTCGTGGCTAAACAGCTGCCATGTTGTTTCCCTAGAGATAAGGTCCTGAATCTCCTTACCTATTTCACAGGCTGTTGTAAAGCTTAATTAATTAATGTTTCCTGCGTGCCTTGAGGTTTTCAGATGAAAAGTGCTTGGTTGAAGTGTAGAGTCTTATTAAATCTCCAGTTTTACCCTGGAAATTGAAGAATCTCCGCAGGGCTTGACTCCTAACAAACAAGGTATGTCCCAGTCCCCTGTGCCTTGTTTGGGGTCCTTAGATCATGGTGAAATTTTGCTGTAGCCATCTCCTTAACCCAGACTTCAGAGAGGTGACAGGTTATTCAAAACATCACACAGGGCTACAGGCTAAGACCACATTCTTCTCCTTCAACCAGTCTTAGTGTGATTAAGCCACAACATAACCCTATCAGATTCCAGAATGAACCTAAAGATATTTTTTTCTGCTAAGGTATGAAAACCATGAAGTATTTTAGATGAGCAAAAGAGAAAGAGGCATTTCAAAGAATAAAAAACCCCAAAGGCCTATCCAACAATACTCGTAAACAGTGAAATGCAAATTAAAATAACATTAAAGTACTATTTCCCCCTGTCCTACCGGCCAAAACCTTAACATTCTGATTATTGGCAAGGATGTAGAGTCCAGAGAAATCGTATAAAACTGCTGGCAGGCGAATACATTGATGCAATCACTTGAGAAGTAATCTGGCAAAGTTCAACATAGAAAAAAAGTTTAAAAAATTAATAGCAGCCTCATTTTTAATTACAAAAAATGGGAAACAATATAAATGTTCATCAACAGTAGACTTAAAGAAAGGTACAGAATAATCAGGTAAAAAAAAAATGCACCATAGCCATGAAGAAAAATAAACTGGAGTTATTGCATCACCATGGATAAATTTCACAAACACAATGTTGAGCAAAGACAGTTGCTATAAGTCCATAATGATACTTTATGTGAGGCTAAACACACGCAAAATACTATGGAGTTAGGTATACATAGTTATGAAACAAAACTTTAAGAAACTACATAGGAATGGTAAACCCCAAATTCAGGAACATGAGTGATGGGCATATAAGAAAAGCACACAGAGGGTTTCAATGTAGTGGTAGATAGAAGCTTTATGCATTTTATCTTTATGCCTTTTGTATACTGAAATGTTTCTTAAAAACTATTCATTATTAACCTTTATATGCTTGCATGACCAAAGTATTTCATAGTAATTTAAGATTTAAGAAACATGAAGAATCCTAAGGGGCAGAATATGGAGAGTTGAAAGGACTTAAGGAAGAAAACTAAGTTGGAAGTTGAGCCAATCAAGTCCACACCTCTGTGATAGCTATAGAATGCATGCGAGCTGTATACAACCTTGCTTTAATATACCTAAGTCCCATTTTAAATAGTGCTGAGAGAGCACATTTTTATTAAATCTATTCTTGCATAGAGATGTTACATCTACTTTAGAATTATGTTTGAAAATTTTGTTGTTTGTTTTTAGAAAACACAATGATTTTCTCAGTCCTAGAGCAGTGATTTACAAACATTTTATAAGATTCTCTATAAAATCTCATGTAGAATTTGAATATATAAACTGATCAAATACTCCATCCATTCTTCCTCTTCTCTGTTGCAGTCTCCAAGCACCTCTGCAGGGACCTAGGACTTAATAGGACACAGCTAGAATATCATTGATCTAAAATAGCACATCCTGAAGTATGTTTTGCAGAAACACCGGTACTGAGAAATGTTCTATATTAGTGGGATTTCATGGTCATATATATCTCCTTGGATATGAACAATGCATATTAAAGGCTCTGAGAAGCCCTACAACAAACTGCATAACTTTAATCTAGCATGTTGTTGACATAATACAGCTAATTCTCCAAGCATATACTTAACTTAAGTGAATTTTATATTTCTGTAATGTTATCCAGTCCCAAAAAGGTTTCAAGCTGATTTTTGATATTATGTTTAATGATCTGAGTTAATCTACACCTATAAGTGCCTAAGAAAATTAGACACTTGATAAATATTTGTTGAATTAATGAATGAACAAACACAAACTCTGTGTAACAAACACATTTAGAGGTCAAGGTGGAGACAGAGATTAGCAGTATTTGAAAGGTCTAGCAAAATGGGGAATTACAGGGATATCCAAAAAATGTTTTAATGAAGTACAGGCCCAAGTTTCCATTCTAGCTATTTAATTTACCCACTGCTTTAAATATTACTTATCTTTAACAATTAAAATTTCCATTAAAATGTCAGTGTTTACCAAAGCCAAAGAGGAATTAGGTATTTTCTGGAAATGAAAATAGAAGTTCTCTTTAGAATGTGGGGCTTCCTCTCATTTTTAAAATAAATTCTTTATTGTTGAAAGTATTACATATGTCTCCTTTCCCCCCATTGACCTCTCACCGGCTGCTCCTGCCTCCCAGCACAGGCCCTCACCCTCCTATTGTCTGTGTGCATTGGTTATGCTTATATGCATGCATACAAATCTTGTGATTGATCTCTTACCCCTCCCCTCTAACCTCCCCTGCCTTCCCTCTGAGGTCTGAAGGTCTGATGCTTCTATGTCTCTGGATCTATTTTTGTTCATCAGTTTATGTTGTTCATTATATTCCACAAATGAGTGAGGTCATGTCATACTTTTCTTTCTCCAACTGGCTTATTTAGCTTAGCATAATGCTCTCCAGTTCCATCCATGCTGTTGCAAATAGTAAGAGTTTCTTCTTTTTTATAGCATCTATAGATTGTATAGATGTGCTACTGTTTTTTTAATACACTCATCTGCTAATGGGCACTTAGGCTATTTCCAAATCTTAGTTATTGTAAATTGTGCTGCTATGGACATAGGGATGCATATATTCTTTCTGATTTCTTGGGATATATTCTTAGAAGTGGGATCACGGGATCATATGGGAGTTCCATTTTAAGTTTTTAAGGAAACTCCATACTGTTTTCCACAGTGGCTGCGCCAGTCTGCATTCCCACCAGCAGTGCATGAGGGTTCCTTTTTCTCCACATCTTGGCCAGCACTTGCCATTTGTTGATTTGTTGATGATAGCCATTCTGACAGGTGTGAGATGGTACCTCGTTGTTGTTTTGATTTGCATCTCTTGGATGATTAGTGACTTTGAGCATGCTTTCATATGTCTCTTGCCTTCTGTATGTCCACTTTTGAAAAGTGTCTATTTAGGTCCTTTGCCCATTTTTTTTGTTGTTGTTGGATGGTTTATCTTCCTTTTGTTAAATTGTATGAGTTCCCTATAAATTTTGGAGATTAAACCCTTATCTGAAATAATATTGGAAAATATGTTCTCCCATGCAGTGGGCTTTCTTGTTGTTTGATTGATGGTTTCTTTTACTGTGCAGAAGCTTTTTATTTTGATGTAGTCCCATTTATTGTAAATTTTCTCCTTAGTTTCCATTGTCCTAGGAGATGTATCAGTAAACACATTGCTATTAGATATGTCTGATATTTTGCTGCCTATAGAGTCTTCTAAGATTTTTATGGTTTTCCATCTTATGTTTAAGTCTTTTATCCATTTTGAGTTTATTTTTGTGTATGGTGTAAATTGGTGGTCTAGTTTCATTTTTTTTACACGTATCTGTCTAATTTTCCCACCACCATTTATTGAAGAGACTATCTTGACTCCATTGTATGCTCTTGCATCCTTTGTCAAATATTAATTGAGCATAATGGCTTGGGTTGATTTCTGGGTTCTCTGTTCTGTTCCATTGGTCTATATGTCTGTTCTTATGCCAGTACCAGGAAGTTTTGAGAACAGTGGCTTTGTATTATAACTTGATATCTGGTATTGTGATCCCTCCAATTCTTCTTTGTCAGGATTGCTGTGGCTATTTGTTTTTTGGGGGATTTTGTGTGTGCATGTGTGTGTGTGTGTGTGTGTGTGTGTGTTTATTCCATATAAATTTTTGGAGAGTTTGTTCTAGGTTTGTGATATATGCTGTTGGTATTTTAATGGGGATTGCATTGAATCTATAGATTGCTTTAGGTAGTATAGACATTTTAATGATGTTGATTCTACCAATCCATGAACATGGTATATTCTTCCACTTGTTTATATCTCCCTCTATATCTTTTTTCAACATCCTGTAGTTTTCTGAGTACAGATCTGTTACCTCCTTAGTTAAGTTTATTCCTAGGTATCTTAATTTTTTTGTTGTCATGGTAAATGGGATTTTTTAAAAATTTCTCTCTATGTGAGTGCATTATTGGTGTATAAAAATGCCATAGTTTTCTGGGTGTTAATTTTGTATCCTGCTATATTGCTGAATTTGCTACATTGCTGAATTCATTTATTAAATCTAGTAGATTTTTTATTGAGTTTTTAGGGTTTTTTGTGTACAATATCATGTCATCTGTGAATGATGACAGTTTTACTTCTTCTTTTTCAATTGGATGCCTTTTATTTCTTTTCTTGTCTGATCACTATGGCTAGCACCTCCAATACTATGTCAAACAGAAGTGGTGAAAGTGGGTATCCTTGTTTTGTTCCTGTTCTTAGGGGAAACAGTTTTAGTATTTGCCCATTGAGTATGATGTTGGCTATAGGTTTGTCAGGCTTTTATTAAGTTGAAGTATGATCCCTCTATTCCCACTTTGTTGAGAGTTTTTATCAAGAAAGGGTGTTGGATTTTGTTAAATGCTTTTTCTGCATCAATTGATATGATCATGTGGTTTTTGTCTTTCAATTTGTTTACGTGATGTATCACGTTTATTGATTTGCAGATATTGTACCAGTCTTGCATCCCTAGAGTAAATCCCACTTGGTTATGTGTAGAGGGCCACCTGGGAGACACATGGGCATTTTTCTTTAATTATCGTCAGCTGAACTCAGGGCGTAGGCAGAGCCACACCCTGGGAACATGCTTCCCCAATCATAGCATCCCAGGTGTTGGCCGGGGCGGGACTAGATATGTAAATCTAGGCCTTTAAAATAAACGCACTGCATGTTGGTCGGCATCATGCTACCTCTCCATCAGAGAAGATGGCGGCCCACCCAGCTCCCAGCTTCATGAATCTATTTCTGCATCTTGGTCTCTTTCTTTCTTTAATTTCGTAGTCCCCAGCTCCTCCACTCAGCAACCGGACCAGAACCTTTTCCGTGATGGCAAGGAAAAGAGAGAAAGACCACTACAGTCATGGTGTATGATCTTTTTAATGTATTGCTGGATTCGATTTGCTAATATTTTGTTGAGGATTTTAGTATCTATGTTCATCAGATATATTGGCCTGTAATTCTCTTTCTCTATAGTGTGTTTAACTGGTCTGGGGATTAGGGTAATGCTGACTTTATAGAATGAGCTTGGAAGTGTTCTTTCCTCTTGAATTTTTTTCAATAGTCTGAGGCAGATTGGTGTTAGTTCTTTGAATGTTTGGTAAAACTTCCCTGTGAAGCCCTCCGGATCAGAGCTTTTGTTTGCTGGAAGTTTTTTGATAACTGCTTCAATTTCATTGGTAGCTATCAGGCTATTCAGGTTTTCTGATTCTTCCTGATTGAGTTTTAGAAGATTGCATTTTTCTAGGAATATGTCCATTTCACCTAGGTTGTCCAGCTTGTTGGAATAGAGTTGTTTGTAGCATTTTTTACAATCCTTTATATTTCTATGGGGTCAGTTGTTACTTCACCTCTTTCATTTCTGATTTTGTTTATTTGGGTCCTCTCTCTTTGTTTCTTGGTGAGCCTGGCTAAAGATTCATCAATCTTGTTTATCCTTTCAAAGAACCAGCTCTTGGTTCTATTGATCTTTTGTATTCTTTTTTTTTTTTTTGTCTCTATGTCATTTATTTCTGCTCTGATCTTTATTATTTCCTTCTTTCAACTTACTCTGGGCTTTTCTTGTTGCTCTCTTTCTGGTTCTTTAAGTTGTAGGGTTAGATAACATATTACCAGTTTTTCTTGTTTTTGGTTTGTTTTTTTGTTTGTTTTAGTTAGGCCTGTTAGGTTATGAAATTTTCTCTCAGGACTGCTTTCCTCCTCACTTTTAAAACAATAAAAATAATTGAAGAAGGTACAAAACATCATCTCCCCAACAAACCATAGGTGGGGGAGTGAATAGCCCTCATTTGACTACATGCTTTTATCTGAATAAATATCAGGTGATCAGAAATGGAGCAAAGCCCTTTTCTTAGGGCTTTTAAAATATAAATATTTAACATTAACAAATGACATTAATGACCTAAATAGTCCAAGCATTCCAGCTTCTTGGGAAATTGTGGAGTTTCCTAATGATATTTCCCTGATTACAGGGAAACATAGCCTACTGAAGAGAATTGTCTAACTTAAATTGGCCAATTGAAGAAGGTATTAAAGACCTTATAAATCTTTTTGTGCTTTCTGACCTTGACAACTTTACCTGAGCCTTTTGATACAAAGTTATTCCCCCATAACATACAGCTGCTGGACATATTTTTATGCTCCCACATTCTTCAGCCACTTATTTAATCAATCCAAATTGGTGTACACACAGTGAGGAAAATAGAAAGAAATATAAAATTAGGTATTTTCCCTAGGAGACCTTACAGTCTCATTGGAAAGACTAGAGATAAAACATATATAGTTTAATAACAAAACAACCTGACAACCCAAGTGATATTATTAGAAAGGAAATAGTGAAGGTCAAATTCATAGGATAGAAATATGAGTGATGCAAACCTTCATTTGCCTACACATTTAGAAAAGAATGAAGAATGAAGAGTCAAACTGATTATGAAAATTTCACAGTGAAGGACACTTGACCTAGTCAGAAGGATAAAAGGATTTGGAGAAGCTTAAAAGAGGTGAAAGAACATACCTGAGATAAAAATCTTTGTGAACAAAGGCTCATAGAATGTCTGGGAGCCATTCAAAAGACACAATAAAATTTTGTTATAACTACTCCACTTTACTGGATCATGTGCAAAGCATTCAAAATAAGTTGGTTACACCAAAATATGTACTAGTAAAAGTCCAAGCAAGAAAGAACAACAAGTGTGATAGAAGTTCTGTGCTCAGCACCTGAGCATAACTTCCTTTTTGAAGCTCACCTATACTCCTGAGTCCTTAAATACCTAACATTTTGTTAATACACATTAAATTTCAGAAATAAATAAGTTAAAAAAGCAATCTAGGAAACGTGTACCAGTTAGATGCTGCCAAAGTCACACCATACCCCAATCATTCACATTGCAGAAGCCCCTTCACACTTCAGCCATCATGCCCCAGCTGAAAGTTTCTCTTTTTTCCCCCTAGGCTGGGAACATTGGCAAATTTACTTGCCAGAGATGGTGGGATGGGGATATTTGAAGAGATTAACATCAAAGCAGATAATACTTTTGATAAATTCATAGGAAACTGTGAAAAGATTTATGTACTCAAAATGAAAATATAGAAGTAACATCCTAGACATTTGTTGAGTCAGGTTTTACTAGACACCATTTGCTTTGTGATCTATTTTCCACATAATCTTTCTGAATTAAGCTAAATACTCTGACAAGTTCTTAGTTCAAATTGATAAAGAAGTACTAATATACAGGTCAAAAAATGAAGCAAGTTGTATTTATTTTGCAGTATCTAATTATATTGTATTAGGCAAAATTTTGAAACATGGGAAAAATGCTTAATTGGGGAAGAGGAGACACATGAAACAATTAGAGAGCAATACATTTCATTTACATAAATAAATGCCATAGTTGGTGTGGATCAGACTCAAAGAAGGGTCAGACAGCAGGGATAATGATAAGCATGTTGGAACAGTTACAAAGAAGGACTTTATAGGTTCTGAAGTGGTGTAACCAAACACAGAGAGAAAAAAAGAATGGTCATGTCCTTTGTATATGATAGCAAGAGCAGTCTATGTGGAGAAAAGGGTGTGTGCTAGGAAAACCTGGAAGAGGGAAAGGAACAGGCAGAGTGAAACTGTAGTATAGAACAGGAGTTGTCAAACAATAGCCAGCAGCCTTTTTTTAGAAGTGTTATTGGGACAAAGTCACATTCATTTGTCTATGGATAGTCCATGGCTACTTTTGTACAGTAGTAGCGTTGAATGGTTGTGGTAAGACTCGTGGAGCTTAAAAATTCATTATCTGGCCCTTTCCCAATCATTGGTATAGAACATGAGAGTATTTGGGAGGAAGGGAGGGAGCAATGAGGGGTTCCAAGATTCCAACACATGTGTTGTATTTCCTTATACTGCCCAGCCACACACATATGATAGATCCCATTCCCTAGGCTCCATAGGGCTTCTGACAAAAGCCAGATTACAGAAGACCTTGAGAAATAGGCAGAGGGTTTTAGAATTGATGTAATATATAATGGTAATTCAATGATAGAAAAATGATCAATCTAGAAGATCAATCAAGAGTGAGAGCAGAGCCCTAACCAGTTTGGCTCAGTGGATAGAGTGTCAGCCCCAGGACTGAAGGGTCCTGAGTTCGATTCTGGTCAAGGGCATGTACCTTGGTTGTGGGCTCAGTCCCCAGTGGGGGCCTGCAGGAGGCAGCTGATCAATGTTTCTCTTTAATCGATGTTTCTGACTCTCTATCTCTCTACCTTCCTCTCTGTAAAATCAATAAAATATTTTTTTTTAAAAAAGAGAGAGTGAAAGGAGGAACCAAGATGGTGGCATAGATAAACACCTGAACTTGCTGCCTCGCACAACCACATCAAAACTACAACTAAAAGACAAAACGAATATCATCCAGAACCACGGGAAGGCTGGCTGAGTGGAAGTTATACAACTAGAAGGAAAGAGAAAAGCACACTGAGACTGGGAGGAGGTGCGGAGGTGTGGAAGTGAGGAGGTATGGAGACTCATGCCGAAACAGGCTGGCAACTGGGTACACTGTTGTCTTTTTCAATCAGGAGGGAGATACAAGCTCCCGACTGTTCTGAACTCCAATTCCAGACGAGACTCTGGGGACCCAGACTCATACGGGGAGAAACTGGACTGTCTGGCATTGGGCCAGAACATGAGGGCAGCTTTCTCTCAGAGTTGCGTTCAGCAATCATTGTTCCTGCATGGTGCCATGAGACACAGAGACCCAGGGACCTCTTCGGGGCAGGGCTGACGGGCAGCCATTGCTGTTTGCTCCACCCTGGTGATTCCCTGAGACCCCACCCCACCCAATTTAAAACCCCACTCAAACTGTACACAGAGTCTTTTGCATATGAATAGACTGGCCTTTTGCAATCTAAAACCTAACAAACTGTAGCTGGGTCAGAGCCCCAGAGCTTCCAAAAGAAGTCCCAAGGCTCAACAGCAGTTTGCATTGCTTCACATCTGGGCCTCATCTGGGCATCTCCAAACCCCAAACAAAGAGGAGGAATTTGCAGATCTCTCTGTAGTTCTTGCTGGGTGGCCTCAGACAGTGGCTGACCTTGCACCTCCTTGGAGATACAAGAGCTAGTGTACCCAGTGATTAGAATGAGACCATCCAGATTACAACTCTTCACATCCATAGCAACACACTCAGGGGGCAGACTCAGTGAACACCAAAGCTCCACTGAAGCAAGTCTTGCCTCATAAGGGTGTCTCCAGCACAGAAGTTCTCCCATTGTAGACACAACTGGTCCTCACAGCCAATTGGCCTGGAGATCAATTCCTCCCAGTGATACCAACAGCAATCAAGGCTTAACTACAACAACACTGTGCACACAGCCCACAAAGGGGTGCACCAAGAGTGTCCACCTCAGGTAACTGGTGAGGCAGAGTCACTGGGTCCTATAGGACACCTAGCACATAAAGCCACTCTATCAACACAGGGAAGCAGCCAAAATGCAGAGACAAAGAAACAGGTCACAAATGAAAGAAATGGAGGAAAGCAAATGACTGGATATAGAGTTCAAAACCACAGTTATAAGGTTACTCAAGAATCTTCTAGAAACCTCCAAGAAATTTAGTGAGACCCTCAAGGATATGAAAAAGGACCAACTAGAAATTAAGCATACACTGACTGAAATAAAGAATAATATACAGAGATCCAACAGCAGACTAGAGGATCGCAAGAATCAAGTCAAAGATTTGAAATAAAAAGAAGCAAAAAACACTCAACTGGAAAAGCAAAAAGAAAAAAGAATCTAAAAATATGAAGATAGTGTAAGGAACCTCTGGGACAACTTCAAGCGTACCAACATCCGAATTATGGGGATGCCAGAAGAAGAGAGAGAGCAAGACACTGAAAACCTATTTAAAGAAATAATGACAGAAAACTTCCCCTACCTGGTGAAAGAAATAGACTTACAAGTCCAGGAAGCACAGAGAACCCCAAACAAGAGGAATCCAAAGAGGACCACACCAAGACACACCATAATTAAAATGCCAAGGGCAAAAGACAAAGAGGGTATATTAAAAGCAGCAAGAGAAAAATAGTTAGATACCTACAAGGGAGTGTCCATACAACTGTCAGCTGATTTCTCAAAAGAAACTATGCAGGCCAGAGGGAGTGGCAAGAAATATTCAAAGTGATGAATAGCAAGAACTTACAACCAAGAATACTCTACCCAGCAAAGCTATCATTCAGAATTGAAGATCAGATAAAGAGCTTCACAGACAAAAAAAAAGCTAAAGGAGTTCATCACCACCAAACCAGTATTATATGGAATGCTGAAGGGTATTCTTTAAGAAGAAAAAGGTAAAGATAAAAAATATGAACAACAAAGTGACAACAAATACATATCTATCAACAAGTGAATCTAAAAATCAAGTGAATAAAAAATCTGATGAACAGAATAAACTGGTGAATATAATAGAATCAGGGGCATAGAAAGGTAGTGGACTGACAATTCTCGGGGAGAAGGGTATGTGGGGGTGGGGGAAGAGACTGGACAAAAATCGTAAACCTATGGACGAGGACAGTGGTGGAGAGTAAGAGTAGGGGATGGGGTGGGAACCGAGTGGAGGGGAGATATGCGGGGGAAAAAGAGGAACAACTGTAATAATCTGAACAATAAAGATTTATTTAAATTTAGAGAGAGAGAGCAGAAGGAAAACTTGACCAAAAGGCGCCAGTTAAAATATTACATAAATTCAAGCAGGGGTCATCATAAGAAATGGAGATGAAATGGCAATTCAAAGAAACATTTCAAGAGATAACTCAAGTTCTGGTGACAAATTAACATGGGAGGGTAGTATAATGGTTGAGGAATAACGGAATTGGGTTCTAGTTCCAGCTCTGCCATTCACTGTCTGTATCTTTGGCAAAGACACTTTACAGGTCTCCATTTAATCATTTATAAGATGAAGAATTTGGTAGAAACATTAATATGTAGTGTTTTTGAGTACCTGCTGGGTGCCAGGCACTGAGGAAAAGCATTTCACATATTTTCTCCAATCCTCACAAAAGGCTCCAAGATAGGTATTGCCAGAATCATTTCACTGATGAGGAAACTGAAGCTCAGAAAGGGTTAGTAAATTGCCTGTAATGAACTAACAATGTAAGTAAACTAACAATGTAAGTTTCAAACTTAGAATTGGTCTCTGCATCACATAAATTATGTAGTCCAAGTGCTCATTATCATATAACGGTTCATCACAACATCATTATGGGACATCCTGTATTACCTTTCTCTAAAGCATTTAGGGAGTTAGCACTTCCCCTCTTTCCATTGCTCTAAAACAGAGTTTATTGACACTCACCAAATATCCATGTGTCCCTTTATGTTCCCAGGTGCCCTTGTAGCCAATTTGAATGTGTTACAGCCACGGAGATGTAGGTAGAAGTGATATAAACTACTTTCCTTACAGGACCCCTGAAAACAAACCAATAGCAAATAACATGTATAGTCTTTTATAGTTCCCAATAAATAGGCTTTCACATATAAACTAGAGGACCGGTACATGAATTCGTGTACCTGCGGGGTCCCTCTGCCTGGCCTGCAGGATCGGGCCAAAACTGGTTCTCTGACATTCCCCGAGGGGTCCCAGATTGCAAGAGGGCGCAGGCAAGGCTGAGGGACCCCACCGGTGCATGTTCAGGGACGGGGAAGGATGCAGGAGGTTGACCAGCCAGAGAGGGACCGTGGGAGGGCTCCAGGGCATGTCCAGCCCATCTCGCTCAGTCCCAATCGGCCGAACCCCAGCAGCAAGCTAACCTCCCAGTAGAAACATCTGCCCCCTGGTGGTCAGTGCACATCATAGTGAGCAGTTTGAGCAGCCTTAGCATATCATTAGCATATTATGCTTTGATTGGTTGAATGGACGATTGGACACAGCATATTAGGCTTTTATTATATAGGATTATCTTATTTGACTCACAGGAAATAAGAACCAGAGTTATTATCATCAGAAACATGTTACAGATAAAGAATCTTAGTCACAACCAGATTAGATAATTTGATTATTCTGTAGGTAATAAGGTGACTCTGAAGGCCATGTGTCTTTCATGTCTGTGTCCCACCAGTGCCTGAAGCCACCATGTCTATTTATTAAGTGCAATAACTAACATCTGTGTATAAACAGGGTTAAAACTAGACACAAATAGGTACTTGTTATAAATAATAGAAGTAGCTCAGAAACAATTTAAAAGGTTAGCAATAAGTTTCCTTTTTCATAGCTAAACCTTATTTTATAATTATTTCTCTCCTTGATATAAGTTATTCAGTTTATAACCAATGCAAACTTGAATAGTTTTACATAGCAGGGCATAGTTTCTCTTTTTCTCTTCTGATCCCAATCCTTTTCTTTCTTTCCACACAGTGACAACTTCACATACATAGTGAACCAGTCTCACACTCCCACCCTGTACATGGCAAATGTCAGCCAACTCCTTTTAGGGTCCCCCTTATCCTGGAATGGTCTCAAAGGATCCTGAGATCCCTCTTCTGGATCCATGTGTACTTTTCAAAATGGTAAGCCAATGTAACTGAATTCAGTCTTGGAATCACATTATTATAATAGTCAACTGCTTGGCCCTCTTGCTTATTCTCTGAACTGATTTTTTATTTTTATTTTTTTCACTTCCACTGGAATTTAGAGAGAAAATGGCTTCAACTGGATCAGCCAGCCTTGGTGTGACAACAAAAATGAAAATGATTGGTAAAAAAAAAAAAAAAATCAAAAGCTGTGCTCTTTGAGATATAATTTAGTGTCTGGCAGGAATAATTCAACAAAATTGTGTCCACTTCCTGATCACATAACTAAACAAACAATAAGGGGGGAAGTCCTGCTGAGAGACATTTTCACATTAAAAGGTGCTAAAAATGGGCTAGATCTCCTCACAGCCCTGCTGGAGGCCTCCGTTCAATTTTTAGTCATTTCCTCTCTGTCTCCAGACTGGTTAGCAACTGGAGAGGCAGAGGAAAAAGGGGAGGCTGCACCTCCGTGCTGATCCACTTAACAATTCAAGGGATGGTTAGAAAAGGAAGGGAGTCTCGTCCTTTCCAGCCATTTTCACATGTCGCAGGAGGGAAGCTGAAAGAGAGAAGGGGAAATGGAAAAGATTAGAAATCTCTTCTTAGGTAAATATCTACAATAACTCAAAATCATACTCAGAGGTTCTGCATCAGAGGATCTATGTGGATTAGGCCTTCACTGATGGCCAGATGCTACAAGAAAGATGAAAATTAAATATGGGGCTTAGATATACAGCAGTAGACAGAGTCTCTTCTACAAAGCTATTAATGCTGTGTTTTTTAATCTTAAGAATAAACATTTGATAAACACGCAAATGTTAGAATCCTTCTATAAGTAGTATTTATGCAGGCAAAACTTCCATTGGAAATATCACGTCCTCTGCATTACTAGTATTCATGCAAAAACTGATTCAACAAATAGGCAGAGCGCCTGCAATGGGTCAGATGTTATATGAGAATTAGAAGTATGAGTAGATGAGACTTGCCCTTTGGAATTCAGTCTAGGGCAGGGTTTCCCAGCCACCACACTATTGACATTTTGGGCATAAGAATTCTTTGTTATGGGACTATTCTCTGCATTGGAGGATGTTTAGCAGCTTAGCAGCATCCCTGGCCTCTACCCACAAGGTGCCAGTAGCACTCTGCCTCAGTTGTGCTATCAAAATGTTTCCAGACATTGCCAAATGTCCCCTGGAGAAAGGGGGGTGAGGACAAAATGTCACAGCTGAGAACCACTGGTCTAAAGGGAGAGGCAAGGTTTTAGAAGCAAATAATCACAGTGCAACGAGACGGGCTAGAGTTTGCGGGAAGTACTGCGGGAGCACGGAGAAGAGAGCAGCTAGATAACTTGGAGAGCAGGAGGAGGAAGGGAACACCTTTATTTGTGTTACACACCCTCCAATGACCAAGTATATGAAGAAGCAGACAATAATAATTAATAATAATAGACAATAGATGAGCACTTTCTATGTGTCATGCACTGTTCTAAACATTTTGCAGATATTAACTCACTTAATCCTCCCAACAGCCCTATGAGGTAGTTTCTATGACTATCTTCAGTTTAAAATAAAGATACAGGCAGAGAGGTTTAGTAACTTGCCCAGGTCTCACAGAGCCAGCAAATGGTGGAGCCAAGATTCAAAATCCAGGCAATATATCTTAATAAAGTTGCTAAAGGTGGGGAGGGGGCATTCTGGCTTCAGCAAACATTGTTCTTATACAACACAGGTAAGAAGACAAAGAGACTTGAACCCATAAAAAGGATAAGCACTGCCAGTAGCAAGAAGACAGAGGAAAAAGAAGGCACTGATTATAATGTCAAACTTGCTAAGAGATTAGATCTTAATTATTCCCAGAAAAAAAAAAGATAATTATGTGACATGCTAGGGATGCTAGGTAACAATACAATGGCAATCATATTGCAATATATAAATACAGGGTGGGGCGAAAGTAGGTTTACAGATGTGAGTATGTGAAGCAGCTTATTCTTGTATTATTATTTATTCATTATTGTGTTATTTTCCATACAAACAACTGTAAACCAATTTTTGCCCCATCCTTTATATCAAATCAAAATGTGTATAGCTTAAGCTTATACAGTGTTATATGTCAAGTACATTTAAATTTTAAAAAGAAAAAAAGGGGGGAGGGGGCATAGCTGGTTTGGCTCAGTGGATAGAGCATCAGCCTGCCTACTGAAGAGTCCTGGGTTCGATTCTGGTCAAGGGCACATGCCTGGGTTGTGGGCTTGATCCCCAGTAGGGGGCATGCAGGAGGCAGCCGATCAATGTTTCTCTCTCATCATTTATGTTTCTATCTTTCTCCCTCTCCTTTTCTCTCTAAAATCAATAAAAATATATTATTTTTTTTAAAAGGAAAGCATGAGGCATAAGAGAAGGAGTATCAAAAACAGGCAACACTTAACCACTTTGGGAAATTGTGTGTTGGAGACAATATGACTAGAAAGAAGTCAGGCATGGGTTACAATTTGCATGCAAATTTCCACTGGCAAGGTAGATAGATATAATACATTTGTTTTTGTTTGTTTTTAAATATATTTTTATTAATTTCAGAGAGGAAGGAAGAGGGATAGAGAGAAACATCAATGATGAAAGAGAATCATTGATTGGCTGCCTCCTGCACGCCCCCTACTGGAGATCGAGCCCGCAACCCAGGCATGTGTCCTTGGCTGGAATCAAATTTGGAACGCTTCAGTCCGCAAGCCAATACTCTATCCGCTGAGCCAAACCAGCTAGGGCTAAAATACATTTGCTAAATAACAGAGTATTTAACCCGAAAACAAAAACAAAAAATTGACTTAAGACAGTCCAATTTTCTACACTTCTCAAGCTAAGGGGCCCACAGGGTACATGGCAGTGTACCAAGGCATATATGAAGCTTTAGGATAAATATAGCTTATTTTGGAGTGCTCATCTTTTGAAGGTTTAATATTTTACAAAACTAGAACAGTTATATTGTAAATTTGATATTAGTTTTTAAGATAAGCTCAAAGCTTGCAGAAAATTTCCTTTGCAATATCCCTGTAGGCTGTGCCCCCAGGCCTCTGCGTGTATGCATGCACTCTCTTAATTTAGGACCCATGAAAGAAAGAAATTCGAGAATCCCATCCTAGAGTGCTGTAAGCATTTTGGGTTAGGTATATTTCTTACAAATTGGAAGTTAAAAGAGAGGTGCCATTGTCATATTTTAGGTTTAAAATCAAGCCAGTTCAGACATGTCATGCCATGAAGAACAGGCTTAAGGTAAACCTATGTGCTTATAAATTCAATGAATATTTTGTTTATAAAAATAATTATTATAGTACTATTGCTATCATCAGGCTTTTTATTTGGAAAAAAAAAATATTTCCCACACATTAACTCATTAGATTCTCACTACAGCCCCAGGAGGAGTAAGCAAATGCATAAGGCCCACAACCCCTTACAAATGATAAAACTGAGTCTGAGAGATTAAATGACTTTTCCAAGGTCACAGAAGTAGAAAATGGAGACCAAGGGAGCACTACTAAAGCTCATTCCTACTATCAATAGCTTTAGCCAAAATGATCCATTTGTATATCCAAGTGAAATGGCTTCAACTTTATCAATCCTGTACAAACTCAGCCTAAGCTAATGGAAGTCTTCATCGATATCCATTTCTTCTATCCTATCTAATAATAGAGTAACATGTAAATTACCTTCACTCCGCTACGCCCACGATTGGGCGGCGGGAGGCTGGGGGGCGGGACTCGGGGTGGCCTATTCGGCCATTGAGAGGCACGGATCCGCTGCCACTCCCGCCCCCTGTGCCTCTCAACGGCCAGATCCGCAGCCGCTGAGGGGGCCTGCCGTGGACACCCAGCTGTGCCTCTCAACAGCAGGGTAGCCAGGTGTCTGTGGCAGCCCCCCTCAGCGGCCGTTGAGAGGCGCAGGGGCAGGAGTCCCACCCCCTGCGCCTCTCAACAGCAGGGTAGCCCCCCTCAGCGGCCGCGGACCATCAAAAGTGGGGGAGCTGGGTGCCTGTCTGCTCCGGCACCAGGCCTTTCAGAAGCCTCTGACGAGCCGGAGGCTTCTGAAAGGCCTGGTGCACCAGCGGACAGGCACCCAGCTCCACCGCGAAAAGCGAAAGCATGTAGGGGACCCTACACGTGCATGATTCAATCATGCACTGGGCCTCTAGTTACAATATAAACATTTACATCTGAGCTGCTGGTTCAATCTCAGAAAATCTCTAAGTGACTGGACAGTTCCGTATTTGAGTAAGTAAGACCCGGGACCAGGATTTAGCCCCAACACAGTTTCATAAAAGGTGACTGGTAATGCACCCCAGCTCCAGGGGGTGGCAGCAGTGAGAAAAAGACCAATCACTTCAAAGTTGGATATAGGCACTCTTTCTGGAGCAGTTTCTGGAAGCAGTTATATGATATTCTATGCAACCCAAGCTCTAGTGGTGAGATAGGACAAAAACTTGGTACATGAGTAAAACCTTGAAGGACTTCTGAACACATTAGGGAATGCAGACACTAAAAGAGACTGAGGCTGGACTCACTGCTAATACAGGCTTTTGGGGACTTGGGTATTATTCTTGGACATTATCATTTGGAAAACTATTTGGGGGAAGGTATATTACTCAAGACTCAAACTGTAAAGTAGGAATATACGCCACAACCCAGACTACACTTATTTTGATTACCTGTTTAACTGTGTTCTCTGTTTACCCACCCCCACCTCACTATGTAAGTTTCCTTAAAGGCAGCAATTGGCTATGTTGCTCTTTGCATCTGAAATACTTAGCACAAAGCCAACTATGCATATGAGAAATATTTGTCAATTAAAATTAGACAAACAAAATTTTATCGTGGCATTTAAGTAGATGTCTAAGCTCCTGCTATTAGCTAACTGTGAACTTTCATATAAACACAGATTACTTCTATTTTGTATTCCCAGTGTCTAGCACTAGGCCTGGGACATTGTACACTTTCAAATAATTCTTGCAATGAAAGCTTGGATAGATGGTTGGGTGGATGAATGGATAAGTGTGTGCATAGATGGATGTTACTAAATTTAGGATTTCTTACCACAATTCTCCTCATGGTTTACAGCATTTAATTAATTAATTAATTATTATTTATTTATTTATTTATTTACTAGAGGCCCAGTGCACGAAATTCACACACGGGGGATGGTATCCCTCAGCCCAGCCTGCAACCTCTCCAATCTGGGATCCCTCTCACAATCTGGGACTGCTGGCTCCTAACCACTCGCCTGCCTGCATGCCTGATCGCCCCTAACCACCTCTGCTGGCCTGATCACCACCTAACCACTCCCCTGACAGCCTAATGGCTCCCAACTGCCCTTCCCTGCTGGCCTGATGGCCTCCAACTGCCCTTCCCTGATGGCCTGATGGCCTCCAACTGCCCTTCCCTACTGGCCTGATGGCCCCCAACTGCCTTCCCCTGCTGGCCTGATGGCCCCCAACTGTCCTCCCTTGCCAGCCTGATGGCCCCCAACTGCCCTCCCCTGCTGGCCTGATCGCTCCTAACCGCCTCTGCCTCAGCCCCCACTGCCATGGCTTTATCCAGAAGGAAGTCGGATGTCCGGAAGATGGCCAGTCACCCGTTCTAATTAGCATATTACCCTTTTATTAGTATGAATTGGTTTACAGCATTTTAAATAGATATAACACACTTAGCACCAAGATCTTGATTTCTAATACCACTATTCAATATAAGGAAACAGAGATTCTTAAATTATTCTAGGTTGGTCCTAAGACTGGGACAGGGAACACACAAAATTAGCTTAGAACATTTTATAGTGAGGGAAAGTAAGGAAGTACTAAAAAAAATGATGAAAACTTATCAAAGGGACATGGGAACCTATTGAAAAAGTCCCCAATGGCCAAAGTTAAGCAACATTAAGTAGCATTACTTTATAACCCAAAGTATAAAATAAATATTCATCAGTCCATACTGATATAAATGCCTGAAAAAAAATAAAATTAAAAATATAAAAATTAGCCCTAACCGGTTTGGCTCAGTGGATAGAGCGTCTGGCCTGTGGACTGAAGGGTCCCAGGTTTGATTCCGGTCAAGGGCATGTACCTTGGTTGCGGGCACATCCCCAGTAGGAGGTGTGTAGGAGGCAGCTGATCAATGTTTCTCTATCATTGATGTTTCTAACTCTCTATCCCTCTCCCTTCCTCTCTGTAAAAAAAAACAAAACAAACAAAAAACATCAATAAAATATATTTTAAATAAATAAATAAATAAATAAAAATTATTTGAAAATATTACATGCATAAAAATTCTAAATAATTTATATAGAACTCCACCCTCAAGGTGGTAGAACATAACTCCCCTTATTTTTTATGTGCCCTTTTTTATTTTTTATCTTTTTTAAATAAATCTTTATTGTTCAGATTATTACAATTGTTCCTCTTCTTTCCCCCCATAGCTCCCCTCCACCCGGTTCCCACCCCACTCTCTGCCCTTACCCACCCCCCATTGTCCTCATCCATAGGTGTACACTTTTTGTCCAGTCTCTTCCTGCACCCTCCTCACCCCTTTCCCCCAAGAATTGTCAGTCCACTCCCTTTCTATGCCCCTGATTCTATTATATTCACCAGTTTATTCTGTTCATCAGATTTTTTATTCACTTGATTTTTAGATTCACTTGTTGATAGATATGTATTTGTTGTCATAATTTTTATCTTTACCTTTTTCTTCTTCTTCCTCTTCTTAAATAATACCTTTCAGCATTTCATAAAATACTGGTTTGGTGGTGATGAACACCTTTAGCTTTTTCTTATCTGTGAAGCTCTTTATCTGACCTTCAATTCTGAAATATAGCTTTGCTGGGTAGAGAAATCTTGGTTGTAGGTTCTTGTTATTCATCACTTTGACTATTTCTTGACACTCCCGTCTGGCCTGCATAGTTTCTGTTGAGAAATCAGCTGACAATTGTATGGGTGCTCCCGAGTAGGTAACTAACTGTTTTTCTCTTGCTGCTTGTAATATTCTCTCTTTGTCTTTTGCTCTTGGCATTTTAACTATGATGTGTCTTGGTGGGTGTGGTCCTCTTTGGATTCCTTTACTTTGGGGTTCTGTGCACTTCCTGGACTTGTAAGTCTATTTCTTTCAGCAGGTGGGGGAAGTTTCCTGTCATTATTTCTTCAAATAGGTTTTCAGTATCTTGCTCTCTCTCTTCTTCTGGCACCCCCATAATTATGATGTTGGTACACTTGAAGTTGTCCCAGAGGCTCCTTACACTATCTTCATATTTTTGGATTCTTTTTCTTTTTGCTTTTCCAGTTGGGTGTTTTTTGCTTCTTTGTATTTCGAATCTTTGACTTGATTCTTGCGATCCTCTAGTCTGCTGTTGAATCTTTGTATATTATTTTTTTATTTTAGTCAGTGTATGCTTAATTTCTAGCTTGTCCTTTTTCATATCCTTGAGGGTCTTGCTAAATTTATCAGCCTTTTCTAGGAAATTCTTGAAAAACCTTGTAACCATGGTTTTGAACTCTAGATCCTTCATTTCTTTCATTTGTGACCTGTTTCTTTGTCTCTGCATTTTGGCTGCTTCCCTGAGTTGATAGAGTGGCTTTGTGTGCTAGGTGCCCTATAGGGCCCAGTGGCTCAGCCTCCCTAATTACCTGAGGTGGACACTCTTGGTGCACCCTTTTGTGGGCTGGGTGCACAGTCTTGTTGTAGTTAAGCCTTGATTGTTGTTGGTATCACTGCGAGGAATTGACCTCCAGGCCAATTGGCTGTGAGGATCAGTTGTGTCTATGCTGGGAGAACTTCTGTGCTGGAGACACCCTTTTGAGACAAGACTTGGTTCAGTGGGGCTTTGGTGTTCACTGAGTCTGCCCCCTGAGTGTGTCCCTTATGGTTATGAGGAGTTGTAATCTGGATGGTCCCACTCTGAGCCCTGGGTACACTGGCTCTTGGATCTCCCAGGAGGTGCTAATTTAGCCTCTGCCTGAGGCCACCCAGCAGGAACTATGGAGAGATCTGCAGATTCCTCTTCTTTGTTTGGGTTTTGGAAGTGCCCAGATGAGGCCCAGCTGTGAAGCAATGAAAGCTGCTGTGGGGCCTTGGGCCTTCTTTTGGATGTTCTGGGTCCCACTGACTCAGCTGCAGTTTGTTAGGTAAGTTTAGTTTTCAAAGGACCAGGCCATTCATATGCAAAAGCCTCTGCGCTCAGCTTGGATGGGGCAGAGTCTCAGGCAGAGCAAACAGCTATGGCTTCGTGGGGCGGGATCTCAGGGCAGAGCAAACAGGAATGGCTTCCCATCAGCCCTGCCCTAAAAGGCCCCTGGGTCTCAGTGTCCCTAGGTAATTGCTGTAAGCATCTCTGAGAGAAAGCTGCCCTCGAGTTCCGCCCGCTGCCAGACAGTCCAGTTTCTCCCCAAATGAGTCTGAGTCCCCAGAGTCTCACCCGGAACTGGAGTTCAGAGCAATCGGGAGCTTTTGTCTCCCTCCTGATTGAGAAAGCCAACTGCGTACTCAGTTGCCAGCCCTCTCCATGTGCGCGCCTCCGTACCTCTGCCTTCCGCAGCTCCTGTGAGTCTCAGTGTGCTTTTCTCTTTCCTTCTAGTTGTAGAATTTCCACTCAGCCAGCCTTCCTGTGGTTCTGGATGATGTCTGTTTTGTCTTTTAGTTGTAGTTTTGAAATTTTGTGTGAGGCAGCAGTTTAGGTGTTTACCTATGCTGCCATCTTGGTTCTCCCCCCCCCCCCCTTTACTTATTTTTTAAATAATTTTTATTAATTTCAGAGAGGAAAGGAGAGGGAGATAGAGATAGAAACATCAATCATGAGCTAGAACCATAGATCCACTGCCCCCTGCACACTCCCTACCCACAACCCAGGTATGTGCTCTGACAGAGAATCGAACCCTCATAGGTTGATGCCTAACTATTAGCCAAGCTGGCTGGGCAACTCCCCTCACTTTAAGTGTGGGTTGGGCATAATTACTTCCTTCCTAAAGGTATAGCATGGAAAGGGGGGAAGGGAGAATAACTTTCTAACAGAGAAACATGACAAACTGCATCAATCAGGTGATCAAAGTGAGCATCAATGGCAATATCACATCGATATTACATACACTTGATAAGAAGTGAAAAAAATGGCACTTCACCTCTGTTATCTTCCTCCCAAAATTCCATAATCCCAGTCTAACTATGAGAAAAGCATCAAATTGAAGAATGTTGTAAAAAAAAAAAAAATACCTGACCAGTGCTTCTTAAAACAGTCAAGGTAATCAAAATCAAGTCACAGCCAAGAAGAGACATAAATGTATTGTGGTATCCTGGATGAGATATGGAACAGAAAAAGGGCATTAGGAAAAAAACAAGAACATCTGAATAAGTGACTTTATTAGAAAAATTTGTCAATGTTGGATCATTAACTGTGACAAATGTACCATAATAATGTAAGATGTGAATAACAGGGGAAATTAGGGATGATCTATCTGGGAACTTTCTGCTCACTCTTCACAACTAAAACTGTTTGACAATTAAAAGTTCAGTAAAGCATAGGAAAAAAGATATAGCATACTCACAGTAATATTCTGGTGCTTCTTCACAAGAACTTTTGGTGAATTCAGTCTCCAAAAAATGAGCATTTCTTCAACAATGCTTCTAAAGTAAAGTCCTCTTATCAGAGCAATTAGACAGCTACTACTGCTGGTCATTGCTCTGTTGGTCATTGCTAGGTCCTGAAATAACTTTCTGTTTCTTTTCCCTAAAGTCAGCTATCCTTTCCCACCACAAGGTCTGATTTGTATGGCTTCTTCTATAAAGTTACTTCTCTATGATTGATGTGGTTACTGAAATTTTTCCTACTTTGGGGATATTTTTTCACAGCCAAGGAAGAACTCGTAGGAACTACTCTGGCCACTGCAGGCCTACGTTCTCGTTCCCTTCTCTTCCTGATGACTGCCTCCCTCTCCCCTTCAAGCTTCACAATCGCAGCTGAACTCTCTGAATACACCCGGAGAAACCAAAATAATAGCTGAGCCTTGGGGTTGGCCAGTGATGGGAAGAAGGGCTGGACAGGTGCAGAAACCCAGCTGCTAGGACTACCTCAGACGTGGCCTTTTCTTTCAATGATCTGAGTCATTTCCTCTGGCCCCCTTTTATCCAACTGAGATGAAAATTTGCCTTTCTATTTGAATCCCTTTGGTGCTCCTTTGGTGTCTAAATTCTACCTTTATTCTTTTGGATTTGTCATTGGTTCTGAAGGGAAAGATAAAGTTAAGCTCATGGAGCCTGCCTAAGGCCTCAAACCACTCAGCATGGCAGGAGGCCAGAGTAAAACCCTTTCTCCTTCTTCTCCTCCAGGGAAGCCTATCCATCAACAATTACCCACCATTTGTAGAGATGGTGGTGTGAACACCTTCCCAAACCCTGTACTGAAAAGCAGCCCCCTCAGAAAATTAGATGTTTGTAGCATCACCAAAGAGTAGAATTAATTGAACGGAAGCAAGTATCCGTGAATCATATTTGAATGTATTCCTCAAACAACACTCATTAATATGCGAAGCCCATTTGTTTTCCGACCGGCCATTTCTCAAATTGAGAATCCCTGTTTTATTTCACTTTGTATGCAACTCTAAATTAGATTGTAAACAAGGACCTGTGAGGAAACAGAATCAAAAACAACTTTCATGATTATTAGAAGTGTTCACTCTCATTAACAAGGGGTAATTGTTTCTGTTTTGTAAATTGATCTGAGATGAAAGGAGTTAGTTAATAATTTATACTGTACTATGGAAAGGGGGCTGTGAAAAGACTCTACGGAAGGATTTGAATTAAACAGCCTTTCACCCTTTTAATATCTCACAAGAGATTCTTCTGCACTGGTTCATTTAATTTAGTGGACACAGCAGTGTGGCCCATTGATTGTGGACAAAACTTCTGAAGGGCCTGGTGTGCACCCCTGTTAAAACGTGGGAAGAGAGTAAAGTTGGATGTGAATTAATTTGATTCTGTACATAATTCTTTTTCAATGGGATTCTGTGTCCCATTGCAAAGGCATGAAAAAAGGAGACACTAAGTTTGATTGCTCAATATTCATCTACATTTTCCTCTCCATGGGCACAATATGCTTGGCTTAATTAACTTTTCTCAAAGGTGAAGCAGTGCGCACCATCTGCTGTGAGACAATCACATTTGTATACCTCTCAGAATAATCCCTTTACTACTGAAAACAGCTATCATATAGTAGCCAAAACCAAAACTTTCAAACATTTTTGTCCTGGGACAGAAAGACCAAATCCATTCTGGTCCAGAGGCACAGTGCTGGGAGGCGACATTAGCAGAGGCAAAGGCTGTTGTTTTTGTTACAGCCCAGCTCCTTGCTCGAGAATGATTTTGAGTTCGCCTTGTCTTTCCTCTGCCACCAAATTAAAAATTCTACATGCTTCGTTTAAAGCCCAGCTCAAGAACAACTGCACAGCGGGAGCATCCTCCCTTTCTCCTACCTCTTAATTTCAAACCAACAGAAGAATAGAAAAGTGCACCATGAAAAGAATCATCAAGTCACTCAAAATCCCAATGCAAAATATTGAGGCAAAGTTTAGCCATTTAATTTTTTAATCAAGCCTCAAGGACCACACAGTGTTATCAAGGGCCTGCTGAACTTGCTCGAAAGCTGGGTCATTATTTGATCTTTGTGGCTGGTAATCTGATTATCTCATTGTGGAGGTAAACTTCAGACCCAATCTTGTTAGCAGCTGGCGAAGCTGGATTACTACAGCTACTGAACTGGAAAATGAACTGAGCAGTCCAGCTTTGGCCTTGCTGTCTTTGAGCCCACAGTTGCCTACTTCAGGGTATATACTTTTGTGTCTGAATCAGCACTTTATTCTAGAATCTCACACTGCAGTGTAAACATATTCTCTAACGATAGTGCTGAGCCGGGACTCTGACACACAAGCACACTCTCACAGACGCACACCTATATTCCAGTGCATCCTTACCCATACACAAACCAGCTTCAAAGAATCCAATACAGGTAATGCTCTGGTCAGAAAAGTAAATGGCCCAAGATATTTAATGAAGGAAATTAATGAGCAGAATTTTTTGCTTTGAGATTTGCACTCAACAGAGTTGCTAAAATATGCAAATACTCACAAGAGTTGTGTGGTCCCTGCTTAAGACACTCGCAGTTTTGCTTGTGGTCTCACTGAGGCATTGACTGCTTTTACAGTGAATGCCCAGGCCCGTCAAAGCCCAGAAAGTCTTGAAACATAGCTTGAAAGAGTTCAAAGGATCTAAAAGACAAAAAAGGACTAAGCTGGGATTTTTATGTACACTGAAAAGAAGAATAAAATATAAGTTCCTTAATGCAGGCTGTTATGGCAATGTTACCCATATCAAAGCATTATGGTGCTGCGGAAGAGGGTTGAAAATTTCTTGCACACCATATGCAAAAGAGAAATAGGAGCAATTTAGGCCGGCGGTGATTTTGTGACATGAAACATTGAATGCTCTTTTTTGACACACTATTGAGGGAACAAGGAATTCAAAGAGTTTGAACTCGAACAAGTTTTCTGCCTCAATAAGCCATAATCAGCCCCAAAGAACTGAGTACTCCTCAGAGTAGTGGTCTGCTCTCAAGGCTGCCCATGGTGGGTTTTGCTGGCTATTATAACGCGCATCAAAGCAAGGGCTCTTATGTTGGCTTTCCTCTTATCAATTCCGCTAAAACCTCAAGTCTTTGGTGCAATTTCTGAAACCAGAAAGCCGATCAGCAGCATTCCCAAATATCATCTCCCACAATTAACACAGAAACACATTACTATAAGGAGCAAGTTAGAGAGCAAGGCAACTAAAAAGAAGGCATCCTTGCTAGGTGTATAATATCGCAGACATTATATAGCTGCACGTACAATGGTCCTTGATTTTTTTCCAAAGTCTAGTGAATGAGGCAATCTTGCTCTATGATTCAAGTAGAAGCAACAAAGTGGATTTTACAAAAGATTGCTTGCTTGAAAAGAATAGCTTTTTTTTTTTTTTTTTTTTTTTTTGGCTTGGAAAAGGATAGCCAGCTTTAAAATGCATCTTTGCACTTTATTTTAACTATTTTTATAAAATCTGATTCACATTTATGATTTTATCTTCTAATATTGAAATCATAAGTTTAACCAGAAAATGTGCAGAAATTCTTCATGTCGATATTTATCACAAATATCTGCTATTCATATCTTATTGTTTTTCAGCATCTAACAATTAAATTCCAGTAGCGTGGTACAGGGCATGGGAATAGATCATTGATTATCAGTACTTTTTTTGACAGTCCTTTAAGACAAAAATATATTTTTCAGCAATGATAATTGAGTTTATTACCACTAAACTATTATAATCGCAATATAATAAACTAAGCTGATGAAACTATAAACAAAATAATATCTGATCTATTGCTAAACAAATTTGCTATGTTGTTTTATGCAACTGATTGTTCCTACATCTAAAAGCAGTAACCAATTTCTAGAATAATTAAATATGCTAATTTCTTAGCCCATGAGGGACTATGGCTATAGGATCTGTTTTATTAGTACAATCCAACAAATTTTAAGCAGGGAAATTGGGGGGGGGTGGGGTAGAAATTACAATTTTCAATGAGAATTTCAACCAAAGCAACCTGAAAATCGTATTTGCTATAATAAGCTTTTTTCACACATTGCTTGGAATAACGGCATTCTTCAAACAAAAAAGCTTACCTTTTCTGTTCAGGTTGTTCAGCAAGCCTCAAAATTACAGAGCATGGTTTTCGAAGAATGATCAGGGAGGGAGCATAAATCCTTATGTCTAAATTTAAACCTGAATTTGCAAGGAACACCTTTTAATTAAGCATGACATTTGACACAATCAAGTTTGAAGTTACCTGCACACCTTCACACCTACTGAAATTGTAAATTCTCAGTGCAACTTAACATATAGCATCTTACATGCACAGCAGTCTACCTGTGATAGACACATCCGTGAGAGAAGAATTTGTCTTTTTTAATGAATGTGGATATGGTTTATTTTCCTAATTGTCTTTTTTACCTCTTTACAAAATGCTCTAAATTTAAATTATTCTATATATTTTTCATCGTATCTTGCAGAGACTTTGTCACCAAATGTTATAATAAAACTTATCCATGAGCTATTAGAGATAAAGTGACAAGATATATTTATGGGAAATATTAGAAGTCTTCAAAATGTAATCTTCCACTTATAAGAAGTTCAAATCTATAATTTAATATTATATATTTAAGCTAATATAATATAAAGCTTGTTTTTCTAATTATTATCAATATCTTGATAGTAGACCATGCATTTAAAATGAAGAAATATATATAGAAAACTAAGAATATAGTTTCTATTCGCTAAGCTCTAGTAACACAATTCAAGATTTCAAAGATATAGTATATGAAAACAAGTGTATTAAAACCTTATATAGTAGATTGGGCAAAACAATTATGACTGAAGAGTAGAAAATGAATCAAGCTGATTTTTTTAATTTAAGAAAATATGTCTTTCTATTGTAAAATCATATAACACTTCACCTCTATTTCTTTGCCTGTGTACAAATAAAATAAATTTAATTAATAGACTTTAATATAAATAAGTGTCCCTCAGGTACTCGTATTAGATCAACGTCATTCCAACAATGCTGTTACTGCTCAGAGCGTATTCTGGAACTATTTTTTGAGTAATGCTCCAGATTTGGTTGACAATCACCCCAGAAAACTGACATTATGACTCCTTAGCAGTCAATAAGTCTGTTAAGATCTAGAATTGAATTACAGTTAGAATAACTTTGCAAGTTATTCACTAAATTTGGCCCTGAATGATTCTACCTCTTCCGAAAACCGAGTCCCCCTGCAGAGAAGGATGGCATGCCATGTTCAAGGACTTCACAGCAAGTTCACAGTTCCTGACAGCAATTCCCAGAAAGGATTTTGAATGATAGTCATTGATTTCATTGGTTAGTATATAACCCTGAAGATGATGGCTTTGATGAGGGTAAAATTTCCCTATGGTCTCTCTATCACATGAATACATGGGTGTTTCAAGAGCATTTAATGCTTTATAAAGCACTTAGCACCATAAACACTCAGGAAGTGGTTGCTGTTATCTTTATATTGTACTAGAGGCCCGGTGCACGAAATTTGTGCATGGGAGGGGTGTCCCTCAACCCAGCTTGCACCCTCTCCAATTTGGGACCACTCAGGGGATGTCTGACTGCTGGTTTAGGCCCGATCCCACAACCGGCAGTCAGGACATCCCTCTCACAATCCGGGATCACTGGCTCTTAACCACTCATCTGCCTGCCTGCCTGATTGCTCCCTAACTGCTTCCCTGCCAGTCTGATCACCCACAACTACCCTTCCCTGCTGGCCTGATGACCCTCAATTGCCCTCCCCTGCCAGCCTGATGGCCCCCAACTGCCTTCCCCTGCTGGCCTGATAACCCACAACTGCCCTCCCCTGCTGGCCTGGTGGCCCCCAACTGCCCTCCCCTGCCACGACCTACCTCCTCTGCTGGGACCCACCTCCTCCACACGAGGCGGTGGAGATGCTGGAACTGGCCTCCTCTGCACCACGCAGAGCCATGGGACCCCCAGGCCTCACCGTGCAGAGTGGCCACTGGGCCCTGCCACCGCTGTGCGTGTGGCCATCTTGTGGTGGCCATCTTGTGATGACATCACGCGAAGGCGTCATGCGAGGGTGTCGCATGAGGGCGTGACACCACCTAGGCTTTTATTATATAGGATAATAAAGGATAGTTTTAGTAATGGTGACTATAATCTTTCTATTAGATTGGAAAGAACAAATAATAATAAACAGACCTCAGAACACTCTCCAAACATGAATACCAGTTCTGGGTGGTTTTGCTACAATCTATACCAATAAAAGGATTATGCTAATTAGACCGGGAGACCTTTCAGATGTCCTTCCAGACAAAGCCATGGTGACGGGGCTGAGGCAGAGGTGGTTAGAGGTGATCAGGCCAGGAGGAGAGGGCAGTTGGGTGTGATCAGGCTGGCAGGGAGGCAGTTAGGGGCAAGCAGGCCAGCAGGGGGGGCAGGTGGGGGCAAGCAGGCAGGCAGAGAGCAGCAGTTGGGGGCGATCAGGCCAGCAGGGGGGTCAGTTGGGGACAATCTGGCCAGCAGTGGGGGGCAGTTGGGAGTGGAGGCCAGCAGGGGGGCAGTTGGGGGTGAGCAGGCCGGTGTGGAGCAGTTAGGGGCAATCAGGCAGGCAGGCCGGTGAGAGGTTAGGAGCCAGAGGTCCCAGATTGCAAGAGGGTGCAGGCCAGGCTAAGGGACACCTCCCCCTTTGGTGCATGAATTTCATGCACCAAGTCACTAGTCTATATATATAAAAAGCCAGCAACTGGAATGCTATAACGACCAGAACAACTGGTCACTATGATGCCCACTGCAGCAGTGAACCAGCCTGATCAGGCGGTGGGGCCAGCCAGCTAACCTCCTGTGGCCCCTCCTCCCAGCCAGCTCTGCCCCTGATCTCCCCCCAACCCCAATCAGGGACAGGGCCAGCCAGCCAACAGCCTGTGGCCTCTCCCCCTGGCTGACCCCACCCCCAATGGAAAACCACCACCCCAATCAGTCCATGGCTCTTCCCCACAGCAAGCTCTACCCCCGATCAACCCCCCACTCCAATCAGGGGCAGGGTTGGCCAGCCAACCACCCATGGCCCCTCCCCCAGGCTGCTGGCCCCTGATCAGCCCCTCCCCACCCCATTCGGGGGCAAGACTGGCCAGCCCACTGCCCACAGCCTCTCCCCATGGCTGGCCCCACCCCCAATCAGCCCCCACCACCCCAATTGGCCTCTGGCCCCTCCCTACAGCAAACCCCACCCCCAATTGTCCCCCCACCCCAATCGGGGGCTGGGCCACAGGCCAATTGCCCATGGCCCCTCCCCCCAGCTAGCCCAGCCCTGATCAGGCCCCGATTGGGGCAGGCCAGCTGGCCAACCTCCTGCCATCTCCTCCTCCTGACAGGCCCCGATTGGGGCCAGTCCAGCCGGACCCCACCTGTGCACGAATTCGTGCACTGGGCCTCTAGTTATTTAAATAAAGGAGGTAACTTTTCTTTTTGTCTAGAAGCAACCCTCTTACCTGATCACTAGTTAGTCTGTTGATTGTAGTTGCCACTCCTCATAATTCTGTCATGTCATTAAAGCTTTCTTTCAGTTAATATATCTTGTGTTTCTTTGATACTCTTAGCTAATAGTCTTTAAATTCTGTTTACTATGTAGCTTGAGTCACTTATTTGGAGACCATGCCATCTGGCCAGATTTTATTGATTTTTACAAAAGCCATTGCAAAACTAATACAAGAGATGATGGCAATTATATTGTCATTCAGAATAAGTTAGTTAAGTAGACACTGTGTTGCACCACCCAAGTCCCCTTTCCATAGCTGATTTACCCATTCTCCAATTATTGGGATGGGGTTCTAACACTGTGGTAAGGACCCCAGTAAACAAAGGTAACACATTGGTAGGATAACTCCTGAAAGTTTGGAAAATCAATGGCCCATACTAGGTAAACTAGAAATTAGAGTCTTATAATATTAGAGGCCCGGTGCACAAAATTCATGCACTGGGGATGGGGGGGTTCCCTTTTGCAGTCCGGGAGCCCTTGGGGGATGTCTGACTGATGGCTTGGGCCCGCTCCCCCCAGGAGCATCAGTCGGACATCCTTAGCGCTGCAGTGGAGGCAAGCTGCTGCACTCACCAGCCATCAGCCCAGCTTGTGGCTGAGCAGTGCTCCCCCTGTGGGAGCACACTGACCACCAGGGAGCAGCTCCTGTGTTGAGCGTCTGTCCCATGGTGTCAGTGCACGTCATAGCGACCGGTCATTCCGCCATTCAGTCAATTTGCATATTTCCCTTTTATTATATAAGATTGGAAAAAGGAAAATTTAAAATATCATAGAAAGATGTATGCTAGAATGGATATACTACTTAAATCCAGAAAACCCACCAGCTGACTATGTTCATGAAAGGGCTCAGAATACATGCCATTTACCGCAGTTATTAATAAGGAATGTGCTAAGGAAAGAGAAACCAACATCATTGTGAGGCTCAGGGGTATACCAGGCTTGATGGCAGAAGATACTGGTATAGAACAGGGATTACAGAATCCTGAAATAAAAGAGGTCAAGTGTAACACTTACTCAAAAGCAAAATGGGCCAAATTACTGTGATGCATGGCAACATTGGAGTGGCAACCAGGGCATCTCAACCCCAAGAGTGATATGAAGATGGTTACCAGAACACAGTGTTCACAGGGGCAAAGAAAGATGGTCAGGCAATAAGGGTATTGCTTAATTTAGGCGTTTTTAAAAATCAGGGATAGATTATCAGCCACCTTAGTATCACCTCAGCCAGTGGTCATTTCTGGGTCCCCAAATATATAATTGATTGAGATACATTTTGTAGTTGGCAGAACCCTCACATTGGTTCCTTGACCTGTGTCGTAAGAGCTATTACAAGGCAGAAAGTCATGCAGAAACCTCAGAAACTCTCCCACGCCCAGCCAAGATAGTAAATAACAAACAATATCACATCCTGAAGAGAATAGCATGATTGGCACCACACCTAAGATTTAAAGCATGTATCTCCATTTAACTCACCCATCTTGTCCCTACAAAAAAACAAATGAAACATGGTGAATGAGAGTAAAATTTTGCAAACATAACCAAGTAGTAGCTATAACTGCAGCTGTTTTGCCAGATGTGATATACTAGTATTGGCTAGCACAGATAAACATAGCCTCAGGCACTTGGTATGAGGCCATTGATCTGGGGAATGTATTCCTCTCCATTCCTATAAAGGAAGATCAAAAGACAGTCACGTTCACATGGGACTGAGAACAATATACATTTACAGTATTGTCCTAGAGCTATGTTCACTCTCCCTCCTCATGCAATAATATAGTCCAAAAAGACCTGGGTTGTCTAGACCAGTAGTTCTCAACCAGGGGAAATCTTGATAATGTTTGAAGACATTTTGCTGGTCATGGCTGGGGGAAATAGAGAGTTGGATTACTGGCATCTCATGAGTAAGGCTAGAGATGCTGCTAAACTTTTACAATTATGCCCTCCCACAAGAGAGCATAGACCTCAAGGGATGTGGAGCAAAGATAGATCATCTGCAGCAGGGAGATAGAGACCATTTAAAAAGAAAATTCTATCATGCAACAAGGCCCTGATAGGGACATCAAGTGACCATGCAGCCATCATAGGTTGGTTTATGTCAGATCCACGAAGTCATTCGATGGAGAAGGCACAGCAACAATCTAAAATAAGACAGTAGTCATACATTCAGGACTGGGCATGATCAGGGTCAGAGGACACAAGCAAGCTGCATATAGGTGAGTCATACTTTCCCTTACACTAACATCTCTTATTCAGTTCTTAGCTAAAACTGCATGTGGTCGGCAGTGGGGGAAGGTCACTTATCTCTAGCTGATGGAGGCGGTCAAGGACATAATCTGCAACCAGGTACCTGCCCTAGACCAGGAATCAAACCCAAGACCCTTCAGTGCATGGGCTAACTCTCTAACCACTTAGCGACACTGACCTGGACTTCCTTAAATAATAATATTTAAATATTGAACATGTGAATAAATGAATAATATATAACATTATCCATTTCATATTACTACCAGTGAAGTGATATAAATGAGAATAGATTTTGAAGAGGAATTGCTGCAACTGAAATCTGCCATTTTCTGGGTATTGTGGCCTTTGGCAAGTTATTTCATTGTTTTATCCTCAGACTATTATAAAGTGGGAATTCTAATGTCCCTCTTTAAGGGTTATTTAGTGGATTAAATGTAATCCATAAATAAAGCCTTATAGAAGACATGCAATAACTGGCTATTTCCTCATCCCTCGTCTCTTTATCCATGCTATTGTGACCCTGGGATACTGATGAACTAGAAGAATTATTCAGCAGTAATGCTCTTCTATGTGATAACGTTTCTGAATGTCAATAAAACATATTGAGAACCCCAATGGTGTCCCCTATTCTTTTTCTACATCCCCACATGCCAGCTGTGAAGCACCTCAATCTTATTTAAAGCATCATTAGAATTTTAGAGTAAACATTTAATGACATGATCTTAGTTTGGGTTCCATCAAAAGCAGTCTGAGGCAAGGCCTTGGGTACAGGTGCTTTCTTGAGAGGTGATTCCAGGAAGCAGGGATATAAGAAGCAGGAGAATAAAGGAAGAAATAAGTAAAAACCCAATTAAGGCTGCATTGCTAAGCTCCCCATTTTGGCAAGGAGGACTCGATCCAGTCAGGACCACTTGAGAAGCAAACTCAATGCCCCCTAGAGTTGTCTACCCAAAAAATAGGAAGCTGGAGCATTTATCCATTGGATTCTGCGCCACATTGGTTGAGGTTTGACCTGGGGGGCATTAACACCCCTGCATGTATAGGCTGCACTTGCATGAGGGATGAGCAGGCTCCTGTGGCATCAGAGAAAGCCCTGGGGGAGAGAGCAGAGAGACACACAGCGCATACATGAAGCATGGCATTGTCAGCACAAGGTGAGCCTGAACTTGCATGGAACTGTCTACTGCAGCTGCAGCGAATAACAGAGGTGGGCTGAGGAGATGTGACATGGGCGCCAGAGGCATTAGCTGTATACGTCATCTAGAAAAATTTTGGCCAAGTTATGGCTGCTAAAAGAACAAAGATGCCACAATTGTCATCACTCTTTTTCTTGTCTTCCTTCTCGAATATGGCAGGAACACTTATATGCTTAAAGCTTATGGCATTTCTTCAGTGATCCAAATGCTGAGAGCAAACTTGCCCACGTTTTTTTGACAGTCCCGAGGAGTTGAGCAGGCATGACATTGAACTCTGTGTATTTATAACTCTTTTAAAAATATATTTTTTTATTGATTTCAGAGAGGAAGAGAGAGATAGAAACATCAATGATGAAAGAGAATCATCGATTGGCTGTCTCCTGCACGCCCCACACCGAGCATGTGCCCTGACGGGGAATCGAACCGTGACCTCTTGGTTCAAAGGTCTATGATCAACCACTGAGCCATGCCAGCCAGGCATATTTACTACTCTTAATAGCTCTTATAACTATGCTTACTTTTCTTTAAAAAGTGAGCCAACTATCCCTATTTGCGATAGCTAATAAATGATAAAACAATAACTTTTCTTCCCCCAAATTAAAAAATTACATAATAAAAAAAAAGTATGTTTAAATCCACTGCAGTGCCAGAAGCAGAGCAGAGGTGCCACCTGCAGATCAAAACACGGAGACTTTTCTGGAAACTATAAAACCAATGAGAAAAGGCTGTCAAAGGAGAGATGGGCTTCTTCTCTGCTGTTTGACCTTGTTTTCACTGCCACAGGAACAGCTGCAAACACAGTCTCCTGTGATGTGGGCACTGGCAGAAGTATATGTAACACTTGAATCCCAAGCAACAAGACACAGAAGGCTTCTAGCTTTAGTAACTTAGGAAATTGGTTATTTCTGTAACATGATGACTATTCTTGGCAGAAGACTAACAGGGATCGAGAATTTACAGCTGCCAGAACACATATTTCAGTGAGTCATTGTAATACACCCTTTTAATGGTTATCTACAATATCAAACCCCATGGCTCCCTCCTAACAGCAGGAGATGTCTCAACAGAGAGTATGGCCTGAGCACGAAAATGTTCTCATGAAACTTGGGTTGCATTGCACCCTCTTCCTATATTCAGTTACCCCAAGTGCTTTTACATCTTCATCCTCTATATCTTGTCAGTAGGAGAATGTTGGAAGAACTTGGGTCAAAGACAAGTCAGCAGCTAGAGGTTGCCTTTAAAGTATATAACCAATAGTTATACATATGTGGTGACTGTATGTGGGGCCAGGTGGGTGCTTTGGGAGTTGGGGTCCACTCTATGAAGTGAATGAATTTCTGGTCCCTGTGATGTACATCTGAAACTAGTACAGAATGATGTTGAGTGTGCACTATGATTGAAAAATGTAAAAATTAAAATAAAGTATATAACCAAGCAGGAAGTGCTAACCCTTACATCCAGTCTCCCTGATCCAGCAGAGGACCTGTAAGATTAGAAGCACAGAGAACAGTATAAAGAGAGGGACGTGAACAGAAGGCAGGATAAGTAATCAACAGCAACAACAACAAAATAAAGTAAAAAAAAAACACATTTTCTTGGATCTTCTAACTCTAAAATTTGTCCCCAGAATAGAGCAGGAAAACTGATTTTTCCACTGGAATTCTGACATGGGAGACTTCTGGTTTGGGTGCAGAGTAGAGAAATGGGAGAGTTACCAGGTAGTTTAAAGGCCACAAAAAGCAACAAGGAGCGCTGTACAACCATCCTAGCTGGGAATCCTATATAATAAAAGCCTAATATGCTAAGTGTCCGACTGTTCATTTGACCGTTCAACCAGTCGCTATGACGTGCACTGACCACTGGGGGCAGACGCTCCGATTGGTAAGTTAGCTTGCTGCTGGGGTCCAGCAGATCGGGACTGGGCAAAATGGGCCGGACATGCCCTGGAGCCCTCCTGCAGTCCCTCCCCGGCCCCGATCATGCACCTGTGGGGTCCCTCCACCTGGCCTGCAGGGATCAGGCTGAAACCAGCTCTCTGACATGCCCAGAAGGGTCCCGGATTGCAAGAGGGTGCAGGCCAGGCCGAGGGATCCCAGCAGTGCACGAATCCGTGCACTGGGCCTCTAGTGTTAGAATAGCCTCCCAAAGGTGTACAGGGCCTAATCCCCAGGTATAAATATCCACCTCATATGGAAAAAGGGAGTTTGCAGTTGTGAATAAGTTAAGGGTCTCACAAGGGTAAAAGAGTCATCAAATAGAAATTAGAAAAGCTAAATCAAGTTTATATACCAACATGATAAGACATAATCCCAGAACTTTGGCAGCCAGATTTACAACTGCAAAAGGGAGATGGGAGGATCCCTTTCTTGAAGTATTAACTAGCTAAAAAAATAAATAAATGAAAAAAGACCACAGATTCTCACACTTTTTTAGCCCCAGTGAAAAATCAGCATCACCAAATCAATCTCACTCTATGGTGAAGCCACAAGGCTACAAATATCAGTCATATAAATACCCAAAAATGAAGTTTCCAGTTATCCTCACTCTTTAATGGGAATGCACAACCAAAGGTCAACAGATATTTGAGAAAAGTTAGGAGACTGAAACACAATAACAGATATTTGAGAAAGTTAGGAGACTGAAACACAATAACAGGTTAACTTAGATGAAATATGTACAATGCAAGAAGCAGAAGATATTTTTTTAAAAAGTCAACATTTACTCTGAGAGATAAAAGATGTTGCATCACTAAAACTAGGCCAGAATAATATTTTATGAGGAGCATTCAAACATCACAAGAGTTCAGAAAATTAAAATTTTAATAGCAGAACTGTTTTTTAAATCAGTAAAAGAATTGAAGGTTAAAGTTGGTGAAAACTCCCTGAAAGTAGAACAAAACAGTAAAGTGATTGATAACAGGTGAATATTCAAGAACTCAAGAAAAAAAAAAATAGAGAAGAGGGTGGAGAGTAAATTACCAAAGAAATGATGTAAAAAATCTTCTCGGAACATAAGAATATAAAATGTTATTAAAAAAGCCCAGAATAATAAATGAGAAAAAAAGTGCCCAGCATATTAAATGAGAAAAGATACACAAAAAGATACACCATTATGAAATTGTCACAGTATTGGAATAAAAATAATAATAAAATCTTCCATGGAGAAAAAAGAATTAAATGCAAAGGTTAGGAAATCAAATGGTAACAAGCTTCTCAAAAATGGTATTAAAAACTAGAAAGAAATGAGTCAATACTTTCAAAATTCTGTTAGAAAATTATTTTCAATTTTACATCCAAGCAAAATGAGTGTAAGGTAAAAATAAATAAATGTGTATATATATATATATATATATATATATATATATATACTTTTATATATATATATACTTATTTATATATATATACACAAAAATGTATACACACTTTAATCACTAATAACTCAATTTTGAAAATGAAATCCTCTTAGGAGTAATATGCAAAATAACCATCACTCTGCTACACAAGCCACGCCCACCAGCCAATCAGAGCGAGTATGCAAATAAACCCAACCAAGATGGTGGTTAATTTGCATACATAGGCGCCCTGAGCGGACCCCCTGCAACGGATGGCAGGGAGCTGGGGTCCGCTCCGGCACCAGGCCGAAAACCTCCAGTGGAGGCTTTTGGCCTGGTGCCAGAGCAGACCCCCTGCAGTCGATAGCAGGGAGCTGGGGGTTGCTTCGGCCTGGTGCACCAGAGGACCCCCTGTGATCGATTGCCTGGACAGGGAGCTGGGGGTCCGCTTTCGGCCTGGGCAGGGAGCTGGGTTTCCGCTCCTGCCCAAGAGGCTTTCGGTCTGGGCAGGGTTGAGCCGGTGATCAGAGGGAGCTGGAGGGGCCTGCCCAGGCATAAAGCTTCGGCCAGAGGCTTTAGGCCTGGGCAGGGCCCAACCATTGATTGGTGTGAACTATAGAGGAAACACCTTTTCTGACTGCACATTGGCTAAGCTTCCTGTATGCCACTGGTAATATTCTTAGTAACTTGTGTAATAAGAATCCAAAAAGGTGATCTAGGGTTTTTCCACCACACTTCTGGAGAAAAAAATGAAGGTCCGCTGCTGGAAGGCTAAGAAATGTCATATCCTGCCCTAGCCGGTTTGACTCAGTGGATAATGCCTGGGCCTGCACATAGCAGGGTCTGGGTTCAATTCTGATCAAGGGCATGTACCTAGGTTGCAGGCTCCTCCCTGGCTAGGGCCCAGATCAGGGCTCATGCAGGAGGCAACCAATCAAAGTGTTCCTCTCACTTTGATGTTTCTCTCTGTCTTTCCCTTTCTCTTCCACATTCTCTAAAAGTCAATGGAAACATATCCTCAGGTGAGGATAAAAAAATAAATAAAGAAACGCATATCCTATGAAAGACACATCTTGAAAATGCCTAAAGAAAGTTGTCATTTTTTCTTGGTGAAGGGACTGGAGTCCGGGTTGATGAAAACACCTTGGTGGCTGCGGTGACTGGCAGTGGCTGCAGCAGCGGGGTGATGGGGCTGGTGCCTTCCCCTGATCAGCCCGGTTGCCTCCCACAAAGGGAGGCCAGACTGCGGCTTAGGTATGCTTCCTGTGGGGATCAGGCCTAAGCCATCAGTAGGACATCCCCTGAGGGCTCCCAGTATGTGAGAGGGACCCCTGACCCCCAGTGCACGAATTTCGTGCACCGGGCCCCTAGTGTATTTTAATAAACACTGTCTTTATAACTATTCAAAGTGTGTGTATACATTTTTAAGGATATATATTAGAGGCCCAGTGCACAAATTCGTGCATGGCCGGCTGGGAGGAGGGGCTGTGGGTGGTTGGCTGGCCAGCCCCACCCCCGATCAGGATGGGGGTGGCTGATCAGGGGCAGGGCTGGCTGGGGGGAAGGGCTGCAGGTGGTTGGCTGGCCAGCCCCACCCCCTGGTCCAACTCCTGGTTGAACTCCTGGTCGAACTCCTGGTCAAGGGGACAATTTGCATATTAGCCTTTTATTATATAGAACATGGAAAAATCATTAAAAATGTATCTCTCTGTACCATTTATCAGTAAACTGTTGGAAAATAAAATTCATCACAGGAGCAAGAAAGGAAAAAAATAAATGATTTAGGATATAAGAAATCTAACACAAGTGCAGGCTCAGAAAACAATCATTCTAAATTGAAGTAAGGAGACATAAAATTCCAAAAGGAATGAATGAGAGGAAGGGGGCCTGATTGGATAACTATTATGTTTTGACCATCCTATATAATAAAAGCCTAATATGCTAAGTGTCTGGTCGTCCAGTTGGCTGTTCAACCAATCAAAATGTAATATGCTAATGATATGCTAAGGCTGCTCAACCGCTCGCTATGATGAGCACTGACCACCAAGGGGCAGACAGTCAACCCTTCGACCAGTCGCTATGACATGCACTGACCACCAGGGGGCAGACGTTTCTACTGGGAGGTTAGCTTGCTACTAGGGTCCGACCAATTGGGACTGAGTGAGATGGCCCTGGAGCCCTCCTGCAGACCCTCCCTGGCTGGCCAACCTCCTGTGTCCCTCCCCGGCCCCGATTGTGCACCGGTGGGGTCCCTTGGCCTGGCCTGCACCCTCTCGCAATCCAGGACTCCTCAGGGGATGTCAGAGAGCTGGTTTTGGCCAGATCCACAGGAGGGACCCCACTAGTGCACGAATTTGTGCACCGGGCCTCTAGTGAGGAAAATAATATTCAAAGAGGTTCTATATTCACTTTCAGGGAAGAATTAGTGATGAAGCAAATAAATCATATTTTAAAATAGGGCAATTTCAAACTATAAGAAAACCAAAAAGTTGAATAAGAAACAGCCCTAGCCAGTTAGGCTCAGTGGATAGAGCATCAGCCTGCAGACTGAAAGGTCCTGGGTTCAATTCTAGTCAAGGGTATGTACCTCGGTTGCAGGCTTCTTTCAGACCCGGGCCCTCGTAGGACTCGTGCAGGAGGCAACCAATCGGTGTGTTTCTTTTACATCAATATTTCTCTCTGTCTTTCCTTCTCTTCCACTCTCTCTAAAATTCAAAGGAAAAATATCCTCAGGTGAGGATTAACAAAAAAAAAAAAAAAAGAAGAAGAAGGAAAGAAGCATAATCACTGTTCTTTCTTTAGCTCAATGGTGAAAATACATAGTCATAATAAGGTAAGTAACTCAGAGCCTTAGTTCTCCCATTTATAAAATGGATAAATGAGTCATAATAGCACTTATCCACTAGGATTGTTGTGATGGTGGTACTAATTAATGAATGTAAGCACTTAAAGATATATGTGGTACATCAGTAAGTTAGCTGTGTTTGTTAGCTACTTGTGAAGTAATGAGTGTTTATTTAACCAACATAACTATATTGAGATACTAGAGATAAGTTATTTTTTTCTTGAATAATAACAAGCCAACAACCATATAAGCACATTATTTAGAAACTTGAGGGTAAATACCAGAAAGAAAAAAAAAAAAAAAACAGCTAAAAAAATTGAAAGTCAGTATCAGGATTGGCAGCAGGGGAAAAATAGGTATTAAAAGGTATAATCTTTTTAAGAGTATTTGACTATGAAAACTATTTTCAGTATTTTATTTAAAATAAAAGTAATCCTGAAACAATAGAGATAAACCAGGAAAATACTTAAACAAAAGTTGGCATGGCCATATCTGACAATATAGAATTCAAATTCTAAATTCATAATAGGTCAAAGAGAATCATCACTAATTATCAAGACTATGAAACTGTTATGAACCCGTATGTGTCTAACAATATAATATAACTATTTTAAATGAAAGGGTAATTAGACAAATGCTCAGTCATAAAGGGAGGCTTTAACATTACGTCTCTCAGAAATTGACAGATCAAGTGGAATATAAATTTTTAAAATAGGATATTTGAATACCATATTTTTTAAAATGTGATTTAATATTTTTACATGAGAGAATTTTGTACCAACAGAGAATACATTATTTTCAAAAACTAATGAAACATTTGGAAAAGTTGACCATATATTAAGGCTTCAAAGGAAATTTTCATAAAATTTAAAATCTGAAAACGAAAATTTCTAATACATGATCCAAAGTAGAAAATTAAGAGGAGAGGGGAAGAGCTATCTAATTGGCAATTTTAAAGCACCCTTTGAAAACTGTCAAATTTTAAAAGATAAAATAAAAATGTATACCTAAATAAAGAAGAAAATATATCTGAAAGAATAAAAAAGTAAACCCAATAAAACACTTAAGAGAGGGAGGGGGAAAGAGAGAGAGAGAGAGAGAGAGAGAGAGAGAGAGAGAGAGAGAGAGAGAGAGGAGAATTTTACTGCTACATATTAAAATAAGCAATAACCCGACAGTAAGTAAAAGAGTGGTACTGACGGTACTGATGCCCTTCAAAGCAGTATGGAAAGGTTTAATTATCCAATAAGTGGTAGTGGGATCATTGGTTATCTATTTAGGAGGAATAAAAAGTTGATTCTTATATTTTTACTTACCAAAATCAGTAATTTTCACTTAGATTAGGAATTTAAATTTTAAAATGAAATAGTATAAATTTTAAATGTATATAAATGATCAGACTGTCAAACCTCAGAGGGAAGGTAGGGGAGGGTGGTGGTAGGGGGAGAGATCAACCAAAGGACTTGTATGCATGTATATAAGCCCAACCAATGGACACAGATAACAGGGGGGTGAGGGCATGAGTTGGGGGGGGGATTGGGGGGTCAATAGGGGGATGAGGACACATATGTAATACCTTAATCAATAAAGAAATTAAAGATTGAAAAAAATGTATATAAACCAGAGTGATAGGTGGGCGGACTTTCTAGCATAAAACCAAAGATAGAAATATGAATAAAAATATTGATAGGTTTGACTATATTAAATATACAAGTTCTGAATTTCAAAAATACAATAAATAAAATTATATCAAACTAGAGAGAGGAAATCTATAAACTTACTAGTAGTTAAAGATGAAAATTAAAGTACCTTATACACTGCTGTTAGGAATGAATATTGGTACAATCTTTCTGAGTAGCATTTTGGCAGAAGATATCAATAGCCTTAAAAATGTGTATGCCTTTTAATAAAAATATTATACTCCATGAAATTCTAATGGGTAAATAATTAAGAATGGGAAAAAAATAAACAATAAAGATATTCATCACAATAATCTCAGCAAAAAATGACAACTATCTAAATGGTGATACTATTGGATTACAATGCTGCTACTCACAATGACTGGATCAAAATATTAGTTCACATGTAACGATATATTGGTAATGGAAACAAAAATATTAGGAAGGAATATATACTATCATTCATAATTTGTACCATCTGTTGGTTCCTATTTGTATGCCAAGTGTTGAGCATATAATAGGCTCTCAACAAATGTTAAATGCCTAAACTGTAAAATATAATTGTGTATATTATACACAAAATCATAAGAAAATATCTAATATAAATATTAATCCTATAACACAAAACAACTATAAATTTTAGTGCTGATATTTAACATAAGTTTTAATAACTTAGAAAAATATGTATTCCATATCTAAACAAAATGACAGAAAACAAATTATAAATATAGTGAATGTGCATAGAAAAACAGATTGGAAGAAAAGACTGATTTGGGGGGTAATAGAATTATCATTGATTTTTTCTTCTTTTTTCTGTTTTCTATATTTTCCAAATTCTGGGGCAAAGAACATTTTGTAATGGGAAAGAAAATATTTTAAACAAGTTGCATATTCTGAAATATATATTTCTTTTAAGCTTTTTAGAATACTCAATGTGAGAAAATGTTCACAGCATGTTATTAAATAAAAATAATACACTGGAAATACTACATTCTGTAAAAAGAAAACTATAAGGTTACATTAAAATCTTAATGGCTTTATTTCTGGGTAGTAAAATTGTTTTCATTTCTTCCTTGTGATTTACTGTACTTTCCAAATTCTCTGCAAAAGAAAAATATCTCTTGTAATCAGGAGAAAGGGCAGCAGAAAAGGCAGCAGAAAAATGCTTTTGCTTTTAAGAAATGAGAAATAAGTGGATAGATTGAAACCATCAATCCTTAACAGACGCAGCTTTGTGAGAATTCCTTCTCAATGATAAACTTACTTTTCTCTCAAGTACATATTTTCTATAACTGTTTCTATGCGTGTGCCTCTGAACACTATTAAAATATTAATATATTCTTCTCATGTTGTCCTCTCGGGTTGCCCACTTTCTCTCTGAGCAGTAAATCTATCCTGTAAATCCAGCCTCCAGAAGACGGGGAACTTGCCCAAGGTGACCCTGCTCCTCAGTGGCGATGGGACTAGAATACACTGGTCCTGGCTCCCAGGCTGGGACTGTCCTCTTGGTAAACGAGGTTCTAAAATCCATTAAACAATTTTGAAATGTTTGTTCTTTACGTACTCTTCTTCACATCAGTAACAAGGAAGGTTTTGGCCTTTTCTACTGTGGCCCAATTCCAAACAACCTCCAAGGATTCCTGCCTTGTGGAGAGAAAAGATACATTAAGGTCATTAAGTAAACTTCAGTGTGGCCCACAATCCTGGGTACCCAAAGAATGTTTAATAACTGCGTTTTGTTTTATTGTTCTCCTGCTTCACTGACAGCCTGAAAGCCTGCAGGATGAACTGCAGGTCCAGGAGCGGCTAGCGTAGGCTCTCCTCGTGGTTTTCTTATCTACGTTGAAAGTCTCCCGGAATCCTGGGAGGCTTCCATCACTAGGAGGCTTACGTAGGCAGAAACACCAGCCATTCACACACGTGCAAGGAACATACACACTTCACACACAGAGCATTCTGCTAGGGCCCCTGCATACACACACACACACACACACACACACACACACACACACACACACACACACACCCCTCAACAATCTGCCATCTAATAGCCCACAATAGGTTCTGAAACACATCAGATCAGCCTTTCAAATGATACATTTCCATGAACTATTAATGAAAAGCATCTCCCTTTTTCAAAATTCCTCTAGTCTAGCATTTGAAATCCAACTCAGAACTCTTTAAACATCAAATACAACTTCTCCTCAACTCACGGTAAACACAACGTCCTAAAAGCATCATTAGCCCTACGTTAATGAAATGTTTGCTGCTAATTGGAGAACATTATGTTAAGTGAAATAAGCCAGTCAATGAAAGAAAAATACCACATGATCTCACTCATTTATGGATAATAAAGAACATTATAAACTTGAACAAAAAGATAGATACAGAGGCAGTAAAGCATCAGTCTGTCAAATTACAGCAGGAAGGTTAGGGAGAGGTGGGGAAGATAAGAGATCAATCAAAGGACTTGTATGCATGCATATAAGCATAACCAATGGACACAAAACTCTGGGGGGTGAGGGCATATATGGGAGTGGGAGGGGCAATGGTAAGATATGTACACATATAATACCTCAATAAAAAATAAATAAATAAATAAATAAATAAATGTTTGCTGCTTTCTTCCCATCATAATAAGAAATGTTACTCAATAGGAGATGATTAAAAATCCATATGCCAAGAAAAATACATAAGACACCTCATGAATATGTCTCTCTCAGTTGCTTTAAGTAACAACCATATAAAGAAAACTAATAGTATGGCTTAATATTTTTTTTACTTTGGCAAAAACCTCTCCCAACCACCACATACACACCAAAAAAAAATGGTAAAATCTACTTAACTTCTTTGCATGTTAGTGCACAGTTTGCCTCTCAGTGTATGAATATAGACCAGCAATTTTCAGCCATGTTCATCTTATGGCATGCATAAACTGATTAGTAAAATTTGTGGCACACCAAAAAATGTTATACTTTTTGTCCATCTGACAAAAAATAGGTATAGTTTTTATTCATTCACACTAGATGCCTATTTTTATGTTGGCTGTTGTCATTTTTATTTGACAAGGTCAATGCTCCTGACTAAACAGTCAGGTATTGCATGTTTTAAAAATTTCTGTGGCACACCTCTTGAAAATCACTGATATAGGCTATTTTAATCTCCATCCGAAAGAAGGAAGAACAGAGACCTTGGCTGTCTATCTTGCTGTGACTTCTCCGACCATATTCTTATAGTCTTGCTACAAAAGGAAAATTAGCAATATCCTAAAATAAAGAACTGCACTGTAAGCTTGTTAATCCATCATTAATTTCCTCTTTACTCATAAGGCAGAGTTTCACGTTTTGAAATTTAAGAGTGCTGAGATAAATATCCTTTTATGGTTAAGAAAAGCAGATTAACTTTTGAGGAAATCATTGTTTCTTGTTAGAAAGACAAAATAGTACATCAAAGGAAATAATACTAATTGATGGCTTTCTAAATAAAGAATGATCATTGAGTAATACTAAATTGGTTGTCCTGTGTGTCAAATTAATCTCTTCATTATGTGGAACCAGGCTGGCTATTTTATGTTTCAATCCATCTTTAAGAGCAGTATTTTATTAATCAAGTTAATGATGACAGTTTTAGCTAGTGATAAATGATGTATTTATTCAAGACCTTTTTCAGATGATCCAAGCTACTGTGAGCAAAAGAAAAAGAAACATCAATTAGGAAGATTCAATTAGTATGCCTAGTTTAAACTCTACACTCACTCTAACAAAGAAGATCAGAAGTAAGCACTAGTTAATGGGTAAATCTCCACCATAAAGAAATTATCATCTCACATAGAGCATGCAAACTGTTTCAGATTATTTTATGTTAAAGAACATAAAACCAGCTGCATATTTGGGCTAATTTACAGTTGGTAGGCTGCAAAAACAATGTAGCAAAACACAGTTTCAATTAAACTACCCGCAAGGTAACATCACTAAAATCGGAACAGTTTAGAAGACCCCTCTTGAAAGTAACTGTTAAATACAGAATGAAAGGGCAGTTCATTTGCCTCCTTCATTGAAAGTAACTAGATAACCAATTTGGATAATCCAATCCATCCGGGGTTGGCAAACTACAGCCCCGCCCAAGGGCCAAATCCAGTCTGACGCCCATTTTTATAAATAAAGATTTATTAGAACACAGTCACCATAGTTTATTTCTGTATTGAATATGCCTGCTTTCATGCTCCAATGGCAGAGTTGAGTCATTGCAACAGAGGCCACATAGCCCACAAAACCTAAAATATTTACTATCTGGCCCTTTACAGAAACTTTGCTGACCCCTGCTCTAATATTCTGTTTTTCAATTTTTTAGCAGTAGAATCCTTTCAAACAAAATCTTCCAAGAAAATAAATCATCTGAAAGCAATATGTTTAGTATACATTCACTTTATAAATTAAAAGTAAAACATTTACTTAATATGAAGTCCATCAATGAAACACCAGCAGTTTTGTTGAATACAAAATTAGAAATGAGGTAGATGACAGCTGCACTCCTAGCAGTCTCCCTGTTTTTTGTTTTTCGTATTTTGTTTGGGTTGCAGAGAATTTATTCACACAGATAAGTGGTTGCAAATAGTAACAGTTTTTTAAGTTTCCTTGCAAACTCAGGAGACTCTACAATTAAAAGATGATAGAAGTTTATTCCAAGAAACTACAAGTTAACACACTGCTGATCTCCCAGGTTTTAAAACTCAGTACCTAGTACTTTTATTATGTGTACTCTTTATTGCCTTTCAAAAACAGATTTTTCAAAATGTAAAGAAATGTTTAGTTTTCCACAGGGTTAATTATATATACAGCACATAAAACTGCCTGTCAAGTACTCCTTCCCCACTTCTCTCAAAAAATGTTTGCCCCAAATGTCTTCCTTTTAAATTTATCTTTATCTTGAAAGTATTACAGATGTCCCCTTCTTTCCCCATTGACCCCCTCCACCCCACACACCCCCACAAGGCCTTCACCACACTACTGTCTGTGTCCATGGGCTATGCATATCCTATATAATAAAAGCCCAGCAACCGAACAGCAGAACGACCAGAACGACCGGTCGACCAGTCACTATGACGCGAACTGACCACAGTGGAAGTGCTGCTCGGCTGACTGGGATGAGTAGCTGCTTCTGCTGCAAACCCTGAGCTGATGGGCAGGAACCCGGGCTGCGCTCATTACCTCCTCGCCCCAGGCTCCTCCTCCTCGCTCCCTGCCACCTCCTCTGGACACCCGCAGGCCGTGCAGCATCGCTGCCAGGCTCGCAGAGCTGACCCCAGAGGCCGCCGCGGGTCTGAGACCTACTTTGCTGCCTCTCAGTGCTATTGTCCCTGGGCCTGGCCTCAACCGGGTCCCCTGGAGAGGCGAGTGCTCCAGCTCCACAGAAGATGCCAGACCAGGGAGCAGCTGCTCAGAGGGCGGGTCCACAGCCACTCGGCTGACCTGGATGAGCGGCACTCCCCCAGTGGGCTATCCCCACAGGCCATGTCCCCCACCAGTACATGAATCCTGTGCACTGGGCCTCTAGTCCTACATAATAAAGAGCTAATATGTTAATTAGACCAGATGGTGGGATGACCTTCTGGACAACCTTCCAGAATGACCAGTGGGCGGGGCTGTGAGGCAGCTGGGTCTGTAATGGGCCGAGGCAGCCGGGGCTGCAAGGGCTGAGCCCCTTGCACAAATTTCGTGCATCGGGCCTCTAGTATGAATATAAGTTCCCTGGTTAATCTCTCCCTACCCACCACCCACTCCTGCCTTCCCTCTGGGATCCATCAGTCTGTTCCATGCTTCTATGACTCTGGATTTTTTTGTTCATCAGTTTATTTTGTTCATTAGATTCCACATATGAGTAAGATCATGTGATACTTACCTTTCTCCAACTGGCTTATTCCGTTTACCATAATACTCTCCAGGTCCTTCCATGCTGTCCCAAAGGTAAGAGACTCTTCTCAAGTGCCCATCAGTAGATGAGTGGATAACAAGCTGTGGTACATTTACACCATGGAATATTATCCAGCTGTCCCGAATTTCAAACAAGTGATCTTAGTAAGAGCTTTCTGATGGTAGAACTTTCCCTGACATAGTGATTGACCCAAACCAACCAATCATAACCCAATCCCAGAGTGCTTTGCCTAGGCATCAGAGGGAAGACATTTCCATTTCCTTTTTGATGTTGAAATTGAGGCATATGAAGCCTATATGTTGGTAGAAATAGTAATTCTCAGTCTTGTAGAAGAATTGAATGTAAGAGACTGGTACTGATACACCAAGAGAAACAGAGAAAGAGTCAATGACACTGAAGTCTATGCTTAGTATCCTTAGCTAGCTGCATCCCTGTCCTTTCTGTAGTTTGATTACAAAAACTAAATAAATTTGTATCCTTTTTGTCTGAGGTAGTTTGAACTAACTAAAACGTGCATGCACATGAGCACACACGCGTGCACACACACAAGCATAAATGTTTTAATTGCAAATGAATATATGGCTGAAAGTCTAGGATACATATGATAGTGAATATTTGTCATTCTTTCTGGCTAGCCACTATATGAACTCATTTCCTAAGTTTGTATAATCCTCTCCATCCTTGTAAGTCTTAGTGGGAAACAGAATCAAGTTTCACTATATCGTCTGAACTACTAGGAATAACTAACACTTTATATACTTACTGTGCATCAGGAACTTTGCATCAAGAACTTTTCTAAGCAATTACCAAGAACATTTAATTTTCACTTCAACTGCATTACAACTATTATCCCTATTTTAAACAAAAGGAAACTGCGACACAGAGAGATTGAGTAACAATCAGTAAATAGAAGAACAAATTGCAACCCAAGAAAGTTGGTTCCAGACTCCCTACTCTTATCCTCTTCTCCAGTTTGTCTCTGAAAATCCCAGATAGTTGCTTTCTAAGCAACTTTGTTCATTGCAAAGCACCCATCCCAGAGCTGCAGAGACCATGAAGGTCTGTACCTTTGGCGGTGGTGGCAATGGCAGAAGATCAAGTTCCTGGGAAGCAATAACTGCAGTGCCAGAGCCAATATCCAGTTTCTACTGAAGAGCAATGTCAGTGAAGCAAGCCACAGCAACTACCATTCTGTAGCCATGACAGCAATATCCTCAATGTTATTTGGGGTGTTGTGCTTTGTTGCCTTCTTGATGCATTATCCTCAACTTTTCTCCATTTTGAAGATTCTGAAAGCTATTGAATATCTTTTTTAACATACAGATTCTCCCCAACTTATCATGGGGTTACATCCTAATAAACCCATCTTAAGTTGAAAATACTGTAAGTCAAAAATGCATTTAATACACCTAACCTACCAGATATCATAGCTTATCCTAGCCTACCATAAACATGCTCAGAACACTTACAGTCTACACTTGGGCAAGTATCTCGAGTTTTATCTCTAGAGTAACTGCCTTCCTCCTTCTTCTTTTCCTTGCCAGAAGCAGGAGAATCAGATGGGCATTTTGTAGACATGATGGGATATGAAATCACAGAACAAAATAGCCAAAAAATGCTGGCAACACTGTACACTGTAGGGTATCTGTTGTTTACCTCACAATTGTGTGGCCAACTGGTCAACGTAGCTCACTGCCACTGCCCAGCATCAAGAGAGAGGACTGTGCTGCATACTAGCAGTGCTAGCCTAGGAAAAGATCAAACTTCAAAATTTGAAGTATGATATCTACTGAATGCACATCATTTTTGCACCATCGTCAGGTCAAAAATTCATAAGTCCAGGACCACTTCTATTAAATGAACTTCTAAGCATGATCTTTTCTGCTTAAATCACCCATCATTTATTGTTGTGGTATTTAAGATTCTTGACATATAAATATATCGCTAACAGTGGTTACTTCTGGGGAGCAAACTTTGGGAATGGTGACTCTTTTGTGATACTTTTTAAATTTCCATATTTTTTAACTTTATGCCTCAAAAACTTCCCACTGCTCCTCTTTCCAGATAAAAGAAGGCCTTGTATTTTATATTAAATGCTTGATCCTTATTCTTCAAACAATAGAAGCAATTGAAGAGTTCTAAGAAGGGCAGTGCCTGGTCAGAGATGCATTTTAAAGTAGTATGAGCGTGGCTTTGAAGAGGACAAGACTACATGCAAGTGTATCTGTAAAAAGTCAGTTGCAATAGTCCAAGTAGTTTATTATCAGGGCTTCAACTAGAGAAGTGGGAAGATGTAGCCAAAGAATGGGTTAGATTTGAGAGAATATTGAGGGGTAAATTTGGCAGAGAGTGGTGCCTAAATGGACGTGGAAGAGGACATAATGGAAGCTGTCAAGGGTAACTTCCAAGTTTCTTATCTTTGTGACTGAATTGGGATACCATCATGTACGACAGAATAAAGAAATGAGCTCTAGATGGTTTGGCTCAGTGGATAGAGCATTAGTCTGCAGACTGAAGGGTCCCAAGTTTGATTCCAGTCAAGGGCACATGCCCAGGTTGTGAGCTCGATCCCCAGTAGGGGTCATGCAGGAGGCAGCCGATCAATGATCCTCTCTCATCATTGATGTTCCTATCTCTCTCTCCCTATCCCTTCCTCTCTGAAATCAATAAAAATATTTTAAAAAGAAAAAAGAAATGGGAGCAAGCTTATGAGAGATGATGAATTCCAAATGGTCTTTAGTTAAGTTCTGAGTAACTGTGAGATATCTAGGCAGTGGTACCCAATAAATATTTGGAAATGGCAACCTAACATTCACAGGTTCAATGCATCATCAGCATTTAGGTGATAAGAATTGAAATCATGAGAATGAAGAATATCACCTAGGGAGAACAGGAAGTGTGAGCAGAGCACCAAGAAGGAAATATGGAATCCAGGATAATATGTTAGGAATAGGCAAAGAAAATAAAGAGGATCTCATAAAAGAAATGAAGAAACAGCAGTCAGGGAGGTTAAAGGTAAATAAGTATTGTGAAACATCTAGAAGCCAACGGTGTACATAATTTCAAAAAAAAAAAGAGAGAGAGAGATTGATCAACTATATGAAATTCAATAGAAAGATCAAATAAGATCAAAGAATAATGTCCATGGACTTTGCAATTAGGTGTACCAAAAAAAGAGTACATAATGAATGCATTTCTGGGGTGCTGGTCTGGAAAGGGTCCTTTTTACAAAATGTACTTAGGAACCTAGAATAAAATTCATATATAATGGCTCAGCTGCTGTGGCTTAATGGTTGAGCGTGGACCTATGAACCAGGAGGTCACAGTTAGATCCCAGTCAGGGCACATGCCCAGGAAGCTGGCTCAATCCCCAGGTGCAGGAGGCAGCTGATCAATTATTCCAATTATTCTTATCATTGATGTTTCTGTCTCTGTCTCTCTCTCCCTTCCTCTCTGAAATATATATATATATATATATATATATATATATATATATATACACATACACATACACACACACACACACACACACACTACTAGAGGCCCAGTGCACAAAATGCGTGCCCTGGGATGGGGGGTGTCCCTCAGCCCAGCCTGCACTCGCTCCAATCTGGGACCCCTTGGGGGATGTCTGACTGCCAGTTTAGGCCCAATCCCACAGGGGTCAGGCCTAAACTGGCAGGTGGACATCCCTCTCACAATCTGGGACTGCTGGCTCCTAACCACTCGCCTGCCTGCCTGCCTAATTGCCCCTAACTGCTTCTGCCTGCCAGCCTGATCACCCCCTAACTGCTCCCCTGCCAGCCTGATTAACACCTAACTGCTTCCCTGCCAGCCCAATCGCCCCCACTTCCCTCCCCTGCTGGCCCGGTTGCCCCCAACGGCCCTCCCCTGCCGGCCTGATCTCGCCCCTAACTGCCCTCCTCTGCTGGCCAATTTTGTTCTGATTGGTTGGTTTCTATGCCAGTCAGTATCAAAAGCTCTGCCTCCTAGGCAGCCATTGGCTCCTCACAGTTGACCCAGATTTGGTTCTGATTGGTCAGTTTCTATGCCAGTCAGCATCTGATCATAAAGGCGAGGCTGATCAGCAGCCACTCCAGGCTGCTGGCAAGCGGCTGAATGGCTGACCTCTGGGAGAGAGAGAGGCTTGGCTGCTGGTGAGGGAGAGAGAAGCAGGGTCTGATCACCCTGCTTCTCTCTCCTGGCACACCAGCAGCTGCTGCCACTGCTGATCAGCCCCGCCTCTCTCTCTCTCCCAGAGGTCAGCAGTTTAGCCCACTTGCCTGCTGCGCACATAGCCTGGAGAATGGTCGAGCCTCCCAGTCGTTGCAGATGTGATGGACCCAGGGTTTTTATATATTAGGACGTTTTTAATGTATATAATGGCATTAAGAAGAAAACGTCAATATGATAAAAATTATGTTCTGATTTGGCCTGCTTGTCTACTTTTCAAGTAATTAGGTTCTGATTTGGAATGAGGAAGGCAAGTTTTACTTCTTCCTGTAGGCTCAGAAGCCCATATTTCTTCAATGGAAATATAAGCTGAAGGAATTATAAATGATCTACTCTAGAATATACAGCCACTCTCTCTCTTCTCTGTTTTTATTACATTTTAAACAAGACTTTAAAAATGCTAACTTATCAGAAATTCACTAGAGGAAAACGAAACAGCATGAATGTAACCCCCTACTAATGAGGCATTAATGCATAATTATTATAATACACATACTTCTCTCCATAGACGAATATTTATAAACACTGAAACACTCTAGAAATCTCATGTACAGATTGTTTTTCTCTTGTGGTTTGTCCTTTTTTCTTATTGTGGTAATATTTAATATATTTCACAAGCTCAGCTCACTCTCTGAAAATACTGAATGAACCTATCTATATATACACAGTATGTGCTGGCTTCAATGGATATATAAAGATGAGATATTCCGCTACATTAAACACACCACCACCAGTAATTAGTTATCTCAATTTTAAATACTTAGAGTTGAGCTAACACACAATACGTTAAAACAAAACTAGTTGAATTGAGTAATTTCAGTAGATGGAATTTAGAGAGGGGATCAGGGGAAGCATACAATTCGAGTAGCCCAGATTAAACAATGGTAAGGTTTAAAGAAGCCCATTAAATAGAACCCTTTTCTCAGACTGATTTCTGAACCAACTGAGAGCTAAACAAGAGATAGACATCAAATTATCAGCAGTACTATCAACAAAGGTCAGTCCAGGCTGGAGGACATGGCTTAGGCTTGTGTCAGCAATGGATGGAAGTAAACTCATTCACTCAGTCCTATGCAGTGCTGAAATGTAGGCCTGCCTGGCCATTAGGAAGATCAAGCATTGAAAGAGAGTATCCTCCAAAGACCACTTTCACATTATATACATACTACCACTTGTTCATCTAATTTCCACTTTAGAAAATGTACATGGAAGATCAGATTAGTATGTGTGCTTCCTGTAAGCAGCTGAAAACACACACACACACACACACACACACACACACACACACACACACAATCACACCCTCAGTGGGAGCAAGTGACTAGGCTTTGAATGCCTGGTTCCTCTCTCAAACTCACTAGCTAGATCACTCCTGGTACTTCTGTGAGTTGGACTGAGTGGTGGAGCAAGAGGAAAATTCCTCTCTATGGAAACTAGAGGATTGAACAATAATGATTCTAATCCCCCTTAATAAATACAAATGCTTATTAACTAATTTCAGTCAATATTTTTCTTTGGTCCTTCTTGTCAATATTATAATAATGAATCTACAGATATGCACTGAATATGTATCTATAGACTCTTTTGTAGGGACTGGGCTTGAGCTTGAAATCATAATTCCCTGAACTAAGATTCATCTGCTAAGAAAGATTAAAATCCCTCAAAACCATCCTTCAAATTACATTCTGCAGTTTTCATTCATTCAACAAGCCTTTACTGAGAGTCTACAATACTCCAATTCAAACAGTGAGCTAAGGCATAGAGATACGAAGATGAACGATGTAAAATTCCTGGCTTTTAAGAAATAACCCCCTAAAAAGGTTCAAAGAAATAATGTGCCAAATTATACTCAAGAAATAATGCCATCAAATTATTAAAAGTTTATAAAATCCAAATATATGAGAATTTATGAAAAAAAAAGTAGCCTCTCAGACCAGAGAGGGATAAGTTGGACCACTGGATAAGGAGTATTGAGATATCTGGGTAGTCACCTGGGAAAAAAGTAAACTTTTATGCATACCTCATACCTTAAGTCAAATTAAATTCCAAATGGACCAAAATTTTAAAATGTTTTTTGTTTTTATTTTAGAGATAGGGAAGGGAGAGATATAGAGAGATAGAAACCTCAATGAGAGAGAAACATCAATAGGCTGCCTCCTGCATGCCCCCTACTGCAGATCGAGCCCTTAACCTAGGCATGTGCCCTGATCAGGAATCGAACCAGTGACCTCTTGTTTCATAGGTCAACACTCAACCACTGAGTAACATCAGCTGGGCTGGACCAAAGATTTTTAAATGTTCAAAAATAAAGGCTTGGAGAGAACCAAGATGGCGGCATAGGTAAACACCTGTACTTTGCTGCCTCTCACAACCACATCAAAACTACAACTAAAAGACAAAACAACGATCATCCAGAACCACGGGAAAGCTGGCTGAGTGGAAGTTCTACAACCACAAGGAAAGAAAAAAGCTCATTGAGACTGGTAGGAGGTACGGAGGTGCGTGTGGAACTGGCTGGCAACCGGGTGCACTGTTTTTTGTGTTTTTTTCAATCGGGAGGGAGGTACAAGTTCCCGATTGCTCTGAACTCCAGTTCCAGGCGAGACTCTGGGGACCCAGACTCATACAGGGAGAAACTAGGCTGTCTGGCATCAGGCCGGAATGAGAGGGCAGCTTTCTCTCAGAGGTGCTTGCAGCGATCATTGTTCCTGCATGGGGGCGCAGGACACAGAGATCCGGGGACCTCTCCAGTGTAGGGCTGATTGGCAGCCATTGCTGTTTGCTCCACCCTGGTGATTCCCTGAGACCTCGCCCCATCCAATTTACAACCCCACCCAAGCTGTGCGCAGTGGCTTTTGCCTATGAATGGCCTGTCCTTTCTCAACCTAAAACCTATCAAACTGCAGCTGGGTCAGAGAGCCCCAAAGCTTCCAAAAGAAGACCCAAGGCCCGGCAGCAGCAGCAGCCTGCCTTGCTTCACAGCTGGGCCTCATCAGGGCACTTCCAAACCCCATACAAAGAGGAGGAATCTATAGATGTCTCTGTAGCTCCTGCTGGGTGGCATCAGGCAGTGGCTAACTTTGCACCTCCTTGGAGATCCAAGAGCCCGTGTACCCAGTGATCAGTGTGAGACCATACCAGATCACAACTCTTCACATTCATAAGCGACACACTCAAAGGGCAGACTCAGTGAGCACTAAAGCCCCACTGAAGAAAATCCTGCTCCATAAGGGTGTCCCTTGCACAGCAGTTCTTCCATTGAAGACACAGCTGGTCCTTACAGCCAATTGGCCTCAATTCGTCCCAGTGATACCAACAGCAATCAAGACTTAACTACAGCAAGACTGTGCATCCAGCCCACAAAGGGGTGCACCAAGAGTGTCCACTTCAGGTGATTGGGGAGGCTGAGCCACTGGGCCCTATAGGACAACTACCACACAAGGCCACTCTATCAACACAGGGAAGCAGGCAAAATGCAGAGACAAAGAAACATGTCACAAATTAAAGAAATGGAGGAAAGCAAACTACTGGATATAGAGTTTAAAACCACAGTTATAAGGTTTCTCAAGAATCTTCTAGAAACCTCCGAGGAACTTAGTGAGACCTTCAAGGATCTTAGTGAGAATGCCAAAAAAAATGGAAAAGGACCAGTCAGAAATTAAGCATACACTGACTGAAATAAAGAATAATATACAGACATTCAACAGTAGACTAGAGGATCCCAAGAATCAAGTCAAAGATTTGAAATATGAGGAAGCAAAAAACACACAACTGGAAGAGCAAAAAGAAAAAAGAATCCAAAAATATGAAGATAGTGTAAGGAGCCTCTGAGACAACTTCAAGTGTACCAATATCCAAATTATGGGGGTGCCAGAAGAAGAGAGAGTACACAATATTGAAAACCTATTTGAACAAAACATTGGAGAGGTGGGATGAAGGCATGAGACAGTGGGTAGGGGAGGCTGGGGGAAGGTCAATGGGGGGAAAAAAGGAGATATATGTACTACTATATGTGATACTTTAAACAATAAAATAAAATTTAAAAAAGAAAAGAAAACCTCTTTGAAGAAATAATGACAGAAAACTTCCCCTACCTGGTGAAAGAAATAGACTTACAAGTCCAGGAAGCGCAGAGAACCCCAAACAAGAGAAATCCAAAGAGGACCACACCAAGACACATCATAATTAAAATGCCAAGAACAAAAGACAAAGAGAGAATCTTAAAAGCAGCAAGAGAAAAACAGTTAGTTACCTACAAGGGAGTACCCATACGACTGTCAGCTGATTTCTCAACAGAAACTATGCAGGCCAGAAGGGAGAGGCAAGAAATATACAAAGTGATGGATAGCAAGAACCTACAACCAAGATTACTCTACCCAGCAAAGCTATCATTTAGAATTGAAGGTCAGATAAAGAGTTTCACAGAGAAGAAAAAGCTAAAGGAGTTCATCACCGCCAAACCAGTATTATATGAAATGCTGAAGGGTATTCTTTAAGAAGAGGAAGAAGAAGAAAAAGGTAAAGATAAAAAATTATGAACAACAAAGTGACAACAAATACATATCTATCAGCAAGTGAATCTAAAAATCAAGTGAATAAAAAAATCTGATGAACAGAACAAACTGGTGAATATAATAGCATCAGGGGCATAGAAAGGGAGCGGACTAATAATTCTCAGGGGGAAGGGGGTAGGGGGTTGCGGGAAGAGACTGGACAAAAATCTTACACCTATGGATGAGGACAGTGGGGGGGGCGGGGCGGGTAAAGGCATGGGGTGGGGTGGGAACCGGGTGGAGGGGAGCTATAGGGGGAAAAAGAAAAAAAAGAGGAACATCTGAAATAATCTGAACAATAAAGATTTTTTAAAAAGATAGTTCCTAAAAAATAAAAAAATAAAAATAAATAAAGGCTCAAAAGTTCTAGAAGAAAACATGGGGAATTTTTTTTATAATTTAGAACAGGGAAAGTCTTTCTAATTATGACTCAAAACCTGAAAGCCTCGTTCCCACCTGGATATTTGACTAAGATGCAAACTCCCTCGTGTAGTTGGAAGAATTCGTGGCAGTTTACTCCTTCAACACCAGCAACGGAAAGCAAGCCTCTGCTGTTTCCACTCTCTGACTTCTTTAAGCCCTCTAATTAGGTCAGGCCCACCCAGAAAAATTTCCCTTTTGATTAACTTAAAGTCAAGCAGTTATTAAGTCTCTAAAATGTCTTCACCTCTAACATATTCTCTTGGTTAGAAGCAAGTCACAGGTCCTGCTCTCATTTAAGGAGAGGAAACTATACAATGGTATCACCTTATGGTGTGTGCCACATCTCCTTTGTATAGAAGAGTTCCAACAGCTCTGAAAGAAAAAAATAGAGTAGAAAAACTGGCAAAGAAAATGAATAGTTGAGATATCATGTTACAGAATTTACCAGACAACTGAAAAAATACGCAGGAGTACCAGAGGCACAGGAAAAAAACATTTATTTCCAGACAATTCACATGTACCAGTACAGGACTCAGGGGAGACTGTTTCTCTCAAATCCTGAGTCCCAATATGGAGGAGGCTTTCCCTTTTTATATTTCCCAGTCCTTTGTCTCCCAAATATGGGATTATACTTCCGGACCTTTTGCAGGCTTTACAAAGAGCCCCATGTGCTGGGGTGGGGGCAGGGCTTAAGTAAACAGGTCCTGCAGGACCAGATAATTAAAGGGGCAGTGACTAGACTATAGGCTAATAAGAATGTGCATTAGGTTACTGGCACAGATTCAGATTGCTAGCCCCCCAAAAAATGTCTCATTTTCCCTATCATTCCCCCTGCCTTTGATCCTCAAGCTGATTTTCAGCATTGGGGATTCAATAGAAGACTCAAAGCTAGGGAGTAGGGCATTTAGTAGCTTGAGTCTTTTTTTCTTTTAATCTTTATTACCTAAGGGATTGTGATGGTAGTCCAGAGATCTGGTCTGGAGTAACATCCAGGGCCTCAGGGTTTACTGATTCTATTAGCCGTTCTAAACCTGTTGGCTTTCTTAGAGGAAGGGAGAGGGAGTCTGCACAGGTTACTTTATTTCCAGCTTCAGAGCAGTTGGAGGGGTGAGCAGCATGTCTTAGGGTCCCATCTATTTCTTCTTCAGTTGGCCTATCGTCCTTGCTCTGCTCATGTCTGTCTAACTGCCTAACAACATACCCTCAAGGATCCTGGCTCTGAATTCTTTCAAGGAAAATGGATGTCGGTGGGCTCCTCTGGCTACTTCCATGCTGAAGAGGGACGGAGTTTTCTTTCAGAGCCAAGAGATCCTTGCTGTCTGTCAGAGGGACAATGAGGCCTGGGCACAGAAGGAGGTGGGCTTGTGACCTGGCAGAGACAAACTGTATTATAAAATTTAGTATTATTGAGCAATTAGAACAGTAAGAGTTACAACAAATGGTCTGGTGGAAGGGAAAGAAAAGATTTTAGTTCTAATAATTTCTATTGAAATAGAATTTTTCTCCTTAATATTACCCTTATGTTTATTAAAAGAGCCAAATTAAGATCAATTTATTTATTGTATTTAACTTGGCCTGATGGTTTGCATAAACACAACAAGAATGGTAACTGACCACCTTTGCCGGAATTTCATGTTTGAATCTCAATGTGCCCCAAAGGGCAGGGGAGTCAAGCCATCCAGCTGCTGTCAGGCCTGCCTGTCAGTATCTGCTGGGTTAGGTGAATTCCTCACCTATAGCGACTCTACATGAGCCCATGCCCTAGGCTTCAAGGCACATTTCAGTAGCCCTCCTCCTCCTCGTGGCGGCCTAGAGTGCATGGGGGTTCCACAGAAACGCAGAGGCATCCTCGTTGCTCCCCTTCTACTCTGACCAACTGCCAGCGATGGCAGGGTATGGGCCTGACACTCCAGCGTCAGCCAATTTCAGGGCTACCAAGTAGGATAACAGACTTTCTCCGGGGCACTTTTATTGGCTTCAAGTCTTCAGAGTTCAGACAGGGCTCTTTAAAACATGACACTCCAGTCAAAGTTTTCGGTCAATAAAACCACCATTGGAAACCGGTCTTATTGAATTTATGCAAAGGAATGCATTGCCATGATTTATTTATTAAGTATTGCCAAATTTCGGAAGGATTCTATAGGGAGAAAAATACACTGACCTGCTTTAAGATCTTCTGATTTTCCTTGCCAGTCCTTTCTATGGACTCTTCAGAATAATCTTTTCTAAATGTATTATAACAAAATAGTAACTGTCTCCAAATGACAAGAAGAAATTTAAAATGACATGGTCATGGATTTCATTATAATGTAGATGACATGGAACATTGTCCTTTCTGTAAAACCTAACATTCCATAATATTATAACTAATAACCATTAGTTATAACTGTATTTGAGAGAGGTTCCTATGTACCTTCAGTATAAAATTTTCCTTTATGAGAGAAAAAACAAACATTTGAGGCATTTCAGAGCCTATTGGGATGATCTAAAGCCAATTTTAGATTAAGAGAAAGTTTCTTAAAATTCAAACCCTTGAAGGATTGTCAAACTTGATTTTACCAAAAGATTAAATATTAACGTGTATTAGACAAGAACATAGGCTAGTAAACTTTAGTTCCTATGATTAAAAGATGGTCCTTTTTTATTAAATACCTGATTAATCTTACCTAATAATAGAGAAACATGTAAATTGACTGTACCTCTGCTATGCCACCAGCCAATCAGGAGTGATATGCAAATTAACCCAACAAAGATGGCAGTTAATTTGCATACACAGGTGCCGAGTGATGGGGGCGGGATGCTTGCGTCATTGCCATGGTGACGACACAGGCGTTCTGCCCCACCCCCGGTCTCTCAGGGCCTCTGGGCAGCGTGGGAAGGGGGAGCTGGAGAGGAAAGAGGCGGCTCCGGGGCCTGAGCGGAAAAGGGCTGGGCCAGAGTGGAAAGGCAGTGCCGGCAGCCAGGGAAAGGAAAGCCCATTCTAGCATGAATCTTCATGCATCAGGCTTCTAGTATAATATAATTATTTTACTAGAAAAGAACTGACCAAAATAAGGCTTATTTCCTAAGTTTATTTGCCCTTGGGTGTGGACACAAATGATCAAAAATGTATTAGAATTCTTTATTCTTAGAAACCTTAATTTTTAATGATTACCAAAAAGTAAACAGTCAGTATTTCTTAGATTAACATTTATGAACACACTTTAAATGCACTTTTACCTTTAAGAAAATATACCTTTAACAAAGTACAAGAGACCTTCTGTGATAAAAACTAAAAGCAGGTAAATTAAAATGTGTCTAGCAATTAATGTTTCCGTTTTTAATATTTAGATGTTTACCATTTAACCCAGCAATGCTTCAAAGCCTTTAAGTTAATTAAGAAAATTATTATAGCAGTAGGCTTGGCTCTAAACTGCTATATTCTTCTTTAGAGATAACATCTAAGGTTACTGCTGCGGCTTCTGTTTCTGGCCTCTAGGCCAGCCCTTCCCTAGGCCGCTTGTTTTACAATTGTGAACATCATGTTAGTTTTCTGTTTTGCATTTCTTATTTTTACATACATAGACATTCTGAGCCTCTTTTAACAGCTTTTCTGTACTTTTATCCTTCTAGTTCTTTACGTTTGCAGTTTTCTTGAGATGTCAGGCCAACTATTGGTGATAAAATGTAAATTTTTTTCTTAATAAATCTTTATTGTTCAGATTATTACAATTGTTCCTCTTTTTTCCCCCCATAGCTCCTCTCCATCTGGTTTCCACCCCACCCTCTGCCCTTACCTCCCCTGCACTGTCCTCATCCATAGGTGTATGATTTTTTTCCAGTCTCTTCCTGCACCCCCCTCACCCCTTTCCCCCTGAGAATTGTCAGTCCACTCCCTTTCTTTCCCCCTGATTCTATTATATTCACCAGTTTATTCTGTTCATCAGATTTTTTATTCACTTGAGTTTTAGATTCACTTGTTGATAGATATGTGTTTGTTGTTCATAATTTTTATCTTACCTTTTTCTTCTTCTTCCTCTTCTTAAAGAGTACCTTTCAGCATTTCATATAATACTGGTTTGGTGTTGATAAATTCCTTTAGCTTTTTCTTATCTGTGAAGCTCTTTATCTGACCTTCAATTCTGAATGATAGCTTTGCTGGGTAGAGTAGTCTTGGTTGTAGGTTCTTGCTATTCATCACTTTGACTATTTCTTGCCACTCCCGTCTGGCCTGCATAGTTTCTGTTGAGAAATCAGCTGACAATCATATGGGTGCTCCCTTGTAGGTAACTAATTGTTTTTCTCTTGCTGCTTTTAAGATTCTCTCTTTGTCTTTTGCTCTTGGCATTTTAATTATGATGTGTCTTGATGTGTTCCTTTTTGGATTCCTTTTGTTTGGGGTTCCCTGCGCTTCCTGGACTTGTAAGTCTATTTCTTTCACCAGGTGGGGGAAGTTTTCAGTCATTATTTCTTCAAATAGGTTTTCAGTATCTTGCTCTCTCTCTTCTTCTGGCACCTCCATAATTCTGATGTTGGTATGCTTGAAGTTGTCCCAGAGGCTCCTTACACTATCTTCAAATTTTTGGATTCTTTTTTCTTTTTGCTTTTCCAAAGGAGTGTTTTTTGCTTCTTTGTATTTCAAATCTTTGATTCTTGTGGTCCTCTAGTCTGCTGTTAGGTCTCTGTATAATATTTTTTATTTCAGTCAGTGTATGTTTAATTTCTAGTTAGTCCTTTTTCATATCCTCGAGGGTCTCACTAAATTTATTGGCCTTTTCTAGGAAATTCTTGAAAAACCTTATAACCGTGGTTTTGAACTCTATATCCAGTTGTTTGCTTTCCTCCATTTCTTTCATTTGTGATCTGTTTCTTTGTCTCCGCATTTTCGCTGCTTCCCTAAGTTGGTAGAGTAGCTTTGTGTGCTAGGTGTCCTATAGGGCTCAGTGGCTCAGCCTCCCCAGTTACCTGAGGTGGACACTCTTGGTGCACCCCTTTGTGGACTGTGTGCACACCCTTGTTGTAGTTAAGTCTTGATTGTTGTTGGTATCACTGGGAGGAATTGACCTACAGGCCAGTTGGCTGTGAGGATCAGCTGTGTCTACACTGGGAGAACTTCTGTGCTGGAGACAGCCTTATGAGACAAGACTTGCAAAATTGCAAAAGCCTCTTGTGCTCAGCTTGGATGGGGCAGAGTCTCAGGGCTGAGCAGACAGCCTTGGCTTCCCGTCAGCCCTGCCCTATGAGGCCCCTGGGTCTCAGTGTCCCTCGGTAATCGCTGCAAGCACCTCTGAGAGAAAGCTGCCCTAGAATTTCACCCGCTGCCAGACAGTCCAGTTTCTCCCCCAATGAATCTGGATTCCCAGATTCTCGCCCGGAACTGGAGTTCAGCGCAGTCGGGAGCTTCTGTCTCCCTCCCGCTTTAGAAAGCCAGCGGCACACTCAGCAGTCAATCCTCTCTGCGCACACTTATGCGCGCGCCTCCAGACCTCTGCCTTTCGCGGCTCCCCTGAGTTTCTGTGCGCTCCTCTCTTTTCCCGACAGTCCAGACTCCCCCGTATGAGTCTGGGTCCCCAGAGTCTCGCCTGGAACTGGGGTTCAGTGCAGTCGGAACTGGAGTTCATCACAGTCGGGAGCTTCTATCTCTCTCCCGCTAGAGAAAGCCAGCCAGGCACTCAGCCGCCCGTCATCTCTGCGCACGTGTCTCCGTACCTCAGCCTTTTGCAGCTCCTCTGAGTCTCTGTGTGCCCCTCTCTTTCCTTCTAGTTGTAGAATTTCCACTCAGCCAGCTTTCCTGTGGTTCTGGATGATGTCTGTTCTGTCTTTCAGTTGTAGTTTTGAAATTGTTGTGCGAGGCAGCAGTTTAGGTGTTCACCTATGCAGCCATCTTGGTTTCTCCTCCATAATATGTAAATTTTAATATTTCTTGGCCCAATAGGTCCTCAGGGTCTAGCCCAGAGTACTTTCTCATTTGATCTTTTAGTCTTTGGTAAAATTCAGAAGGCCCTTCTTTGCCTTGCTGAATATTGAAGGCCTTATTTAGGTTCTGAGTCCCACTGGGGCTCCTGGGTTTGGAAATCTTACATCTGCTGGGAGTACACCAGGGCCAGCCAGGAACTTGCTTTCCCAGATAGCCATAGCCGACTTTCAAATTACTCCTCCTTCTTTTAGTCTAGCTAGCCAGCTGAGCTACCTGGGTCTTCCAGCAGAGGTTTTAATTTATTTATTTATTTATTTATTTATTTATTTATTTATTTATTTTTACTGCTCCAACTCCTTTCACAGCCTAGTAAAGCTGGCTTCTGATGGCTCGGTGGCCTTATGGCTGTTGGAGCCTTATCAAGATAGATCTCCTCCTTCGGGGGAGGGTAGGATTGTAAATCACCATCTTGGCTGTTCCCTCAGATCGTCCCTGGGTCTCATTTCTGTCTGCCTTTGTTCTCTTTTAGGCTTCTCTGCCTATATAGGGAGAAGGGTGTTTGAACTTTTATTAATAATATATTTATAATTATTACTGAAAAGTTTTATCTAAATTCTTTATTTTAATTATATCTATTTATTATATCTTAATAAATTTGAGATCTTCAAAGATAACCATTACCCAAAGCACCTTCTTGACCAATTTTGCAACAGGGATAACTCAATGTGAAAGTACCATTTTATTTTAATTATGCTGTTAACTATGATTGCCCTAATCTAGGACACGCTAATCTAGCTGGGAGTCATATGCCCCTGAGCAAGAACTTCCCATTATCATGGAAGCATTAACCTTGTTACCCAACCCAGCCTGTATAGCTTACTAATACTTCCTTAAGTAATTTTAACTATATTGTATTTCTTTTTAGGGAGAGAGTAGATCTTTGTGTCACCTCAGGGCCCTTGAGATGTCACAAAGCTTTCTCTCAGTTAAATTCTTAAAATATTATATTCGGAAAAGCTGTCAAATATACCCAATTTAAATATTATTAAAACCTAAACTGCTGTAACACCAAAGACCTTGTCCTGACCACAGAACTAACCCCTTTTCAATCTGGCCAATAAAACATTACATCCCAAAGTTCCTTTGCTGAACATCCCGACGCAGCCCAAGAAGCACCCAGTAACCCCGCCCTGCCAGGCTCGGAGACAGAAAGCTTTATAATCTGGCTGGACAATGAGATTTTCTCTATATGTATTGGAAGAGTTAAAGAGAATAAAACTGGCAGAGAAAGATTTATTGTGCTTTGCAGAAAGCTTGTGGCCTTGAGCACAGCATAGCTCAGATAAGACACCTGGTATGGGAGGAACCAAGGACAGACTAGACCCCCACACCAGCAAAGCAGTTTGCAGCTAGCAAAAATCAACAAAAACCTATCTCTCCCTGCTTTTCCCTCCAACACCCCCCCTTTCAGTACTAACTATTTACTCTGTCCTTAGCAGGAGAGACAAGGCAAGTGGTCTGAGATCTTGTATATCCAGGCTTTTTTATACTTAAGAACACATCCTCTCTGTAACAGCTGCTCTCCCTCCCAGATTTTTCCTTCTTTACTCTAAGCCCCTAGAGCAGTGGTCGGCAAACCACGGCTTGTGAGCCACATGTGGCTCTTGGGCCCCTTAAGTGTGGCTCTTCCACAAAATACCACATGCGGGCACACAGGTACAGTGCGATTGAAACTTCGTGGCCCATGCGCAGAAGTCGGTTTTCGGCCTGGGCGAGTCTATTTTGAAGAAGTGGCGTTAGAACACTCAAGGGGCCAAAGAGCTGCATGTGGCTCGCGAGCCAAGGTTTGCCGACCACTGCCCTAGAGGATCTCAAATCCTCCTCCTCCTTTACCACCTTTGATCTCTCTAACCATCCCCTGGTCCCCCAGCCTAGGGCTCCTCTATCTCAGCAAGGCTGAGAGCCCACCACCCTACCTAGGGAATCCCACCACCACCACCCCATCTCACACCTGCTCCGGAGCAGTTTTCCGCTCTCTTTCTCCCCCCATTCCTGCACTAACCTTAAAGTGCCCCTTCCGGGAAATTGCTGGCACCAAATCTGGCTTTATGCCCGGGGCCATGCAGACCCTCCACTGGCAGGCCCCTTGAGCCCCCCTCCCCTGCTTTCCTCCCCCAGTCAGAACAGATGCTGTCCCTAACAGAGACCCACTGTAAACCTATCAGGAAGGGCAGGCAGGTCACAGGTCTTGGGACCACTTGATTCTCAGCTTGCTAGAAGGGCTGAAAAAGGCAGCCCACAAAGCAGTTCATTATGAAAAGTTAGCAGAAATCACCCAGAAAAGTCATAAAAATCTGGCAGTCTTTCTCTCTTGCCTTACACAGGCCATGAGAAAATGTACCGATCTTAACCCAACAAGCCTTAGCCGGGAAGATAAGGGTAGTGGTCTAGCCTTTGTTAAGTTTCTTTAGCACACATTCTAAGGCAGCAGGTTTAGAGGAACTACTTCCCATGTTTGCAGCCAGGCGGCACGATCCCCTCCCAGTTAATAGAACACAGGACAACACAAGGTAGCTTTCGCTTCACGCAGGCTCTCACACTCACATTCACACACCAGACAGTCCGAGTTTTGACCTTCACCTACAGAAAGTCCCTGAGGCAAATATTTTGCTTAAGTAGTGATCAGCTACTTCTTCTGCCCCTAAAGGCAGGCCTGACCTTGGACTGGTGCCCCGGGGGAAAACTCACTAATCAGATGTATGATTCCAGAAAAGGGCTTTCCTGTCCTCCTTGGAGTCCACTGGAGCGCTAGTGGGAGCCCTGGTCGCCCGGACCTGGTGAGGACTGGGACCCACTAAATCAGTGATGGGCAACCTTTTGAGCTTGGTGTGTCAAAATTCGCCAAAAAACTGAGCATAACTCGGGTAGTGTGTCACTTTGAGGAAAAAAACTAACTCCAACACTCTAGTCGCAAATGTTTCATCCTCAGGAGCAGCAAATGTTTCATCCTCGGCATGCGGCTGCGTGTCATCAGAAATGGCTACGCGTGTCAGTGCTGACACGCGTGTCATAGGTTCGCCATCACTGGGCTAAATCATTGGAGGCTAGCCTTCCCGTCATCGTGGGCTCGGTTGAGTGGGCCCACATGCCTGCTCTCGCACAGTGGTGCCTCAAGGGGGAAGGTTTGGCCGCGTCCTTCCCAGCCAATGCACCATATTTATGCTACAGAATTTACCAGGTGACCGGAAAAATACACAGGAGTACCAGAGGCACAGGAAAAAAACATTTATTTCCAGACAATTCACATGTACCAGTACAGGACTCAGGGGAGACTGTTTCTCTCAAATCCTGAGTCCCAATATGGAGGAGGCTTTCCCTTTTTATATTTCCCAGTCCTTTGTCTCCCAAATATGGGATTATACTTCCGGACCTTTTGCAGGCTTTACAAAGAGCCCCATGTGCTGGGGTGGGGGCAGGGCTTAAGTAAACAGGTCCTGCAGGACCAGATAATTAAAGGGGCAGTGACTAGACTATAGGCTAATAAGAATGTGCATTAGGTTACTGGCACAGATTCAGATTGCTAGCCCCCCCAAAAATGTCTCATTTTCCCTATCAATAAAAGTTTCAGACAAAATATTCAAATAGCCCGTAAGCATAAGAAAAGATGTTTCAACATCATGCATACTAAGAAAAATGCCTTTTTTAAAATCTATCAGATTGGCAAAAATATGAAACTATTATTGTATTGTCAGTGAGGTAATATACATTCTCAAGCATCGCTGGCATAAGTATATATTTACCAAATACTTACAAAGAACAATTAGTAATTGGCAATATCTACAAAGGCATGTCCCCTGTGACCTAGGAATCCCTCTTTGAAAAATTTATCCTAAAGATACATCAGCATATATGTGAAAATATATAGATTTTGGCAACATTTGTAAGAGTAAAAAAATGGAAACCACCCAAATTTGAGATGATGAACAGGGAATGGGTTAAATTGACTATAGTACATTCATACCCTGGAATAATATGCAACTATATAAACACTGCTATGAAAAAAGTAATATGTAGAACAGAATATATAAATTATATTTTATGTACAAAAGTAGAGTAAAAGAAGAATACCATTTTTATTTTCTTTCATATGCATAAATAAATTCTACGATGATGATGACAGGTTGATAGATAGATGACAGATAGATAGATAGATAGATAGATAGAATCTTTTACAAATAATACCCTGTGGTTGTTTCTCCAATGCTACCTAGTCATAGTCAAACCTTCAGTTTTAAGTTCGATGAGAACTAAAGTTATATTATTCCAACATTCAAGGTGGAAAACTTCTTATAGATACAACAGTAAACTGGAGATTGCTGAATCTAAAATTACCCAAATTCACCATATTCATGCTTCTCATACATTTTCTCCTTCTTCCTATTCTTCAAGGTATTGTAGTAGCCCAGCTCTATACCTGATGGATACTAGTTATACTATACACTAAGTAGTTATATACTTGATGGAACAAGCGTGGTAAGGGACCTCTGACCGTTACCCCCTGGTATGCTCAACAAATACCCTCTAAACTAACTTCTATAGAAAATATTTTTCAGACACCTGCAATTGTGAGAATGTGGCAACCTGAACTCCTGTATTTACCTCTGCTCCTTCTCATGCCCTATTAAAATGACAAAAGAGGAATTGAAAGCCATTAACCCACTAGGTCAAAAGCAAACAGAAAAGGAAACAAAAACAGATGAGAGATCCTTCTATCTCACTTGAATATGAACAGGTGGTCCTTCATTTTGTGAAGCAGAAAAACCTGAAGTCTGAGCCTGTAAAGGGGAAAACTAACAAAAAACTTTATTCATGCCTTAGCAGCCCCCACAAGACTGAATCTTTTTTTTTTTAATTTCTTTATTGATTAAGGTGTCACATATTTGTCCTCATCCCCCATTCCCATCCCCCCCTCCCCCCGCATGCCCCAACCCCCTGTTGAACTTAACCGTTGGATAGGCTCATATGCATGCACACAAGTCCTTTGGTTGAACTCTCCCCCTCCCCCCATCCTCCCCTATCCTCCCTCTGAGGCCCGATAGTCCGATCGATGTCTCCTTGCTTCTGGTTCTGTTCTTGTTCCTCAGTCTATGTTGTTCATCATTTCCCCTACATGAGCGAGATTATATGTCACTAGATATATACTTATGAGAACTGAATGTGAGACGAGCAATAATAGTTATGCTGACAGGCAAATGGATCAGTCTGTAGTGAGTTTCTTTCTGGACCAACAGTTCTTTTGAGACCCAATTTCAATGTCCACCAGTTCCTTATGTGTACATGTCAGCACTGACCCCTCAGCTCTGGATGGTGGACAAATGGTGGTAACGGAGGTCCGACTCCCTCTGGTTTGGTCTCGGCGAACCCAGGGGCACGGCTTCACCGGACTAAGGGGCACGATGCCTCACCGACATCCAGGGACACATGGTCTCACCCGGACCCAGGGACGCTTGGGCTCTCCCAGACCCAGGGGCACGTGGCCTCATCCGGGCCTAGGTGTACGAGGCCTCACCCGGATCCAGGGACGCTTGGCCTCTCCCAGCCCCAGGGGCACGTGGCCTCACCCGGGCCTAGGTGCACGAGGCCTCACCCTGATCCAGGGACACATGGTCTCGCCCGGACCCAGGGGTGCGTGGCCTCTCTCAGACCCAAGGGCACGTGGCCTCACCTGGACCTAGGTGCACGAGGCCTCACCCGGATCCAGGGACACATGGTCTCACCCGGACCCAGGTGCGCTTGGCCTCCCCCAGACCCAGGGCAACGTGGCCTCACCCGGGCCTAGGTGCACGAGGCCTCACCCGGATCTAGGGACACATGGTCTCACCCGGACCCAGGGACACTTGGCCTCTCCCAGACCCAGGGGCACGTGGCCTCACCCGGGCCTAGGTGCACGAGGCCTCACCCAGATCCAGGGACACATGGTCTCACCCGGACCCAGGGACGCTTGGCCTCTCCCAGCCCCAGGGGCACGTGGCCTCACCCGGGCCTAGGTGCACGAGGCCTCACCCAGATCCAGGGACACATGGTCTCACCCGGACCCAGGGACGCTTGGCCTCTCCCAGACCCAGGGGCACGTGGCCTCACCCGGGCCTAGGTGCACGAGGCCTCACCCTGATCCAGGGACACATGGTCTCGCCCGGACCCAGGGGTGCGTGGCCTCTCTCAGACCCAAGGGCACGTGGCCTCACCTGGACCTAGGTGCACGAGGCCTCACCCGGATCCAGGGACACATGGTCTCACCTGGACCCAGGTGCGCTTGGCCTCCCCCAGACCCAGGGCAACGTGGCCTCACCCGGGCCTAGGTGCATGAGGCCTCACCCGGATCCAGGGACACATGGTCTCACCTGGACCCAGGTGCGCTTGGCCTCCCCCAGACCCAGGGCAACGTGGCCTCACCCGGGCCTAGGTGCATGAGGCCTCACCCGGATCCAGGGACACATGGTCTCACGGGGACCCAGGGACGCTTGGCCTCTCCCAGACCCAGGGGCACGTTGCCTCACCCGGGCCTAGGTGTACGAGGCCTCACCCGGATCCAGGGACACATGGTCTCACCGGGACCCAGGGACGCTTGGCCTCTCCCAGACCCAGGGGCACGTTGCCTCACCCGGGCCTAGGTGTACGAGGCCTCACCCGGATCCAGGGACACATGGTCTCACCCGGACCCAGGGGCGCTTGGCCTCTCCCAGACCCAGGGGCACGTGGCCTCACCCGGGCCTAGGTGCACGAGGCCTCACCCGGATCCAGGGACACATGGTCTCGCCCGGACCCAGGGGTGCGTGGCCTCTCTCAGACCCAGGGGCACGTGGCCTCACCTGGACCTAGGTGCACGAGGCCTCACCCGGATCCAGGGACACATGGTCTCACCCAGACCCAGGTGCGCTTGGCCTCCCCCAGACCCAGGGGCACGTGGCCTCACCCGGGCCTAGGTGCACAAGGCCTCACCCAGATCCAGGGACACATGGTCTCACCCGGACCTAGGGACGCTTGGCCTCTCCCAGCCCCAGGGGCACGTGGCCTCACCCGGGCCTAGGTGCACGAGGCCTCACCCGGATCCAGGGACACAAGGTCTCACCCGGACCCAGGGACGCTTGGCCTCTCCCAGACCCAGGTGCACGAGGCCTCACCCGGATCCAGGGACACATGGTCTCACCCGGACCCAGGGACGCTTGGCCTCTCCCAGACCCAGGGGCACGTGGCCTCACCCGGGCCTAGGTGCACGAGGCCTCACCCTGATCCAGGGACACATGGTCTCGCCCGGACCCAGGGGTGCGTGGCCTCTCTCAGACCCAAGGGCACGTGGCCTCACCTGGACCTAGGTGCACGAGGCCTCACCCGGATCCAGGGACACATGGTCTCACCTGGACCCAGGTGCGCTTGGCCTCCCCCAGACCCAGGGCAACGTGGCCTCACCCGGGCCTAGGTGCACGAGGCCTCACCCGGATCTAGGGACACATGGTCTCACCCGGACTCAGGGACACTTGGCCTCTCCCAGACCCAGGGGCACGTGGCCTCACCCGGGCCTAGGTGCACGAGGCCTCACCCAGATCCAGGGACACATGGTCTCACCCGGACCCAGGGACGCTTGGCCTCTCCCAGCCCCAGGGGCACGTGGCCTCACCCGGGCCTAGTTGCACGAGGCCTCCCCCGGATCCAGGGACACATGGTCTCACGCGGACTCAGGGGCGCTTGGCCTCTCCCAGACCCAGGGGCGCTTGGCCTCACCCAGGCACGGGACCCAGCGTCATCCGGGTCCAGGGGCACTTGGCCTCACCCGGACCCGGAATCCGGCCTCACCTGGAGCCAGGCGCACGCGGCCCCACCCAGACCCAGGGACACGAGGCCCCACCCATACCTGGAGGCGCGCGACCACTCCCGAGCCCAGAGGCGCGCAACCCCGCCCGCACCCGGGTCCCAGCGGGGCCCTGTCCTCCCGATCCCAATTTCCGCCGGTCAACCCTCCCCAGCAACCCCCCCGGCCATCCTGCCAGCTCTCCAGGACGGCCGCTGCAGAACTCGTCGGGCGGCTGCTCGGCGAAGCTCCGGTGCGCCCGGTGCGTGGTGGCGGGCCGGCCCGACATCACCGCGCCGGCCCCTGGGTCCGCAGCGGCGGCCGGTCGCCGAGCATGCGCACCCGGCCGCCCCCGGGGCACCGAGATTCCTGAAGGACTCGGAAGTCAGCAAGCGCGGAGTCCCCCACCCCACGTCTCACAGGGGCCCGTCTGTCCGTGCTCGGCAGCAAGTGGAGCCGCCCCCTCAGCCGGAGACCGCCGGGGGGACCGCGCCGAGCATGCTTCAGGTCGCCCCTAAGTCGCCCGAGCCGCAGTTCCCAAAGTGTGGTCCTTGGGTCATCTGCATCAGCATCATCCCGCATACCCCTCTTATTCTAGCTGCAGAGCATCCACTCAGCCAGCCCTACGGTGGTTTTGGGTGGTGTCTGCTCTGCTCTTCCGTCGCAGCCTCAAAGTTGTTGTGGCAGGCAACATCAGGCCTCCGCCCTATGTCTCCATCCCGGTCCTCCCTTGTATAGTTAAGTCTTGATTGTTGCTGGTGCCACCGGGAGGGCTCTCTTTGTCTTAAAGGAAGAGTTGCTGTGCAGGAGACTCTCCTATGGGCCGGGTCTTGGTGCAGCAAGGCTTTGGCGCTCACTGAATCTGCCTGTTGGATTTGTCCCTTATGTGCGTGGTTGAAGTCTGGTGTCATTTCCCACAGACCACCAGATGCCCTCGTTTCTGGGTCCCCAATGAGGCGTTGATCAGCCACTGCCTTAGGCACTCAGCAGGGATTACAGCAAGAACTGTAGTTTCCTCCTCCTGTCTGAGTGGCCCTGGAGCAGTCCGACTAGAACAGCAGTTCATCTGGTCCGCTGCCAGAGGGCAGGCCACCCACATGCATAAGCCGTTGCTTGGAGCGTAGGTGCGCCTGCAAGACTTGCGGGGCGGGTCTTCAAAACATGCGGGGCGGGTCCCAGGGCGGGGCGGGTCTCAGGGCGGGACGGGTCCGAGGGTGGGGCGGGGTCTCAGGGCGCCAACAGGCCATGGTGCGGCGAGCCGCAATGGCTGCGAGTCTGCTCCTTCTGCCTTCCAAGTTTCTAAGTCCCTTCGTTCCGCGCTCTAGCGCAGCAAACACTGATTGCTGGGCGCACCTCCACAAGAGTCCCGCCTCTCCCCGCAGGCATCTGGGTCTCCCGCGGGTCCCCAGAAGCTGGATTTCAGGGTGATGGAGAGCTAATCTCCCCTAGGTTTGGAACAAAAGCCCCTTTCCCCCGCCACCAGCCCGACCCACGCGCCTCCGCACCTCGTCCCCTCCGATTACGCTGGTTTCCTCTTCCCTCTTAGCTGTAAATCTCTCCTGTAGTTCTGGGCTGCAGACGCTCCGTTCTCCAGTCGCGCCCCTGAAACCGCTGCGCGCGGCCCAGCCGTCCTCTTGATTCTCCTCCATCAAAATGGCTAGAGGACTTGAATGTAAGATGAGAACTCCTAAGAATCCTCCAAATCGGTGTTGGCGGCATACGGGGCCCCGAGGATCTCAGTGCGCAGCTCGGCCAGGTCGGTGGCTCGGGTGAGCCCCTCCTGCAGAAAGATGGTCTCTTTCTTCACCGAGAGCTGCTGCGCCGAGTCCGCGGCCGCCGTCACAGCAGCCGCCGCGGCCCCCACGAGCCCATGGCCCCGGCTGCGGTACTGACTGAGGGGAGCAGCTGCCCGGTCTGGGGAGACGCGAGCAGCAGTCGCCACCCTCAGCAGTCCATGTTTCAGTTGTATTTCTGAAACTGCCATGCGAGGCAACAGATCAGCCTTTCACCTCCGCCGCCATCTTTCCCCCAGAAGACTGAATCTTAAACTGTGAGTGAGGACGCAGTGAACCAGTCTAACTCATAAAGCAGAATTCCTGCAATGGTCAGGAAGTAGAATTCCATTTTCTTCTAGAAGTGAGTGTGAACAGGGGAGGATGACTAAAAATAAGGATTGTCTGAAACCTTTGTTTAGGAAGCAACCAGAAAACCTCACGTCTTCCTCCACTCTTGCTCCTCTCTCATCTAGGAGAAAGGACATGATTCATTCTCAGGGAGGAGGAATGGTAAGAGAGTCCATGACTGGGGACACTAGGTACAGTTAAGGGCATGAGCGCTACACTGAAAACAGACTTACCTCCTTGGCTCCCAGAACACTGGCAGTCGATCATTCCCAGTCCGGGCAGGAGATTGTAGGCGTAAGACACTGATTCCAGAGGTTCTCTAGTAAATAGATCTCTCTACAGGGGGGTCACAGTGACAGGCTGCATTCATGGGCTTAGAGCTGCCAATCCACTTTAAATGGCATGCAATTACTCACTGATTGGCAAAGCTCAGAATATGTGGCAGTGCTCAATATTGGCTAGAATGTAGGGAAACAGACTCCCCCACACACCACTAGTGAGAATGTAAATTGGCATAACCTCTTTGGAAAGCAATCTGACTATATATTTCACAGCAATTTAACTGGCAGGAATTTACCTCTTAGCAATTTTATTAGCAATTTACTTGCAAAAAACAAGCCAAGCTATATGTGCAAAGATGTTCATTGAAGCATTGTTTATCATAAAAACTGGAGTGGGGGGGGGGGGAATTTCACCACCAATAAAAAGAAATGGTTTAAGAAACTAGGTCCATTCATGAAGTGGAATGCTATGCAACCTTTACAAAGAATGAAGTAGATCTATATGTGGTGATACAGTGAGATCTGCAAGGTATACTGAAAAGTAAAAAGAAATAACGTGCAGAGGAGAAATATAAAACACTACCATTTCTATGTAAAATATGTCTATATTATATTTACACAAACTCCCATCTACTTGTATATATACACATCTATGCTTACACTTGGAAAGAAAATGTTGGTTGCATTTCTGGAACTTGTTAATAGCAGCTATATCTGGAAAGAAGAATTGTGGGTCTGGGATGAGGGAAGACTTGTTTTTCATTGTATATGTGTGTGTGTGTTTGTTTTTTTGTTTTGTTTTTACCATGTGCATATGTTTTTCCATTTGAAAAAAACAACACCCAAACATTAAAGGACATTTTAAAAAGTTATGTATCTTTACCTGAAGCATTAGCTGCTATTAGAAATAAAATACTCCCAATCTATATCCTTGACCTAGAATTCTCCCTTGACACTAGGACAGGTAAAATGAAAATTCAACAAGTCTCAGACTAAGCTCCTGGTCTGGCTTTCTCACCCCTGGCTTCCCCGCCATCAAACATGTTTCTGTTCCTGCATTTCCCAGGCTGACCACCCTTCATCCAGTCTCCTAAGTCAGAAACCTGGAAATTACACACAACTCTATCTTTCCCTTGCCCCCACTACATCCAACCAACAAATGCTATCAATTCTGCCTCCTAAATTGTTCATAAATCTCCCAATCAGTCATCCCCTCTGCCTTAATTGACACAGTTATCCTAGCTCCCACAGATTACTCTCATCTCCTTTTCACTAACTCTGCATTCAGTATCTCTTGAATTCTATTCCACAGAATTGCCAAGGTGATCTCTCAATAGTCCCAATTTGACCATACAGTCTCTGCTTAAAATCCTTCAAGAGTTCTTTGTCTTCTTATCACATAATTGTGACCGGCTCCCTGCCTACCTCATCTACCCCCTCTCCACACTGTTTCCTTTACCTGCCACTCTAACTATCGGCAGGCTCTTCAATCGTACCATGTAGAGCTCATGCCGTTCCCTCTTCCTGAAGTGTTTTTGCTCCCTCCTCTATCGAATTCCCATCATTCCTTAGTGTTATTTTACTTGGCACCTCTACCCCAATTATGCACCTCTTTATATTGCCTCTTTTATTTTCTTCCCTCAAATTCTAGCACAGTTCCAGGATATAACGGCTCTCAAGTAAATATCTGTTGAATAAACGAGGCAAGGTAGAAACATCAGATCTCATTCTAATGCAGGTAATGATGACTCCTCTAGCCTAATATAAGGTCTTCCTTGAAAACAGTGATCCTTGTCAATGCATCTTTTGATTTGTGTCAATAAAACTTGTTCTCCTAACTGGAATCTTACAAATACCTATGGTCAATAATGTTTTTACTTGTGCCTTAAGAATTAAAGTAGCCACAGCACATGGAGAGGCCCACAAAGAAGAACTATCAATGAGATGTGACAAAATTGGTATACATGGCTCAAGTAAGAAAGTAATGGCTTTTAACCAATTAATCTATATATATATATAAGCCTAAGCGACCGTTACAACTGGACTACCAGATGACCGAATGACTGGCCAGTAGCTATGATGCACACTGACCACCAGGGGGCAGACGCTCAATGCAGGAGCTGCCCCCTGGTGGTCAGTGCACTCCCACAGCCAACCTCCTGCAGCTGGCCAACCTCCCATGGTCCCTCCCCCCTGTTGGCCAGCCCCAATTCCACCCCCCACCTCCCCATCAGGACTGGGTGAGATGGCCTCAATCGGCCCAGATTGCTGGCCAGGCCGAGGGACCCCACCCGTGCGTGAATTCGTGCACCGGGCCTCTAGTGTTAATATAAAAAAGTAATAAGATATTTTTTAAAAGTTTATAATTTATCTGTGGCTGGTTTTTTAAAACTGTGGCAATGTCAATAAGGGGAAAACTCCAATTCATTTAACCTAGAAAATGTTACAGATATAATAAATACTGTTTGCTAGAACAATGGAATCAGAAAAGGAAAATTCAAACTATATAAAGCCCTATGTGGAATGTAAAACATTTAAACCTCAAGTCATTTTCCTGGTGCTTAAATGTCCTGTACTTGCAGGAACATTCTCCATCACCTTGACAGTTTTCTTTGGTATACAAATTTTATTTACCTGAATTATTAATGCTGCTTTTGTTTGCACCCATATCTTAATTTCTCTCTCTTCATTCACGTGTCATGAGTGTCCTGATTCACATGTCAGGAGATGATGAACAACGTATTTCTGGGAAAATGGGTAGTGTCACCAATGTTTTTGTACTGCTAGAAGATTATTCTGTTTCTCAGGGTTTTTTTTAAATGAGCATTTCTCCTTTTTTATAAACTGTCAATCACTGAAAGTATACTTTAAACTGAATTGAATGGTTAAAGGGGAGACTTTAAAGTATGGATTCTGGGTCAGACAAGACAATATAGTACATAAAGATTCCAGTGAGCAAGCAATTCTCAGTATAAAATCTGTGCCTGCAGGAAAAATTCCTCTGGCCAGTAACAAGAAACACCACTTAGTAATGTTCAATAGAGTATTGTTTTAGTTATCCAGCTAAAATCTTCATATTTTTACTATCATCACCCTTTATAACACACAAGGTTCATGCTCAAAACCTGTTTAATTTAGACAGAAGTTTTGTTGAAGCAAAAGTTATAAATAGAAATACTCAAGGGTTGAGATTATAGCAAGACAAACTATTCAACTTTAATTGAAAAGAAGGGGAGGGATTATCAGTCTTTCAGATCTGTTTTTAAAGATTTCTCTGTTTCATTTTACAATAAACTAAACTGTAATAATTGAAAAGGAAGAGAAAGCAAGTCTGTCTTTTTGCCAAAGTTCCTTGCAACTCTTTAAGGAAGAACGACGCCTCACTAACTCCCCTGAAATCACAAAGATTCCGTTAAGATATTAGGCGACCATATAAACAAACACCCTATGATTTCAAACAGACAAGCTCATTGGGAAGAAAAAAGTTTTCTGTCTTTGATTTCTTTCAGAATGATAAAATGAAAGGGACAGTAATACATATTTTAAGCCCTATGAATTCACCATGGGGCTTTAGAATAAAGAGGTAAAAACCTTTGAACTAACAAAGCCCATCACCGTGCACTTGTTCCCTCACGGGCACCTTATAAAATAAATCATGCTAGATGCAGCGACCAGCTGGCTTTTGCCACTACACCTTTAGTAGCATAACCCATTTCCAGACTATATCGGCCCAGCCAGAATTGACCACATCATTGACTCGGCTCGGACCCCTCTCTTCTCATCGCACAGAGCTGTTTTCAGTCTGATGCCCTGTGAAAGCATTCACTCAGCGGCTTACATCTGAGTGTCTCTTTGTACTAGCCCAAAGCCTGAAGTCTACAGACTGCATTAAGTTGATTAAAGTAGTCCAGCTTTTACACTGCCCTTAGATTAAAGACCAAAAAAGGCTTCCTTTTTCTGAGGATGTTTTAGTTTTAGTTGGGGACGTAATTTGGATGAGGTGTTGAGTTTTCTGGATTTTTCTTTTTTTTTCTTTTCTTTTTTTTTTTTTGCTGGTTTCATTTTATTTTCTCTGTAATTTTCAGAGGTCAACAAAAATAAAAAGGCTTTTCCATCAGAAAAGGAGAGAAGGCTTTTACTACAAATGATTTCTAATAATTCCTTTGTTCCATAAACACAGCAGTTACAGCTGCTGAAACTGAAGAAGTCATCACTATGTCCTGATAAAGCAATCATCCTGGGCCCTGGGAGATAAGCCTTGAGGAAATATAAGTAAGTTCCCTAAATGTAACTGAATGGAAATGGCTCCTCAGTCAAATATAAAATCTAAAGGAAAACCGGAGGCCAAAAAAATCAAATAGTCTATTTGTGAACTGATAAAAAAAAATAAATCAAGGAAACAAAATGGCACACAGCACAATTTGAGTATCTATTTGTACCATACTAGGACAAGGTAAAGCACCGTGGTTAAGAACATGAGTACAGGAGTTGAAACTCTGGGTTATTCAGCTAGCTTCACCAATTACGTGACTTGGGGAAAGTTAACCTCAAAAACTCTGTTTTCTTATCTGTAAAAATGAGGATAATAATAGTATCTGACTCTTAAGAAAATAGTTGTCTTAAGTATTTAGCACAATACCTGGCATATAATACACTGCAGTTCAACAAAGCAAATTTAGAAATAGCAAATAGTATGGTGTGAGACACTAAGCTTAGCTCCCAAAGAGCTGGGCTTCAGTTCTGGCTCTGCCGTTTACTTGCTGTGTGACTATAAGCAGGGTTTGAAGCCTCAATATCTTCATCTGTTAAATGAGGGAGTTAAACTAGACTGAAGTTTTGTGTATTCACATGTCTTCTCAGCAGCACTATTCTATATGTTCAAAACTGAATTACTGCGGTAATCCTACCTAATAATAGACATATGCAAATTGACCGTACCTTCGCTAAGCCCACGATTGGCCAGGAGTCACGGGGGGGGCGGTACTCGGGGTGGCCGGGGTGGCTGATTGGGCCGATGGGAGCTGAGCTCGTGTCACCAGTGGCGGAGCGAGCTCAGCGTCTGCGCCATGGCTGTGCTGCGGCACAGAAGGGGCCTCTGGGGCAGTGAGCCCACGTCCTGCTGCGGACCATCAAAAGCGGGGAGCGAAAGCAGGGGAGCTGGCTGTCTGTCCGCTCCGGCACCAGTGGACAGACAGCCAGCTCCCCTGCGATCGAAGGCGGGGAGCTGTGTGTCCACTCCAGCACCAGCAGACCACCTGCCATGAAAAGTGGGGAGCAAGCTGCTAGCAGTGTCCACGGAGCGTACTAGGCTTTGTGGGGCAGTAGATATGGCCTGGATGGCAGGTTAGGCCTGGGGACCCTACACGTGCATGATTTAATCATGCACTGGGCCTCTAGTTTAGTACATAATATTAATAACTATGCATGGTGGCAGATGGGTACTAGATTTACCAGGGGGATCCCTTTGTAAATTACATACATGTCTAATCACAAGGTTGTATGCCTGAAACTAGTATAATATTGTGGGTCAACTGTAACTGGAAAAAAAAATTTTTTTAACGAAATTACTGATATTTCCTTAAATACTGATCCATTTGGCCAAAAGAGCTTTTATTTCTCATTCCTAACCCCACATCTCAGTAAACTTCCCCATTTTGGCAAATAGCACTGCCATTTATCTAGTCTCTCATGACAAAAACCTTTGAAATCATCCTTGATACCTCTCTTTTTTCCATAAACCATATTAAATCCAGCAGCAAGTCTGACTGGCACCTACCCACAATAAATATCCAGAATTTGACTACTTCCTCTTACATCCACAGCTGTCTTTGTAGTCCAAGTCACCATCATCTATGGTGTAGATTACTGCAATATCCTCCTGTTGGATTGCATTACAATTATGAAATATCCCTCATGTCTAATGATGTTTCATACCATAAAAGTCAACTGTGTCTGGTCTCAGTAAGGTTGTAACAGTTTTTGGTGTTTGTTTTTTTTTTTTTGGCTGGAGTTTTTAAATTTATCTTTTCCTACCTTTTTACTATTAACTTTTCTATAACTTCAAATATTTATATCCCTTAATATTTGTAAGCAGCATATAGTTGGGTTTTGTATTTTTATCCAGTCTTACAGTACCATCTCGGTTTTTTACATGGAGTAGTCTATTTACTTGTAATGCACTTACTGGTATAGTAGGTTTATAGCTATGATTTTACAATTTGTTTTCTATTTTACTCTCTGTTTCATATTCATTTTATTCTCCTTTCTTTCCTTTGTTGGATTAATCAAATATGTTTTTTTCATCTTTCCCTGTTAATTGTCATACTGTTCTTTTCATTGTTCTTGTATAAAATACATGGATTATATCATGTATGCTTAAATTATTATATTCTATAAATTTTATTTTTATAATTTCCCAATACTGCTAGAATCTTAAAACACTTCAGTGCTATTTAATGCTCTCTTGCTTTTTGCATTATTTTAACATGCATTTCATTATATACCAATTTAAAACTTTATAAAACATTACTATTATCGTTATACACAGTCAATATTCATTTACATTTACCTATGTACTTGCCTCTTCTAGTATTCTTTATTACACCTTGAATTTACATGCTTCTTTCTGAAGAACTCCCTTAACTCTTTTCTTTCAGTACAGGCTTGGTAGCAACAAATGCTCTCCATTTTATTATGCTTTCAAGGTTCTAAATGTTCTTTATTTCATCTTAAATTTTAAAGTATATTTTCATCAGGTATTGAATTCTAGCTTGACAGTTATTTTCCCTTATCATGCTAAAAATGCTATTCCATTGCTTTCTTACTCCCATGGTCTCAATTGAGAAGTTGGTTGTCTTATTGAAGTTTGTTTTTGTTTTAAAGAAGGCCAAGTTTAAGATTTTCTCTGCTAATTAGTTTTCCAGTAGTTTTATATATGAAATGTCAAGTATTGTTTCATTGTATTTTTCCTGCTTAAATCTATGGATTAATGTCAATCATTTTGGAAAATGCTTACCCATTAACTTTTTGAATATTGTTTATACTCTATTCTCTTCACTTCTCTTTCTAGGACTTCAAGTACATGTTCTTTGCAGAATGTTCCACATGTTTTTATATGGCTTTTTCCATTATTTTTATCCTTGTGCTTCAGCTTGTATATTTTATATTGAGCTGTTTTTCAATTTAAACAAAAAAACAAAACAAACAAACAAAAATATAAAGTCTCCAGATGATGCTGTCTTCCACCAGAAAGGCTTTCCTATCTCTGGAAACAGCAAGGGCAGCCAGCAAAGGAACTAATCATCTCAAAACAAATAAGGGCTGAGCTGGGTTGAGGCTTTGATGGAGTTTTGCTAAAACTCAATCTAGCTTTGCTTGATCTGTTCCATGGCTCCCCCAGGCCTTTTAGTTGTAAACTTGGACTTTGATTTCCCAAATCTATAAGACTGAGGGAGATTCAGTTCTGCTCTTCAGAATTTATGACGTAGCTCTTTCACTTCCTACTCCCCTCACCTTCCAACGTGGCAAATGTCTTCAAGGAGAGGTCAGCTATGTGACTGAGACTTTTTTTTTATCCCAGACCCCAAAAAGTAAAGAGTTCTGCTGGTTTCTCTGTTTCCCAGCAATGGTTTTCTGCCATGGGTCAGGACCAGATTTCCATTTCTAGATGCACCCATATTTAGTAAGTGTCCCAAATGAAAAGGATCCATAGGTCAATTCACCATTCTTTCTAGGGAATTCATCCCTTGACTACTTTGTTTTGGGGCCTCCTCCCTTGGAGGAATCTTTGTTTCCTAAATATCATAAGACTATAAGATATTTCATCCTATTTTTTTAAAGCTTTCAACCTAACTCTTTACTCGCTATGAAGCCTCAAGGTTCAGCAAATGTTTTATGGGGAAAACTAGCCATGTATCTGAGATCCATCTAGTCTTGAATTTTGTCATTCTATCTCTACATAACCATTAAAACCTTTATTTTGTCTAGAAGTAGCCTTCAGCCCATGCCAAATTTTGATCCCCAAGCCATAACCAGAATTATCACCTCAGGGGGGAAAATGACTTCTCATCATCAGCCTCCTCTCTTAAATGATCTGTTCCATGGCTCCCCCAGGCCTTTTAGTTGTAAACTTGGACTTTGATTTCCCAAATCTATAAGACTGAGGGAGATTCAGTTCTGCTCTTCAGAATTTATGGCTTAGCTCTTTCATTTCCTACTCCCCTTGTCTTCAGTGCTTCCATGGCTCTCTGGTTCATTTTAAATTATGAGTTTTGAAATTTATCTACCTTTTACTAAATGTTTTCAGCAGGAGCACTGCCTTACCACAACTTAGTGCATCATACTCAGAAGTGGAAACCTACGTAAATCTCCTAACAGTCTTCATTGCTTTCATTTATGGCCATGCTGTAAGCTATTTGCCACACAGAAGCCGGGCTGATTCTTTTAAATTGATCATAACATTCCTACTGTACTTATAACAAAATCCTAACTTCTTATCATGCTTTCAAGGTCCTAAATATTCTCACCCTGATACCTCTCTGACCTTATCTCTTAGCTTTCTCCTCCATGTCCTCTTTGTCCCAGCACAGTGAACAGAATTTTACTACTCCCCACTATGCATTGTAGGTAGGTGCTCCAGGCCTTCTAGTTATTCCTCCAGCAGGCTCATTGGAAATCTGTGTGTCCTCTGTCCCACTCTATGCCAGAATATAAGTTCTATAAGACCAGGGACGTTGTTTACCTTATTCAACCACTATATTCCCAGCACCTAAAATAGGCCCAGCCATATCATAGGTGCTAGATAAATATCCTATCTAATAAAAGAGTAATATGCAAATTGACCATCACTCCAACACACAAGATAGCTGCCCCCATGTGGTCAAAGATGGCTGCCCCCTTGTGGACACAAGATGGCAGCCACAAGATGGCCGGCAGGGGAGGGCCATTGGGAGGGACCAGGCCTGCAAGGGAGGGCAGTTAGGGGTGATCAGGCCAGCAGAGGAGGACAGTTGGGGGCAACCAGGCCTGCAGAGGAGGGCAGTTGGGGGCTCCCAGGCCAGCAGGGGAGGCCAGTTAGGGGTGACCTGGCCAGCAGGGGAGGGCAGTTAGGGATGACTAGACCAGCAGGGGAAAGCAGTTGGGGGGGAACATGCCTTCAAGGGAAGGTAGTTGGGAGTGACCAGGCCTGCAGGGGAGGGCAATTGGGGGTGACCAGGCCAGCACAGGAGGGCAGTTAGGGGTTGACCAGGCCTGCAGGGGAGAGCAGTTGTGGAGGACCAGGACTACAGGAGAGTACAGTTATGGGGAACCAGGCCTACAGGGGCGGGCGGTTTGGGGGGACCAGGCCTGCAGGGGAGGATAGTTAGGGATGACCAGGCTGGCAAGGGAGGGCAGTTAGGGGTTACCAGGCCTGTAGGGGAGGGTAGTTGGGGTGACCAGGCCTGCAGGGGAGGACAGTTAGGGGTGACCAGGCTGGCAGGGGAGAGCAGTTAGGGGCAATCGGGCTGGCAGGGGAGCAGTTAGGCATCGATCAGGCTGGCAGGGTAGTGGTTAGGGGTGATCAGGCTGGCAAGCAGAAGCAGTTAGGGGCAATCAGGCAGGCAAGGCAGGCGAGTGGTTGGGAGCCAGCAGTCCTGGATTGTGAGAGGGATGTCCGATTGCCCGTTTAGGCCTGATGGGATCAGGCATAAATGGACAGTCGGACATCCCTCAAGGGGTCCCAGATTGGAGAGGGTGCAGGCTGGGCTGAGGGACACACACTGCCCCCACCCCACGTGCATGAATTTCGTGCACTGGGCCTCTAGTTTACTTAATAAATGAGTGAAAAAAATTGAAGCTGCCTTCACTGAAATGAGGCTGGGGTTCTGAAGCCCTGCCTGACAACCTCCCCCTTACTTCCAAAGATAGCCTAGATCATTGAGAAGTGACTACAAATTTTTCAATGAAATTTTAAGTAAACTCTTATAAGAAACGTGTCCAAGGCAACTTGGGGTTCTAAGTAGCACAGTCTAGAAAGTAAGTGGATCCTAAGTTTACTTCCAATTCTAATATTCTAGCCAAAACTAACATGTTAAGGGGAAAGCTGAACAGCCTAACAGAGCTGTCTTACTGATACTTTTTTTTTTTTTGCAAAAAAAAAAAAATATATTTCTTTAGATACTATATAATCAATTAGCTGAATATTAAAGACAAAAAAGAGCAATAACTATGTACTTACTTTGTAGTTCCACCTTATTTTCTAGCAAAACCTTTCAATTCAGTGCCAGGGTTTGGGAACTCAATCAAAATTAGTTCTAGGCTTCTCTCTGAATAAAAAGGACGCTCTTCTTCAGAATGCATTAGAGTCTATACAACTGGTTGTGCTTGTAACACTTTCATGAATGTAGCTTAAATTGTTGCAGTTTCTCAGTTTGGGTTCATTAAGATCCTACACACAGAGTCATACAAGTTTCTGTGTAGGTGAGAAGGAAAAAAATAAAATAACGTGTTTCCACTGACCTATGCTCTAGTTTCCCTAAAGATGAACAGGGACTTTATGCTTATGAAACTTCACAAAGTAATGACTACATAAAGTCTAAACAACTCTAGTGCCTGAAAGAATTGTATTTCATCCAAAAAAGTTATTACTAATCACTCACACAGACCTGGTATTTTCTTCCCACCTCTACAAAAAGTATCAATTTGCTCTCTCTCTCTGGGCAATTTCCCATCATTTCTCAAGACAAGATTTCCCTGAAGTACCAGCTTAGAAGGCACAAGGAGTGTTAGGTATACCTTTGGTACCAATCTCTTTTCACTTCAATACACATCTTTCATGATTCCATGACCCAAGAAGTCCATTGTTTGGTTTTATTAGCTTAAATAAAATAACATAAAAAGAATGAGGCATTACAAAGATAAAACTTAATAGAGCTAAAACTTAATATGAGCAATAATTACCTTACACTTTGGCAAAACTATTTTGGGACAACATAAATCCATAACCCAAAGGCAAATTCTTTTACAGGCGAGATAATGCAAGTTCTCTCTGCTCTTATTCTTAGCTCAACTTACTGGCATCATCAAATATTATCTTAATACCAATCATAGGCCACAACTAATATTCCTTCTATATCTAAAAGAAAAGTGCAAGGTAATTTGAAATGTGTACAATTTTTACTTCCTTTTTACAATTAAACTTGATACATTTTTCATTCCTAAGTACTCATTTTAGACATAGGTAATTACCAAATAACAAACCACTGGAGAAATTTTTGTGACTAGTTCAGCTAAACCTCTCAGAAACAAGGATGATTTCTCTTCAAATTGGACTTTAGGATTCAGATACATAAGAAGCTTCTTACTTCTGGAATCAAAGTTGAAAACACTTTTGTCTCTAGATTTTTAGGAGCATGATGACCAAATAAATGAAAAGTGTTACTTTTCACTTCTGAGGCTTAGCCTATCATTCAGAAGTTTCAAATGGTAGCCAGCAGATCAAATCCAACACATAGATGAGTTTTATTCAACCCTTCAGTGGTTTTTAAATTTTTTTAATTCATTGTCAACATTGAAAAATGCTTTTAATTCACTTTTAAAATTCAGATGTTCCACTTTCCTTTTAAAAAGACTGTACCTTGGACAGAGAATCAGGCTAAGCAGTAAGTGGGGTTGACATTTAACACACACTCATTTGCCAGGCCTGGTCTATAGCCACTAAAGGGAAGGAGTGTCTTTTTCTAATTTGCACATAGAGTCAGTCTAGCAATGACACTATCGCTGGGCCCTCATTCATTCATGGTAACAATCACCTTAGACACAGGATGTAAATTTGAATTGGCTACATTCCCCACCACTCCTTATTATTACCCTCCCGCTGAACTACTCTATAAGACCTGCCTGGGTTCTCTGTAGACATCTGAGTTTACAACTTTTGGTCAGCAGCAAAAGGGAATGACAGTTTTGATTTCTTCATCTACATGACATGAGTTTAAATTCACTTTGTACAAGTAGGTAGTTTATCTCAGCAATTGGGCTTTACAGTCAGGTAGACCTGGGTAGCTGTCTAACATTAGGAAAGTTATAGAACCTGTCTGTGTATCAATTTTCTTATCTAGGAAATGAGACTAATATTACCTACTTTGTAAGTTTGCAAATTAAATGAGATAAGCACACAACATAATGCTTGGCATACATCGGGTATTTTATAAAACGTAATTCCATGTTGATTGCTGAAATGACACACCCTCTCCCTGACCCTGACACAGAAATCTTGTCAGTGCTGTATTTCTGGAATCATGCGTATTTGTTCAAACTTATTAGACTATAAAGTGTAAAGCATGAAGGTGGGGACCATGTCTATCTTTTATTCTTTCCCCAACACTGGCACGTAGTAGGAACTTCAGACTTTTTGGTAGAATAAATGAATGAATGCAGTTACTTTCCTGGCTGCATTAGGAATTGGGGGAAAGAACTAGATCCTTCTCCCTCCCTAATCCAGGCATTCTTTTCCAACGTGAATCAGGGGATACAATTAAGATAGGGTTCTGTGCCAAATGAAAGACAAAAGAAAGATGCACTTGAGCAGTGGAAACAAAATTAAACATTTGCCTTGGGTTGACAGAGATTTCCTGGGCAATTAAACTGCATAATATCATAATCCATTAAGTCAAGAAAACAGGGAGGGTCCAAGCACCCCCACCACCAAAGAGACGCATACGGAGACTATTAATGGAAGCACTAACTCAGGGCAGGGGATCCAGAAACCCACAGGAAAGAGCTGCAGACTGTCACTTTTCAATTGGCCCCAGGAAGAATTTTAGGGTGATGGATGACTGGAAGCTATATAAAAAGACAGGAATTTTTGGAGACTGGGGATGTCCCACAGGCAGTCAATAAAAGAATGGCATTCAATGGATGTTGAGCACTATCTCCTCTTTAAAATAAAAACAAAAAGCTGATACACCCAAAAGGCTAACCTCATTATCCTCTGTCAGCAGAAATATACTGAGACTTTGGCAGGGTTTTCTCAATGGGGTCACCCTCTAGTTAGCCAACTTGAGTCTAAAATGTGAAGGCAAGTGAGATTTCTTTTTCCTAATCTATCGGGATCATTCACCCTCCCACTTACTTTCCTTTGAAAATGTGCAAGACTGGTGCAATATACTTTAGTGACCCAGGTTCCTCATTTTTACATTAGTACAACGGGAAAATCGGATGCTACCTCCATGTGTAATGTAGCACAAAGGTATGCTCACTGAGGCGTGCAACCAGAATGTGTCAGTTCAGAGGGGAAAAGAATCCCCCGGCCCTGGCAAAATATTTTACACTAAAAATGTTACTTCCAATGCAAGGCTTACTAAGTGTTAGACCCAGGCGTGGTGGGTCGGGGGAAGTGTCTTCATGTTGCAATAAATACCCTATTGCACAAGGTCTGATTTGATCTACCCTCTTTTTAAAGAATAATGGATTTTTTAGCTGTTCAAAACTGGGCAATTTGTGATCATATAATCCCTAATATGGAAGGTATGGAAGGTTCCCATGGCTTCACTTAGATCACCTAGATCTTATGCTGTTGAAAAAAAATGTATTAGATGCCGCTACTTTGATGCACAAATGCTTGTTTTTAAAGAAAGAAAGGAGATTTTTTTTTCTTCTGTTTCTACCAGTGGAGAGGCTGTGAGCAAAGCTGCCATTCGCTGATTCCTGTTACATGAGTAGGTGCCTGTAAAAGGCCAGGTGGTGTTTATGCAGATGACTGAGCAAGTTACAATGTGTTCTTCCTTTTGGATAAAACATTAGTGTATCAGATGTGACAAATCAGATGTTCATCTTCCGCACTTCTGCATTATTTTACATTGAGAATTAGACGATGTGCTGGCTTAGCTTTTTGCTTGTGTGTGTGTGTGTGTGTGTGTGTGTGTGTGTGTGTGTGTGTGTGTGTGTTTCTTGAGAATAAGTTCATGAATAAAGTTCTCGCCACACTCTGCATAATCATAGTCTCACAGATAGCGAACTGGCTAGGTAATATGATAATGACAACTATATCTATAACTTGCATGGTACAAGGGAAAAGGCACATGTTCTGGGAAACAAAAAAGCACACCATTCATGCACTCCCAGAGCTAGTGAACATATGATCCATTCCTATGCACTTGTTGTCAGGGAAAAACAGGGTCTGCTCGTCTTGACATCTTGAGAGGAAGCACCTGATGCTCCAGTGTCCAACTAGGAAATTAGCATTTTCTGAGCACCGAAATGCAAGGCTCAAAACCATTCTCCACAATGCACGAAACAAGTGTCTACTTCCAACCCAAAGGGATGTCATATGTAGATTGTATGTTTTAAAAAATCCCAAAATAATTTTTAAATACACAGATCACATTCCTGCCTGCAGAATTGGCAGTAGCATTACCCCCACTTGCTGTCATCATGCTTTCAGCCCGTTCCACATCCCCTGAGCTACCCTCCATAGCACTACTATTCTGTCGAAGAAGACAGAGGTTCCCATGAACAGACTCCCAATAGGAACAGCTGGAAACTTGCGCTGTGGTGTGTAGTAGGTATCTTTATTGTGAGAGCTCTGATTATGGATTAGAACAGCACTCACCAGTGAGAAACTAATAGAGTAAGGCAACTGAATTGTTTAAGGGCTCTTATAAGTTCCTTTAATGCTCTTAGTCATGTATCCATTTAATAAATATTTATTGAGTCTTTATCATATGCAATTCAAGATAAGACCTTTTTTGCCAAGATAGATATGCAAGTGTACCAGTGAAATTTCAGAGGGCAGGTGGAATCAGTAGACACTTTATGGAAAACATCATGTTTTTGCTGACCCCTGGATAGATAGGCTCTAAGATGGGAAGAGTGGGTGGATAGGAAGTGGGATAGGAAGAAAGGGTTGTAATTCTAGACCACTACCCTATATTATAAAGTGCTAATATGCTAATTAGACCGAACAGCAGAATGGCCGTCCAGATAACCTTCTGGACGAAGCCGGAGCTGCGAGGGCCGAGCCCCTTGCATGAATTTCATGCATCGGGCCTCTAGTTAGATATAATTTTATTATTTAAAGTAGTGATTAATATCATTCATGTATGTTATAAAATATATTTGATGTATTTTATTATTAAAATGTTAATATTTTCACATATTATGATACATATGTTTTATTTTACTATTGATGTAATTATTATTAAATAATAATAATTAATATATTTTAATGGTAATACCTCTTATAATAGCTTACATGTACAAAGCATTTTTCTTTGTGCTATGCACTATTCTAAGGTATACAGCAACTCAGTTAACTCTCACAACATTTTACAAATAGAAAGGAGAGATTAAGGAACTTGCCTAAGATTACTACAAGGGTGTGGAAGAGCTGTGTTTCCCCAAAATAGCCTGACTCTAGAGCCCATGCTGATAATGACTATGCTCTACAACCATCAGACTGAAGACTACAGAATAAAATGTCACAATAAATTACAGACGTTGGCTGTCAGATTGTTAGGTTAATTCTTTTTCTCATTTCCACTTCTCCCATTCCCTGCGATACACAATCATTTTCAAAGTCCCATCTCTTCTATCTCCTGCATATCTCGACTTCACTCCCTCCCCACTGCCGCTGACTTTAGGCATTCCTCATCTCCTATCAGGACTATTACTTAGAGCTCCCCCTTTACAATTCATTCTCTCCGCCATCAGTTAGGCAATCGCATTATAAGCTTGGGGCATGCTGTAAATAATTTGCTCCTGATTCTAGTAAAGTTACAAAGTTTATAAAACACTTTACCAATAAGGGAATTGAGTAAAAATGATATAATTTGCCTATAGCCACACAACTAATAAGGCCAAGAGACTGGATTTAAACCCACGGCTATCTCTCAAACCCACTCCCAAATCGCTACTCTATCCACTAGACCAGCGGTCACCAACCAGGGGTCCATGGACCACTGGTGGTCTGTGAGGTTCGAAAGGTTGGTGACCGCTGCACTAGACTACCTTGCTATTGCTTTTAGAACCTCAATTGTAGGTTCAACATTGATATAGATACATGACATGCATTCAATTTAAGTCTAACAGAGCCTTCCATGGAGGTTCTGCCCATAAAATCTCCTTTATACATTCCTTAAAACACTTTTTATGAGTATGTTTTACAATATTATTGTTACTCATGTACAACTGTACTTTCAGTTCCTTGAAGTCAAGCAGGATAATATTCACCTTGATGTCACCACAGAACCAAGTAAAATGTCTTACATATATATGACAATAACTCAAAAAAATGATTCCTGAATAAGTAAACCCATAGTGATTTTGGATAATTCAGAAGCTGTTTCAGAACCATCATCATGAATACCACTCAATATTACAGTATTAATAACATTAGCGAGAAAATAGAGAATATTGGCATAATCAACTGTTTAAATTATTGTACTCGTTTTCTACTGCTGTATAACAGATTACCACAAAATTAGCTGCTTAGAAAACACCAAAATTTATTAGACACACAGTTTCCACGGGCAGGAGTTCAGGCATCACTTAACTGGCCCCCCTGCTCAGGATATAACAAGGTTCCGGCAATCTAAGTGCTGTCCATGCTGTGGACCTTTCTGGATCTCCCATGGTTGTTATCAGAATCCAGCTATTTGCTGGATATCTATGTGCATGGGTTCCAGACTCACCATCCTGCCCCAGGCAGAGCCAAAGCTAGCACCACCACCTTAAGCCCCAGCCAGGTACCTAAAAAGTTATCTGCGATTACTGGACCATGGCCACAACCATGGGGCATTCCAATGCTGCCAACTGACAGCACTCAGCATGGCCAGGGTTGCACACAGGTCTCTAGCCAGGTTCCCCACACCTGAATGACATTCTTAAAGTGTTAAATGATAAGAATTATCAGCATAATCCTGTATCAAAAATACCCATCAGAATGAAGACAAAATATATTTTTAGATGAAGAAAACTAAGAAAATCTGTCACCAGCAGATGTGTTTTAAAGAAATTCTTAAAAAAATGTCTTCAAGTAGAAAAAAAGCAATAATAGAAGGAAACATAGAAGGTCAGTAATGAAGAAAGAACAACAGAAATTGTAAATATCTGAGTAAGTAAAATAGATTATTTTTACCTCTGTCATGTGTTGAAATGTGCATGATTGCTGAAAGCAAAAATTATAACACTATCTGATGGGATTTTCAATGTATGTAGGTGTACTATATGTGACGACAACTACATGAAATTTTGGAAAGGGCAAAGGAACCTAAGATTTCTTAATTTTATCTGAAATGGTAAAATATTAATTCTAAAGAGATTGCATAAAGTTTTATATGTATAATATAATCTCTAAAGCAACCACTCAAAGAAAAACTGTACAAAGATATATATATTGAAAAGCACTACAGATAAATGCAATGAAATCTAAATATCCAAATAAATACAAAGAAGAGAAGAAGCTAAAAACAAAGGTATGAAAAACAAAGAAGATGAACAAAAATCTAATACAATAATAGACCTAAATCCAATCATATTAATTATACTAAATGTTAATGGTCTAAACACACCAATTAAATGGTAGAAATTGTCAGATTGAATTTTTAAAAAGACTCAACCATATACTGTTTTTAAAAATTCATCTAGAGCTCATGATTTTTAAAAAGTTAAAAATAACAAGACGGAACAGGATATACCATGTAAGTACTAATTTTAAAAATGCTGGCATGGCTATATTAATATAAGATAAAGCAAATGTTAGAACAAGGAAAATACCTACCAGAGACAAAGAAGAAATGTACATACTAACAAGAGATTCAATTCACCAAGAACACTTAAAAATTCTAAATATGCAGTCGCCTGCCAGTGCAGTGATATCCTCTCTTTCATTCCTGATGTTGGGAATTTGTTTCTTACCCCTTTCTCTTGATTAATCTGGCTAGAATCTCATCCATGTTTTAATTTTTATTTTTTATTTTTTTTAAGAAACAGCTTTTGGCTTCATTGATTTTCTCTTTTGTTTTTGTGTTCTCCATCTAATGGATTTTTTTTCTCTTATCTTTATTTCCTTTCTTCTGTTTCTTTTGGGTTTAGTTTCTCTTGTTTTTTAGTTTCTTAAGGTAAAAGCTTAGATCATTGATTTGATATATGTACATCTTTTCTGATAATTGCATTTAAATCGTGATCAAACCTCATGGTTAGCCATTGCAAATGTCTGCCCCCATGTGTTTAAATTGACTTTGTGTGGTTTAAGGGGACAGTTAGGTTCAGGGCCTCAGGTCTGGTAGAGTTAATTCTATAAATTTCCCTCTAAGCACTACTTTGGTTATAACCCATAGATCTTTGTCAATTTTTCTTATTCATTCAGTTCAAAATATTTTGTAATTTCTCTTAAGGCTTTTCTTATACCCATGGATTAAGTAGTGTATTATTTTATTTCCAAATATTTGGGCATTTTCCAGATATCCTTCTGTTATTGGCTTCTAGTTTAATGCTGTTATGGTCACAGAACAGAATTTGGATAAGTTCAATTCTTTAAAATTTAAGAATGTGGTCTATCTTGGTGAATATTCCATAGGCACTTGAAAAGAATGTATATTCTACTATTTTGGGGTGGTGTTCTATAAATGTTAATTAAGTCAGGTTGGTTGGTAGTATTCAAACTTCTTATATCTTTTCTGCTTTTCTGTCTAATTATTATATTGATTATTGAGAGAGAAGTGTTGAAGTCTCCAACTGTAACTGTGGATTTGTCATATAAACAGTTTTTTCAACAAATGGTGCTGGAACAACTGGACATACAGATTCAAAAAAAAAAAAAAATGAACTTCAACTTATACCTAACACCATTTTCCAATGTTGACTCAAAATGAATCAGGTGTCTACATTTAAAACAATGAGAGAGAGGGGGGCGGGGGATAATATGCAAATTAGGCCAGAACTCCGTAAGGGGTCACGACCAGACAGGAGGAGGTTGCGCGCGCAGGTGAGGCCCGGAGCGGAGACAGAGACAGAGGCAGGGGGGCCTGCCTGAGCCGGTGCGGTGGCTCGGGCAGCCCTGGAGCAGACATAGGCAGGGGCCCAGAGAGCGGACACAGGAAGGGGGAACGGGGGATGCTGTGAGTCAGGCGCGGGTCCTGGCCTTCTGCGGTGCCAGTCCAGCCTCCTGCAGCACCAGTCCAGCCTGACTCTTGCAGCGACCAGTGCTGAGCAAGTCAGGCGTGGGTCCCAGCCCCCAGTGGGGTGCCTCCTCCCATGGTGGGAGGCAGGGCACCTCCTTGTGTGATTTCAATCATGCACTGGGCTTCTAGTAAAATATAAAACTGTTAAAAGAAAACATTAGAAAAAAATCTTCATGACTTTGGATTAAAGACTTTTTTTTAATAATGTTGTTGTTGTTAATATTTTTATTGATTTCAGAGACGAAAGGAGAGGGAGAGAGATAGAAACATCAATGGTGAGAGAGAATCATTAATTGGCTGCCTCCTGCATGCCCCCCACTGGGGATCAAGCCCTCAACCCGGGCATGTGCCCTTGACCAGAATCAAACCCAGAACACTGCAGTCCCCAGGCTGACACTCTATACACTGAGCCAAATCAGCCAAGGCAAGACTCCTTAAATAGAACATCAAGAGACCAATCCACAAAGGAAAAGAATTCAAAAATTGGACTTTATCAAAATAAAGATATGTTGTTCTGTGAAGGAAATAATAAAGGTTTTGAGAAAACAAGACAAAGGTAGAGAAAAAATATTTGTAAATCACATACCTGACAAAAGATTTGTTTTCAGAATATATAAAGAACTCACAGAACTCAACAATAAGAAAACAATCAACCAATTTTTTAAAGTATATTTTTACTAGAGGCCTGGTGCACAAAATTCATGCACTGGAGGGTGGGGCGTCCCTCAGCCCAGTCTGCGCCCTCTTGCAGTCTGGGACCCCTCAGGGGATGTCCACCTGCCAGCTTAGGCCCGATTCCCTGGGGGATCTTGCAGTCCAGGACCCCTTGCTCCTTACCGCCCGCCTACAGCAGAGGCAGGAGAGGCTCCCGCCACAGCTGCTGTGCTTGCCAACAGTGAGCCCAGCTTCTGGCTGAGCAGCGCTCCCCCTGTGAGAACACACTGACCACCAGGGGGCAGCTCTGCCATTTGATTGATTTGCATATTAGGGTTTTATTATATAGGATTGATTTCAGAGAGGAAGGGAGAGGGAAAGAGATAAAAAAACATCAATGGTGAGAGAGAATCATCGATGGGCTGCCTCCTGCACGCCCCACACCAGGGATGGAGCCCGAAACTCAGGCACGTGTCCTGACCAGGAATCAAACCTGTGACCTCCTGGTTTATAGGTCGACACTCAACCACTGAGCCATGCCGGTCGGGCAATCAACCAATCTTTTAATGGGAAAAGATATGAATGAAAGAAAACATATGAATGTCAAATAAACACTTGAAAAGATATTCAACAACATTAGACATGAAATTCCACATTAAGACCACAATGAGATACCTGTACACATATATTAAAATAGCTTTTTTAAAAAGGAAATTCCAAGTCCTCATGAGTCTGTAGAGCAACTGGCCCTCGTACATTGCTGATAGGAATGCAACATGATACAACCACTTCAGAAAACAGTTTGGTTTAATTATAAATTTAAACCTATTTTTTAAAAATAAAATTAAACATACACCTGCCTTATGAATCAGAAATCCTACTTCCAGGTATTCATTCTAGTGAAATGAAAACTTATGCTCACACAAAAACCTGCATGAATGTTTATCGCAGCATAACTGCCAGAATTAGGACTCAGCAGAGAAAAGCTATCTCACCCACAGTTATACCTCTTCCCCGGGGAAAGACGGCATCCAGTGCAGTCACAGACTTGGCCTCCTTGCTTCAAGTGAGACAGTGTTACAGGGCTCTCCCAGCTTCAGGATCGCAGGAAACACCTGTTATGACTGCATCACAATTCAGCTTCTCCCAACTCTACCCAACTTTGTCTCCTGAGGGCAACCCACAAAAAACCTCCTGGGAAACCCAGCCTGTGATAGAGGAAAATTAAGTGTACCTCTAAAGAGGGAGAGAAGAGGATGGGATTTGGAACAAGATTGGGGAAAAGTTAATAGGCTTAATCTGAACATATGTTCTTTTATTCTCTTTGTTGTATGTTTGAAAGATTTTATAATTTTATAAATATGTGCATGCCTTCATGAGATACTGTGAGATATATTATGGTAATTTAAGCCAAAAATCTCTGCCAATTATGTAATAATTTCTAGAAAATTTATAATATGTAATGCAGGTAATAATCTGGCCCAAAGAAAAAAAAACCCTCAAATATTGAAATGTCACGTGAAAAAGTCTACATGTACTTAGCTAATATTTTCCTGAAAGTAACCTATAAAAATATATTTTTACGTTTAGAAAAAAAAACAGTTTTGCAATAAAACAAATAAAAGGAAAAAGAATATTATCTATTTTCACAAAATAATAAAGCCTTTTCTAACATAATAGAGTTTCTTTTTATTGGTTTTTATTACAATGTAAAAGAATAATAGTATCAAAAGGAAGTTTATATCACATTTTACACATGTTATCTCATTTGATCAATAAAATGTGCTTAGTTATAAACCCCCAAGTTGTGTGGCCACAACATGAAAATGAGCCTTAATTTTACTCTTGACAACTTTACATGTTAGCAACTTGCCAAATTACAGGGTGGCAAGTCAAGAAACTGGGAGGGAAAACTGCTATCTTATAACTTTCCCCAGCTGAAGAAGCTGTTGGCCAGGTGAATCATCAGGGGAAAAATTCACCCTCTGCCTCTTCATCCTACTCACAGATTCTAAAACTGGCTGAGGACACTTGAAAGAGCCTTCTTGGTGAGAAAATTCTTTTTTCTTCCTGATATGTGCACACACACACACACACACACACAAGCATGCAGTACTTCAAGTTCAAGAGCCTGCAGCAGAATGGGTCTGGAGAAGGGAGATGGTCCCTAAAAGGCTATATATATAAAGGTTGTCAAAAAAAACAAAACCGCCCACAAGGACTGAAGTTCCAGGAGTACTGATATATGGAGTGGAGGACAGATTAACCAAAAGTCTGTTTGCAGAATAGATTAAACATCAAAAAGAAAAGAAGAGACCAAATTCCCCTTAGAGTAAAACTTTTTTGTTTGGTTCTTATTTTTAATGCTTTCCCACAGAGAATAGAATATGAAACCAAGGAGCCCAATCTTATCTCAGAGCGAGAACATTAAAGAGCATAAGAAAGAGAACTGAAGAGTTATTCAACAGACAAAAGATGGAAGAGCTTTGGTGCTATTCTATTTTTCTGGAGGACGACTTAAGCTACAGGAGCCTGAGGGAAGAAGTAAAAAGTCTTGGATAAAGACTAAGACTGGTAAGAAAGACAGTAGAAAAGAGGAATGGCTCTGCAGTGGCAGCCAGAGGCCGTTTCAGGAGTTGCCATCTGCTTCCCAGGATCGGAGCTCTCTCCGCGATTGTCTCTAAGCCTGTGTTCAAAAAACAGGCAATGTCACTAGACAAGATTCACATTATCCCAGAAAAGAACATTTGGGTCTGCCAACACTGAGTAACTGACCACAGCATAAAGCATACTCTGTCCTGATCTGCGTGCCTTACAAGGGAACAAATTCCAAGGATTTTGTCATTCAATACAGGAGAAAATAAATCAATATGGGGTAGCATATGATTTTTAAAAACATATGTTTATGTCTATAATTAACTACTGTTGTGTAACATGTAAGAGTTAAGTACTTGGAAACGGAAGAAAGCAAGGAAAGAGTAATGAGAACCAGGTAAAGAACTATGGGTAAATATTTCCCAGGAGATGTAAGTTTTACACACATGGTAGGTGTCACAGTTCTGTGGAGTAGAATATGGGGAATATGTAACAGACAAAAAATATTGTCACCTTCTAGAGTCCCAAGGGAGAAATGAGAAGGGTGTCATTGAGATTTACCTTGCTGAAGCATTTGCTAAGATGTATCAATAAACAAAAAAGTGCAGTCAAAATAAGAGGCAGTTAGAGATTTAACACGTATCATCAGTTTTCATAATTAGTCAATTAATTGTAAAGGGGCATGATTGTAGCTTTATGTGGGATTGATGAGAATAGTTTAAAACTTTCCAGAACTATGAAGAGTCTGAGTTTTTACCTTATTTGCAAGCTGACAAGTTAGCATGCAGAAATCAAGAGATTCTACAAGGGACCTAATTGTTCATGGCCCTGCCAGCTACATGAGCATCATTTTTGCATCAGTTACCCTATACCCTCTAAATGCCACGTAGATTCTGCACATGCAGTAGATTTGCATCCTAGCTGAGAAATACCGAACTTATGAAATCCAAATCTTTATAATGGGCAGTAAGCAAACCTGTGTGATCTTTGCTCTACATGGGTAGGGTCCCTAGGCCTGTACGGCAATCAGGGCCGATCAGGACCTTCCGGCTGCCAGCCAGGGCCTTCCTTTGTTCTGCACCACCCCCTGGTGGTCAGCGCACATCATAGTGAGCAATAGAACTCCTGGTCTCCTGGTCAAACTCCTGAGGGGACATTTTGCATATTAGCCTTTTATATATATAGATACTGGACAATAAGCAAACCTGCATATTTGAAAGGATCATCCAGAACAAAAAGACAGTTTATGTTTCAGCTCACAAAATACTTTAAAATGCAAGAGACCAATGGAGAATTGTCTCCATGCAAGTGGAGCACAGAAAAGCCCACAGAATGGGTGAATGGGAAAACAAAAATTCAAAGATGAAGGAATATAACAAAGCAGTAAATACAGTGAGGGGCAAAAAATATAGCTTCTTTGCAGAAGAATCAGCAAAAATGTATCATCATCTGAAAGTCTGAATCTTTAGGAAAAGTCCTGAAAGGAAAGGAGGGGGAAAGACTCAAACAAAACTACACTGTATTCGTCATCTATTGCTGCATAATAAATTACTCAAAACTTAGTGGTTTACAACAATAAACATCTATTATTTCACATAGTTTCATGGGTCAGGAATCTGGTAGAAGCTTAGCTGGGTACTTCTGCTTCAGAGATGCAGTCTAGATGTTGGCTGGGGCTATCATCACCTGAAGGCTTAACTGGGGCTGGAAGATCAGCTTCCAAGCAGATCATTCATTTGCGTGCCTGGCAAGTTAGAGCTGGGTGTTGTGAGGAAGCCTCAGCTCCTCCCAGGCAGACATCTCCATAAGGCTGTGTGAGTGTCCTCATGACATGCAAGTTGGCTTCCCCAAGAGTGAGTGATCCAACACAGAGCTAGGAAGAAGCCAAAATGCTTTTTATAACCTAATTTTGAAAGACACACACTGTCACTCCTACCATATTCTATTCATTAGAAGCAGGGCACTAAGTCTAGCTCACACTCAAAAGGAGAATTAAGCTCCTCATCTTAAAGGGTATAATATCATATACTTGGTATGTATATTTTAAAATCACCAAACTCTCCAAGTTTATGTACCTGACATGGCCATGGAGCATATTAGTGAGCAATAAATTATGTCACTATTTGTGAGACCATATTTGAAATAAGAGACAGGTTTTAGAGTAGGGTGTGAAAAGATGAGCTGCTTTGGGTATGGTGAAGATAATATATCCCACTTGCAAAATTTCTAATTTGTTTTTTATGAAAATTTATATTTTCTGCTATTTCTTATCTCATTCTATCACTGGTACCTAGTTCAACTGTAGATAAATACCCGTATAATTGTTTTGGTTTTATCTTGATTCAAGTGTAATGCAAGTTGTTGTTCCCACAGCGGTTTTTAAAAAATCAAGCACTGGTGTCCAGGCAGAGGGGAAAAATTGATCCAAATGCTGAGGAGAAAATTGTGTTGATCTCTAACAGAGATCTATTATGCTGAGGTTACAATCAGTTCCGTTCCGAGTCACAGGGTTCTTGTGGTCAGGGTGAAGAGCCAAAACCTTCTACTCTCTAGCCGAACTCAATTTTCTCCATGGGTTTATCACTTCTTAACGTTTTGGCTTATTGTTTAATAGTACCGTGATGGGTAGATCTGTGTTTATGCAGACTACTCAGACAGTGTATAAGATGAGTGAGGTTATAGTCAAGAATGCCAGGTGGGGTTCCATTACAATATCCCAGGGAAGAAATAATAAAGGCCTGAATGCAGGTAGTCTTACTGAGAGTAAGAGAGGAAAGTTTCAAGAGAGATTTCTGAGATATGATACTCAGAGTTTGGTAACTAATTAGAGGTACGAGGTAAGGGAAAGGGAAAAGTGGAGGAAAACTCAGATATGTCTGATTAGGGTGACCAACTAGTCCCAGATTGTCCAGGACTTTTGCAGTTTTATCACTGAAGGTCTCATGTCCTGGGAAATCCCTCAGTCCCAGGCAAACTGACGCATGTAGATGTCCTGTGACAGGAATAGCATTAACGTACATGGAGAATACAGGACAGTCTGTGATGGAAATAGCATTAACTTAGAGGATAAAGGACGGCAATGATGGGAGTAGCAATAATTTATAGAGTAAATACAAAAGGAGGAACATTTTTTTCTGTAAAAATAAATTCTGTGTGTGGACACGCTGGATTTAAGACAACTGCAGAACATACAAGGAGTAACAAATTGCAGACGCATTTTAGAGCCCAGTGGAGAGGCTGGCACTGGTTATGGGGAATTGTTCATCATCACGTGAAAATTGATGTCATGCAAGAGGACGAAGATCTCCTAACGAGGATATATGAAGTAAAAAGGAAAGAGGAGTGAGAATAAGATTTAGGTTTGGAAAAACAGTGAGGAGTGTGCATGCCAGGGGAAGAAGAGAACTCATCAAAAGAAACTGAGAGAAAAGTGGGGAAATAAGAGATAGTGATTATCCCAGAAACCAAGGGAAGGGGGGAATATTTAGAAGATCTGAAGGAAGGGCAGACATGTCAAATGTGGCCGAGAGGAGTCCGCAGGACCTGGACATTAGGTCTATTTCCTGTGGTGATGGAAAGGGGTGATATTAGAGGCCAGTGCTAGGACTATTAAGGAGGGCACCTGGGCCCACCTCAGCTAAATTAAGAAGGTATGTCCAACAGATGCATGTCCATTGGAGCCGAGAGAGAAAAACCATGTATCATCCCATCCAGCTTACTTTCTATTCCCAGGTCTTGAGAGGCTATTCAAGCTTTAGCGACAGCTTTATTGTTAAAAGAACTAATGTATACTGAAAAGCCAGTAAGAACCAGGCACCTTATATGCTTTATTGCATTTAATCATAGTAACACAATGAGGAACTATTATGAAATACATCATTTTGCTCCTCTTCAATATCTCTCCATCTTAAAAAAGCTCTAGTGCTAAACACTGAATGAGTTTCTACAACATACCATCATCTTCCAAGAACATTCCCCTCGTCTTTGAGATTGCTCAGTAACTCTGAATTCTAAGTCGCTGTTGTCTGCTTTGGTTCCCAAGTATTAAATGAATATTTTTCTAATTTATTAAGTATCTTTAAATTCCATTATAATTTTCTGATAATAGAAAAATATATTTCTATTATTTTAAAATGTATAAAATATGTTTATTTTTGTAATACTGGTATATAAATTACAATATATGATATATTATTATTTTTTTAAATAAAAATATATAATAAACTAACCCACTTCATGCTAGCTACCAGGTAAAGGAAGGCTAAACTACAATTCTTTCTAAAAGAATGCCTAAATAGGCATTCAAATGACCATAACTCTGCAATATTATATTCACAACCTCTGCAGTTGAATAGCTTGCTAATTGTTTTATGTTGGTAACTTCTATTTACCTATTAAATGATAAATTTCTGGATGCCAGAATCCAAACATCATACTCTTCTCATCCCCTACAACAACAATACCTAATATATTATTGGGCACCATTAGCATTAATTACTATTTGATGGTTGAGTCCTAATGCTCATAAACAAAATAATGACCAGAACATTCTTGCACCCTCTCTGTGATGGTCTTCGAGATTCTCCCTGGCTGAAACACCAGTATTGAACCACATTAGTAGAGCTCTTCTCACCAAATCAGTTCATTAGTTGCAGAATTCATTTATGCACTGGATGAAAATGGAAGACCACAGAATCAAAAATATACCCAATGTGGTAGTGCCCCATAACAGATCAGGTGAATAAAAAGCCGTAAAATGAATTGGTGTCATCTCAAAAGCCTATTGTGAAAGATCAATATAAATTTATATTTTGCAGTTATGCAAGCTTCTGTATACATTTTCCCTATTATATTGGTAGTAGCAATAATACCATATTCCCAACTCGCCAAAAGCTCAAAAGCTCAGAGATGGAACATATATAAGCAACTAATGAAACAGTCTCTGCTTTTCCCTCTCTGCATTTCTCAAATTGAAAAAAAAAAAAAGCACCCAGAGTTATCAATTCTTCTGTCAGACATGCAGGTCTAGGCTTGTCTAACTACAATTTCTGCTAACTGGCCACAGGCTAGTATTTTCACACCTTTTCTGTACTAAATGGTTAGAACTGATCACGCCATCAGAAGCTGTCACGGAGACATCTTCATTTAAAAATCTTAATAATGCGTGCAGCATTCGGATTGAATGTTTAAAATACTTTTCTACTTTCTTACATTTTAGTAAACTTGCAAATGCCATCCATTCACCCTTTGTAAAATTATGCACACATAAATGCCTGTTAAGATTACTGAAAACACTTTTATTCAATTTGTTACATATAATCAGTCCATTTCTAGTCTGCACAACTCTTTGGATAATTACCTGAATGTTTTGTAGATGTTTCAGATTGCTCATCTACCTTGCTAAAGTGGTTTGCTAAAAACAAACAAACAACAAAACAAAACCAAAACAACGAAGGGCAGGGTGGAGGAGGGGGGGAGTAAAACACCAAGCTTTGCTAATAAATAGTTCTCAGAAATATCAGCTCCCAATTTACTACTTGTACACAATGGGCCAGTTGGAACTTGTATGGTGATCCAATTTGCCACAGCTCTTGTTTTTAGTCTTTGTGGAGCTGCTGTGTGAGCACAGTGGGGGCCGCTCCCTCGCATCCCCTGAGTCAATCAGTGGGCTTTTGTTTCCTGCTGGTCAAAAATATCAGGTGGCTTTGAGAGTCTAATTATCAATGAAAAATTAAATTCAATACAGAAACGTAGCCATCAGCACCCCTCTCTTCACCCTTCCTGTGCCCTCCCCACCCGAGGCCTGTGATGGGGTATCAAGTTATACCTTGGGATTCCAAAAAGATTGCAAGAAAAAAAGGCCCAAGCCTGGGGAAGCAAGCAGAAGAATAACTGATTTTTATTTACACAGTTTTCTCCTTTTTTGGTGGATGACTGTTCTAATGACCATGGACATTCCAGAAATTAGCAAATAGTAGGGAGTTTTCTCTTAGAATTGTCAGGCCACGTTTATCTCAGCATTGCTTCATAAAATTTTCTAGCCATGGTTTCCATCAGAAATTGAATAAACAGAGAAATGAAAGATTTGTGTTATTGTCAACAACCCCAATTTACTTGATAATCCAAACATGCCTTTTCTGATGCCGTGAGGGAGTTCTTACTGTTTTAGAGCATATTCTATCCTTTCTTTATTGATTTTGTTAGAGAGAGGAAGGGAGAGAGAGAGAAAGAAACATCGATTGGCTGCCTCCCACACGCACCCTGACCCAGGATCAACCCTGAAACCTGGGTATGTGCCCTGACCAGGAATCAAACTGACAATTGAACTGGCAACCTTTTGGTGCATGGGACGATGCTTAACCAACTGAGCCACACCAGGCAGGGCAATATATTCTATCTATCCCAAATTTATTTCAGGCAGGACAGAAAACATGAAGTTGAAAATTAACTGCCACTTGTCACTGCCACTTAATTCAAATTTCAAAAGCCAAGGTCCATACAGGTTCCTCACTTTACATTGTAAGTCACAGAATAGAATTCGAACTCACCAAACCCAGGTAAGGCACAGCTTTAGTTTTCCACACATGTGCTCTCTTTTAATCCCCCTTCTGTCTTTTTTTAAATATGTGCTTTATTTATAAGTGATCAATTAAGCTTATAGTAGGGAGGAAATGCTACCATCTCAAAATATATACCCTTATCAAATTTTCCCTTAAGATACTCCCCCAAAAAATGAAATATTAAAGTTAAAGCCAATCAAAGCAAGCCTTTTCATGGTACAAAAATAGTCTAAATATAGTGTCATCATATATTTTTTAAAATCCCACAGTAAGTATTATGGTTGATTCATTAATACCATTAAAGTGTTCTTTCATAGGAGGAACTATCACAAGATGATATCAACCTTGAGTTAAATATCTCTAGACACTATTTAATCAAACAATATTTTTTCTATGAGTTCAAAAATATAAAAAGTTTTGAATATATTGTTAGGTAACAGATTGGACAACAAATTACTCCAAGGCTCCAAAAATCTTAAGACAACAATTATGTAATTGTCACAACATCCAATAACCAAATTATAGCTGACCTTGGCCAAGAGTACTCTGGGAACTCAATAGTCAATATAATAATTTAAAAAACACCCCCATGACTAGAGGAAGGCAGAAGAGGGGGATAATATTACAAGTAAATCTATAATATATGAATTTTTATTTTTAATGTTTTAAATAAACTTTTCATCTTTGCAAATATGAGTATTCAAAACAAAAGATAAATCCATTTTGTTCTTTGGTGACTCTACTACTACTTTTAAAACAGAGACTTTCATTGTATACTGAGGCATATGTTATTATTCATTTGAATCTTATCTTAAGTGACCAGATATTATATAACTAAAGAATCACCTATTTTTGAACACGGCATTATTAATAGAGAAGAGCAATTATTTGACATTCTTTGGCTTTGACACATTTATGTGAATTTTGCTAATCATTTTGTCTTACTACCCAAGACACACTATACATGTACATAGCAGTACTACATCCGGAGTAGTTAATAAACAACTGTCATTCTTTACAAATTATCCAAAGGTAAAATCCTAACAGTTAAAAATTATAACAGATATACTAGTAATGTCAGCTAGACAAAAATTATTTTTCAATTGATTTCAAACCTATAACAACCAAAGATATTAAAGATTGTGTTTCTGTGCCGATACCTTTTTGCTGAAATTGGCTTAACTAAATGGGCACCAATGATTTTTCTCATCTCACTTATTCTCTTAGACTTCATTGACTAAAATCAATTTTATCATTAAAATGTAGTTGGTTGCACAAAACACTATCCTTTTCCTTTTAATGGATTCTTATTGTCTACTTGGAACTTTTTTAAGTAAAAATGTTATTTTATCTAAAATAGACACATATAGACACATTTATACATTAGTATAAACAGTACGGTTTGCATTAAGACCAAAATTTAACAACATAAAAGAGAGTATCTTTAACTGAAATATAATGTAAACACTTTATGCAAATGAATTTCAGGTTTTCTGTTCTTCTTGATACGCAACCAGAACATTCTAAAGGAAAAGCTGACATGCTACTTAAAGTTGCGTCATATATTTTATATCATAAATTATTGAAGAACTTAATGGACAATGTATTAGAAAGAAAACTGGAAAATTACAGAATAATTTAAAGTTGCAATGAAACAGCAACTTGCAGGACATTAAACACTCTATTTTGACATGGAATGCCTGAAGCTAAAGCAATTAAAGCTACAAAATATTGCTGGCTGACATAATGTGTATGTAAATTTGTCATTCATTGGCAAAGTTTTGTACCAATCACGGAATGTTCACAGTAAAACAACCCAGGTATGATAAAATGCTTTTAGTGAAGTCCTCTAAAAAAGTAGCTTTGTATCATTTAGGTTTCAGATCATTATCCATTGTAAATTTTTGGATTGGTAAGAGTCTTCTATGGAGATCACCTTAAAATTGAGGATTAGTTCTCTACATATTACTTATATCTGTATTTGTTTCTTAAAGGAAAATATCATTTTTAATACACCCACAACAGGAATACAAGCTAGAACTTGACATTCTATTTAATTTGGTTGTTTTTTCCCTAGGTCCCTAAAAACAGGCCTATCTTTGAGTATTGTATCACACTCTACCCGCTAGAAATAGAGTCTAATAGGGCCATATTGAATTCCAGCCAGTGACCTGATTTATCTCAGCTTAGAAATAGTGGTACTCTCCCACAGGAGGTAGGAGGAAAAAACACAGTAATCCCCCAAATGCAGTGTTGCTATGGAAGAGAAGGGGCTGCCTGCTGAGATTGAAAGCCACAAAATATTTGGGCAGTTGAGAAGATGTAGGCCCATCCTCTGTTGCCAAAGCCTGAAGGCTCTTTGCCAGGACTCCCTGGTCATTTGGCATTACAGAGAGACAGAGCCTAGTGGAAGATACAAGGAAACCAGACACACTTTAATATTCATCCATTAAAGCTCTCCAATTATTTTTTCAAATTAGATGAACAAACAAGAAACTGGGGGGGCCAAAGGAGCATTTTAATAAATACCAAAAATGAATTCATAAAAGTTAGAATAGTCAAATAATAACTCTTACATTTCTTAGACATTTCACCAATAAATCTAATTTCTCTCTCTCTCTCTCTCTCTCTCTCTCTCTCTCTCTCTCTCTCTCTCTCTCTTTCTGGAAAAGAGCTGGCTCACAACATTTCACAATTCCAATTCCCCTTTCTAAGATGCTCTATTTCAGTCTTTCTTGGCTGCTGTAGAAGAGAAATAGAGGTTTAATCCCCAGCCTTATGTTTTGGAGATCATCACGAGCCACAGGCTGCATCTGGTAAATAAGAAGCTGTAGGGGAGCCCTGGCTGGTGTGAGAAGTGATTGGATCATTGTTCCTTGCACTGAAGAGCCGCTGGCTTGATTACCCGTCAGAGCACATACCCAGGTTTCAGGTTTGATCCCCAATCAGGGCATAATATCCTTGGGTGAGGATTAAAAAAAGAAGAAGAAGAAGCTGTAGGGGAGACCAAACCAACCATCCTTAAACACTATGTCAAAATTCATTAGAAATTTATATTTGCAGATACTAAAAAAGAAAAAAAAATCCCTATTCTAATGATCCTAACAGCCTCCTATGTAATTTGCAAGGTAAGAATATTAGTTTGTGGGAGCTCAATAACCATTTATTGAGTATCTCTGATAGACATTGGAGGAATTTTTTCATGTGTATTATGTATCCTCCAAAGGCTTATAGTCTAGGGCAGTGGTCGGCAAACTCATTAGTCAACAGAGCCAAATATCAACAGTACAAAGATTGAAATTTCTTTTGAGAGCCAAATTTTTTAAACTTAAACTTCTTCTAACGCCACTTCTTCAAAATAGACTTGCCCAGGCCGTGGTGTTTTGTGGAAGAGCCACACTCAAGGGGCCAAAGAGCCGCATGTGGCTTGCGAGCCGCAGTTTGCCGACCACGGGTCTAGGGCAAAAAATAGACAAATAATCAATTATCATACACAAATCAATCATCATTTTAGAAGTATATACTTCTTACTAGGTATCTAATATGTACATGAAAATAAATGTTTTAGAATCTGCTTCATTCCTGGAGTTATAACTCAGAAAAGGAACAGATAGTCTTGACAGGTTATGCCAGCAAGACAATTTCTAAGTTGAAAAAGTGATCACATATTTCAATGTTTCACAAACAATAAAAATGAATCATAGCAAGGTGACATAGTGTTGAATAGATTTCATAAACCTAAGAAAAAAATTAAAATACTTTTAAAGTTATATCTGGCTTTGGACAGTAATAACTATTGGTCTCTTTTTAATCTAGAAGCTTAAAAAAAATAACTTGCATTCTTTCTCCTAAGCCTTAATATAGTAGGAGGAAGTTTAAATTTGGTCTTCTTTGTTATATACATGTTGTATCTATGAAATACAATATTAATCCCATTTGTACAATAAAAGCATGAGCACCTTGAGCTTTGCTCTCATGTGAATTATGAATCATTGCAGTACTCTGGGGACAGTTATCATGTGTCTAAGGTTCCTACTTTCTTCCATTTTCCCTTCAAATATCTTGGTACCTAAAGTATCTAGGACATGTGAAGTCCCCGTATGAAATATCTTACTATATTCTTTCCACTTACCCTCCACTCTTTCCAAAAATGTGTAGCTTAAGAAAACCAGACCACCAAATAAAATGATACCAGTTCTATTTCATCCCTTGGAAGGAAAGGCTACTTATTACAGTCTTATTCCTTTGCTAAGTAGCTACAATAGCCAATTAATAGGATTTAACCATCAGATAGAAGTTGTTTTTAGAATAATGAAAATGTGTTGTCATTACATTTTTATTCCCTTGTGTGTTTTTTGAGATGTGATTCATTATAACTTATTTTAGCTGTTCTGTTTTCTAATTCTTCATATTTTCACATCTTTTCCAACAAAATAGTAATACATACATAATACCTGACAAGATTTTACAGAGTTTTCTCTATTGGTGTGCTTTTGCTCTCTAAGCAGCTTAAATATGGGTGTGGTAAAATACAGAAAGAACCTGGATGTAAGCTTTCTTACATGGAAAAAGAATCAGTTTTCTCTTTTTTCCTGTCACACTCATTGCAGATTCCAGTTAATGATGCATTAAGCAATACAGAATAGTAATTTTGAATCCAAACATCATGCCAAATACTCCCAGTGAAAAATAGTTGCTAAATGTAGCTTCATTTTAAAGTCACTGTTTTCATTAGCAGTGTCTTCCAACAGCCTTGTTTCAATAATACTACCATTAACCATGAAATTTAGCTGTTTCTGTTTACTCTTTGAATTATAAGTATTAAATTGCCAACTCAATTTATTTTCCCAGTTGTCATTAACCTGTTAAGAACATTGCTAACAAGCTAAAGGTCTCTTTATTCCTCTCCTTACCTTAAGTAGATGCCTGAATTTACTTACCAGTACAATTTAGGATATAGGAGCCAATGAAAAGTGGACTCAATTCCTGGCACTGGCCTTCACTCCAACCACTGTTAAAGAGGCTCATTTTAGACAAGAGTTGGAAGAAGAGTATTCCATGCATTTCTCTACTTGCTATGCTTTATCAACAACAGCAACAAGAAAAACCTGGTGAGTCACATAACAAATCGGAGCTGTGAAAAAAGGATGAGTTTAATTAGAAATTAGACCACTAGTGCAATTAATTCAAGAATAAACTGATGTCACATATCTAATACAATTTTACCAGGTTCTATTCTTCTCACTGACATCTACAAAATGTTAGCCAAAAGCCAACTGAAAATTAAAATTAGATTTTTTAAAAATTGTACTATATCACCACCATTGTAAATAATGTAACAAATATTCATTGTGCCCTTAGGATTCTAAGCTAATGTGCCAAGCACTTAAAATACAGTGAAAGATCAGACATGGTTCCTCCCATTAGGGAATATGTATCAACTTGTAAACATCACTTGGATATGCTGTTTTTAATTAATCGATAACTTCACTTTCAATTATATAAACTTTTTTGAGTCCCTACTTTACAGTAGGCACTCACCTAGGGATTGGGGACAAAAAGACATATATAACACATATTGAGGAGAATGTTAGATGTTAATTCACTAGTTATGATCAGTAGTATGTGCAGATTAATATTCTTGACAACAATCCAGAACTTAGAAACCAGCACTTAGCAAGAAAGAGATGTGATGACACTTTCTTTAATAAGCAGACTTGGAGTGTTTTGTTTCATCATTCCCTGAAAACTACTATTAAGCATTTTCCAACATAACAACCAATGTCTCTCATGCTAGAATGAGATTAGGAAAGAAACCCCAAGAGTAAAGTGATCAGCTGAAAAATTAGTTGAGATAAATGTTTATGTGCATACTGAATATTCATGGTAAGCTGAAAATTTTTCTTTTTTTTTTTTTAAATAAATCTCTTTTTTTATTTTTTATTTTATTGATTCTTTACAGAGAGAAAGGGAGAGGGATAGAGAGTTAGAAACATCAATGAGAGAGAAACATCAACCAGCTGCCTCATGCACACCCCCCACCGGGGATGTGCCCGCAACCAAGGCACATGCCCCTGATTGGAATCGAACCTGGGACCTTTCAGTCCACAGACCAATGCTCTATCCACTGAGCCAAACCGGTTTTGGCTAAAAATTTTTCTTAATGAAGAAGTATTCAAAGTTTCACAACATTGGCGTTAAATTGTATGGGATACCTAAAATGTTGTCACAGTTAACTGCAACAGATATAACTCAGCCAACTTTTTTTTTTAATCTGAAATTCACAAGATAGTGGATCAGATTTTCACCCATGTAACAGATAATGAATTCTTTGATATGGAGTTACTTTAAGATCAGCTATAGAAGGGCTGATCTTAGTAGACTGCAAGCCAATCATAACACTTCACTCTAGGGAATCCTATCTAATAAAAGAGTAATATGCAAATTGACCATACCTTCGCTACACCCACAAGCCATGCTCACCAGCCAATCAGGAGTGAGTATGCAAATTAACCCAACCAAGATGGCTGTAGCCACGGAGCAAGCAGGAGGTTTGGGTTTCCCTGGTGATGGAGGAAGCCAAGCTTTCCACCCACACTGGCTGGCCCAAGCCTCCATTCAAGGCTACAAAGTTTCAATTATAGAAGATAAATAAATCCCAGATACCAGGGCCTCCACTTGGGTCACTGGGGGGCATGGCTGGCCTGCAAACCACCATAGGCCTCTCACCCAGGCCACTCCACGCCCCAAGGGAACCCCCACCCTGATCTGGGAAAACCCTTCAGGGCAAACCAGCCGGCACCCACTCATGCACCAGGCCTCTATCCTATCTAATAAAAGCGTAATATGCAAATTGACCATCACTCCAACACACAAGATGGCTGCCCCCATGTGGACACAAGATGGCTGCCACAAGATGGCCAGCAGGGGAGGGCAGTTGGGAGGGACCAGGCCTGCAAGGGAGGGAAGTTGGGGGTGATCAAGTCTCCAGGGGAGGGCAGTTAGGGGTGACCCAGACCTACAGAGGAGAACAGTTGGGAGGGCCCAGGCCTGCAGGGGAGGGCAGTTAGGGGTGACCAGGCCTGCAGGGGAGGGCAGTTAGGGGCAATCAGGCTGCCAGGGGAGTGGTTAGGGGTGATCAGGCTGGCAGGCAGAAGCGGTTAGGGGCAATCAGGAAGGCAGGAAGGCGAGCAGTTGGGAGCCAGCAGTCCTGGATTGTGAGACATGCCACGAGGGGTCCCAGATTGGAGAGGGTGCAGGCTGGGCTGAGGGACACACCCCCCACCCCCTCATGCATGAATTTCATGCACCAGGCTTCTAGTCCTATATAATAAAAGCCTAGGTGGCGTCACACCCTTGCGTGATGTCCTCACAAGATGGTTGCCACAAGATGGCCGCCACAAGATGGCTGCATGCACAGTGGAGGCAGGGCCTGGCAGCCGCTCCATGCAATGAGGCCTGGGGGTCCTGTGGCTCTACGTGGCGTGGAGGAGGCTGGTCCCGGCGTCTCCACCGCCTCATGTGGAGGAGGCAGGTCCTGGTGGAGGAGGTAGGTCATGGCAGGGGAGGGCAGTTGGGGGCGATCAGGCTGGCAGGGGAGCAGTTAGGCGTCAATCAGGCCAGCAGGGGAGAGGTTAAAGGGTGATCAGGCTGGCAGGCAGAAGTGGTTAGGGGCAATCAGGCAGGCAGGCAAGCAAGCAGTTAGGAGCCAGCAGTCCCAGACTGTGAAAGAGATGTCCGACTGCCCATTTAGGCCCGATCCTGTAGGGGTCCTAGATCGGAGAGGGTGCAGGCCAGGTTGAGGGACACCCTACCCCCCGTGCACGAATTTCATGCACCAGGCCTCTAGTATAGAATAAAGAGGACCACAATTATAGTTGCCAAGAGCCAAAAGTCAAGTTTTCTATGGATATGACCAAGTCACTATGTAAACAGCAGAAGTGCATGTCTTCCCTAAAACTGACATCTCAAACATACAGAGTTAAGATACCTCACAAATTCAGTTCCTTCAAAAATCTGCACTATCCATAGTTACCCATACTACATATATTCTTAGAACAATCTTGAGAAACTCCAACATTCACTCCACTACAGTCTTAGACTCCAGTTGCTTTAAGAAGTTTCTAGTGATACAGAATAATATTGAATGTAAACTGTAATTTAAAAGTAAAAGAATAAATTTAAGTATTTTTAAATGAGGTTTCTAGTAAAAGAAAACATTTGTCTAAGAAAAGAAATGAAAGAATATAGTATGATGTTATATTTCCAGATTTCATCTAAATAAATGTCATTCTATCTTTTGAGTGATTAGGAACTACATGTCATGGAATTCTTTCTGCCTATGCAGAAAGTTAGGCCAAAGAAAAGTATGGGAAAGGGTTGATAAATTTGGTGCTGAGGGATAAGACTAAATATTATTTTTCTAGGCCAACTGTTCTAAGTTTGTTCCTAAGATTGATCTGTGTTGCTTTGAAGAACATCATTATTTGACTCTCTATATATTCCAAATACAGAACAAGAATTTTTGTTACATCAGGGTCTAACTATATAATAATATGTATTTCAAATTATTCACAAACAAATTTAAATTAAACTATTTTTTATTGATTTAGAGAGGAAGGAAGAGGGAGAGAGAGAGAGACATCAGTGATGAGATAGAACCATCAATCGGCTGCCTCTGCATGCCCCCTACTGGAGATCAAGCTCGAAAACCAGGCATGTGCCCTGACTGGGAATCAAACTGTGACCTCCTGGTTCATAGGCCTGTGCTCAACCACTGAGCCATGCCCACTGGGCATTAAATTTTCAGCCCTGGCTAGTGTGGCTCAGTTGGTTGAGCATCATGCTGTGCAACAAAAGGTCACAAGTTTGATTCCCAATCAGGGCACATACCCAGGTTGCAGGTTTGATCCCTGATCAAGATGCATACAGGAGGCAACCAACTGATGTTTCTCTCTCACATTGATGTTTCTTTCTCTCTCCCTCTCCCTTCCTCTCTGAAATCAATAAAAATATATTTTTAAAAGAGTATCAATCCAATGAATTATGATTATGAATCTTAGATACCATATAAAAATTATTCTATAATGAATAAAAACACTAATTTCTAAAACCAAGTATTTTTAAAATGCATATTTATTACTGTTTCTAACATGAGCATCGGGAGCCAGAATATTGACTATATCCAAAAAGGGCTTTTTATTTGTTTTGGGTTTTGGTGTTGTTGTTGTTGTTGTTAATCCTCAGCCTAGGATATTTTTTTCATTGATTTTTTTAGAGAGAGTGGAAAAGAGGAGGGAGAGACAGATAGAGAAACATTGATGTGAGAGAGACACACATCGATTGGTTGCCTCCCACACATGAGAGAGACACATTAATGGGTTTTCTCCCACACTCACCAGCCTGGGGCTAGGGATCAAGCCTGCAATCAAGGAATGTGCCCTTGACCGAATCAAACCCAAGACCCTTCAGTCCTCAGGCCTACCCTCTAATCATTGAGCCCAACTGGCTGGGGCTGCTTTGTTTTGTTTTTAACATGGTAGCACTATTTCTCTTTGATTTGTAAAGCCTAAGGTATTATCTTTTTGTGATGTTAATATTGGGCAGTAAAAAACATTTACATTATGGGCTCTATGAGGTAGAAAAATAACGATATGTGTGATATAAGAAAAGATATGTACTCTGCATTACAAAACAGAATAACTGATTTGATCTTTCCTACAACTCAAACCATATTAAAGAGTGGGCTTCATAATGGGTTTACATTATGTTGTTCCACAAACCATTTCTAGCCACTATAATGATAAACTGATATTTCAATATTACCCATATAACTCCAAATGGAGTTTTCAAATCACAATTCCATGCTTAAATCAGCCTAAAAGCATTACAGCATTTTTAAACACTTAAAAGTGTTATGAAATTGTCTTGGATGCTGAAATATTTTATATGTAACATGGCCTTGTAGAGTATTTATGCAGGATAATAATGGTATGGTAAGGGCAGATACGCAAATCAGTGAAAATTTGTACTATATGGATAAAGGGATGCTTCTGTTTGCATATAGATATTCATGAAAATTAGGAGAAAAAAGTCAAAACTAAATATATATTTAATATATCTGCAACTGTCATAGTTTTTGTGTGTGTGCTTTACTATTATTGACTAGCCGTAGTACTGCTACTCTAACCAACTTCATTAAAGAATAAAAGAAAAGTAATAAGTCATTTCACACTCTGTCTGACCATTATACAATAATAGCAAGATTTCATGCAAGGGTACAACATTATGCCCATCTGCAATCACAGTCTCTTTGCAAAAATCTCAATTCACACTTCACATGCAGCTAACCTTGTTACCATCCCTCCCTAAATCCATCAGTGCTGCAGCTGCACGTCTTCACAGCCCAACATCTTAAAATTCATCACTCTGGCACCTTCGCATCACTATAGGTCAAGATAAAGAATCCAACCAAGAATAATTAAAGGGCACCCAGATGTTTAGTTTACTTATCTCAAACCTTTCCTTTAACATACTCGAATTGCCTGTGTGTACTATTTCTTTCATAATTTTAAGATATGTGCAATGTGATTATTTTAAGGGTTTGAGACCTGGAACAGTACATTTCAGACTTTTTTTACAAGTATAGTTCTTTGTAGTTGAAATTTGAACAAGAGGCATGATAATGAGTAGGTTGAGGGAGAGAAAGGTGTTATCTCATTAAGGTAATTACTAAGACATCCTCACCATTATAGCGGTTTGAAAATGTGGCAATTAAAGCGCCCTACATGCGCTCCTGGAGACAAGAGAACAAGACAGTTCTCTTGGAACTTCTATGTTACGGTTAATGTGTGTCATGTAAATGAAAGGGTAGACTATTGCTACTTAATTCTTTTCCTCAACTCTCCACCCCCACCCTCAAATTTCTTGGTGGTTTATGTGGTCTGTGTTTTTCTTTAACCTGAACTTAGTTCTGATGAAAGGTGCCAGATTGACAGCCCTAGAAGCTAACACCTTCTCTTTACCCACAGAATAGTTGGAGCAAAGAAAACAGTAGGACAAACCAGGCGGACAACGTGCTATCAACCTAAATGAGAAGAGACCTAACCCTCTTCCTCCTTTGGTCAGGAGCGTTTCTCTGATCAGGAGACTGCCAGATTCATACGGAAAGTCCGTGAAGCTCAAAGTACATAAACACAAAAATGCAAATAGTGTTCTTAGTTGACTTCACCACAACATATACAGGCTAATGCACACAGCTCTCAATCTGCTCAGGCGGAACTGGCACCATTCACCAAAACCACTCACTGCCTTTAGTCAGGAATTCATTTCCCTTCTTGAGATGGTCATCTTGTTCTTCTATTTCTTCCACTGCCTAATCAAGATAATAAAGTGATATGCAAGTTACATGTAGAATCTATTCTCCAAAATCTTACTTTAATGCTCATTGAAGCATTATTTATCTCAAGTTAAGGGAAACGATCTAAATGTCCAGCGATGAAAAGAATAGTTGACTATTATGAGAGAGAATATTTTGTATCAAATATTATACTTACAAAGAGTTTGAAATAATGCAGAGAAATACTAGTTCTACATGGGAAAAGCATAAATGATATTCCAGATAAAATGTGATCACAACTATGTAAAAATTCACAGCAAAAATCTGGAAATAATACATCAAATATTAGCAGTAGTTGTCTTTGATAGAAAATGGACTTTATTTCTTCTCTCTACTTTTCAGTATTTTATAAATTTTCCACAGCATTACTTTTATACTAAAAAAGTTATTTTAGTAATTTTTACCCAAAAAAAGTGTGTTTCTTTTGTGAGTTGACCACAAAAGTTTAATTCCATTAAAGTTGAAAGTCAAGAATAATCTAAAAATACTATAGTACTGTAGTATTTCCTTCCCTTCCTCTATTTTTACAGGGGGAAAAAAATGAGAGAGAGAACAGGGTTGAAAGAAAAAAAGCACTAAACAAATACGTTGTAGAAAAAAACTAAAGCTTAAAATAGGTAATAAACCAGATGACATTTGAGATTCCTTCCAATCCTGAGTTTGGATCAGAATCAGTTCTGCTTAAAATCCAATTACTTGTTAATTCAGATGTTGGAAAGTAACCTTTTGCCAAATTTCTAGGCAGAACCCAGTAAGAGCCGTGCTCCCCTTAGGGACTAGATCATTTATGGGAGGAAAGAAAGAGCCTGTAGGCATGTTGGCAAATAAGGGGGGTCCTTCCTGAAATGCTACTGTTAACAAGCCCTGTTTCCAATAGTCCCTGTTTTTCTAGTCCTGTTCCAAGAAATTAATAGTAAGATTCAATAAATTTAAAAGCTTAATTCAACTTTTCAGCACTGACATCCCTTAATAGGGATGTTTGGCCCATCACCTTTGCCTCCATAAAAACATCCCAAATACATAAAACAGCAAAGTAAAAATCAGAAGGATAAAAGCAAGGTGGGAATGGCGAGCAGCACTGACTCTGAGGACGTAGGCCTTTTTTTTTTTTTTTTTAAGTCTCCAGACAGACTAGAGTCTTTCTTTATGAATCCGCTCACCTGACACTACTCACTGGATCCCTAGCCATCAGATCTGTTAGCAGTTCCTGAAATGAAAGCAGGCATTATTTCTTTCCTAAATGAGGTGGATCGGTCTCAGTGTTTATATAAATTCTAATTGAATTCTACCCTAATAAATATCTTTGTGGGAGGACTTTTGGGCATGTGAAAATAATTACGCCTTCTGTGGGGATCATTAGGCCACCAACTGCACCATGGCATGCGTGGAGCTGCAATAATGCCATCCCTTTGGCCCCATCAAGGGCAAGGGGCTGTAACCCAAAACGATAGCCAGAGGGGTAGAGGAAAGGGGTAACAAAAGTTTGGGCCTGGTCCACACAGGGCTGAGGGTGGAGTAAGCAGGAGCAGCCAAAGTCCAGGTAACAGGACCTCCGCTTTCTTACCTGTGCTCTGATTGGGCAAGGCCCAGGCCGGCTGGCAGAGGGCTAACACCTGACACCGATGGGTGGGACTGCAAAGAACTGGCTCCTGGCGATCTGATGTGACATAAAACTAGAGAAGTTCAAGGAGGCGATCCAAAACATAGACTGCCAAAACTTTCAAAAGCAATCCAGAAGAGAAGATAGAATGAAGTACCGCACGCCGCGCTTCTCCATTTGTGCTTTGTAGGACTTTATAGGCCACTCTGTTGATGCATGGCATTGAAAGATCATGTGATAATCATGCACTTATTCACATATGAACATGTTTCATGTAATGCCAGTATGCTCACTTAAGGCCGGGGGGGAAGTAGATGTCCTTTTGACATCTTAATTTAATGGACTCTCTTCCGGAAGCTTCCATTATTAATAGAACAAGTTTGTGGGAAATGGGTCAGATGAGTAATAATTTGATGTCTTAAAGTGATTTGTGACTCTGATACACCGTATTTCCAATGGGCAACTCTGTCTCTTAATATCCGGACTAGAATTTCCCTCCCCATAGTTCTGCAAACGTCCACTCAGCCTGGGGGAAGGAAGGGTTGGTGCAAAAGAAAATCGGGCAATCAGCTCTTTCGTCGTGCTTACCAAACACTATTTGCATCTTTCAGGTATCATGGCATGCCCGTTTTCTCAAATGAGAAATGTTAAGAAAATAAAAAGTTTCAAATTAGATCCCTAGAAAATCATTTCCTAGCAGGTGACTCAGCCAGAAAACTGTCTCATGAGAAAGAGACCAACGGTGGAGGCTGTACCAAGTAACTCAGCTACCCTGCCGTAGGTAGCACTTCCTCCTCTTCCTCACATTCTGCCTGGTTTGAGAATGTGGGAGAGCATCTCTCCACCATGGGCACTCTGATTGGGCAGCCCGGGAGTAGGGAAACAATGCACCACTGATGCTGAATTCTTCTCTCTGGAGGCGGCATTATACATACATATCGGCCTGTAGAAAACTTGTCCTCCCCTTGCCCCTGGAACACCTCCTCTTCCGCCAGCCCCGCCAACAATAACTGGGAAGAGGAAGAGGAGAGCCAGAGGGGAAGTCTGTGCGAGGGGGGTGGGGGAGAGGGTCAACAAAAAGGAGTTGGCTTCCAAGAACTAAAGGAAAATCTGAAGGAGGCAGTCATTGGTAGCCATGAGGTATTTTGAGGGCGGGGGGAGGCTGAAGGGAGGTATGAAGAGGGATACAGATGTGAGCTCCCACCTGGGCAAAGAGGATTATCTCCATAGAAAAAGGAGAAGGCTCTATATTCCCTCCCGAGCCCACAGAGATTTGAGAGGAGGGACCTGCTCTGCAGGCCCAGCCAAGTCCCGTTGGTGAAAGCTTCTGGATTCCTGTCCCTGGTCTATAGGGTCCTGATGCGCGCATTCTTCTCCGAAACGCCCCGTCGGTAACCAGGCCAGGGAACTGGTGGCCACAAGGCTGTCCCCGGGGCGGGAGGAGCGCGAAGGCCGGGCTGGGGCGCACACCCAGGGAGCCCCCCGCGGAGCCCGGGCGCCGCAGCCGGGCTTGGAGCCTGCGGTCTGTTAGGAGTGGGAGGGCGGGCCGCTCAGCCCAGGGCCTCTTCACTGAAGAATCAAGTCCAGCCGCCGGAGATAGGAGGGGGCGGGGGCGGGAATGAAGCAGCTCCACCAAGTGACAAAGCCCTTTCGTCGTAAACCAAGTTCAGTCTCGCGCTCGTCCTCTTCTTTCCGTGGAAGTCCCGCAGGGGCGACCAGGGCCCGCGAGTAGCCGGGTCTGGGAGAGTCCCGCACCCGCGGGGAGCAGATCCGGGCTGGGAGCTGCGGCGGAGATCAGGGCCTCGGCTCAGCCCGCACTCGCTGCGGCCGCCTCCGGAGCGCTGCTCCTGGGCTCCCCTCGGCGGAGGCTGCGCGAGCGGAGGGCGTGAAAAGGGCCCTTCGGAGAGGAGTTCGCCGGGCGCGGAGCGAGGGTTTCGCAGCCGCAGACCCGAGTGCCCGCTCCTCCCCAGTCGGCCTCCTCTAAGAACTTAGGAAACAGGGACGGTTTGGCGTTGATCTGTCACTGAGCACTGCTTACCCCGAGATCTTTTTGGTTTGTGAATTACTTTATTGGTCTGAAGGTTTCGTTCTTTGGAATGTGCCCCCGTTGTGACTTAGGGTTCACCAGGAAACGCTGCCAGGGAGGTCGCTTCTGTAACCACTTCGCGGACGTCCTCCGCGCGCACCGCGGACCCTCACCCGGCGCGCCCCCTGCGGTCGCCTTCGCTTTGTCGGGAACCCGCCCGCCCCGGGCCTTTGGCTCCGACGCGCGCCCGGGGAGCTGTCTGTGGTGCTAGGAGAGAAAAACCAAGCGAGGGAAGTAGGGGGGTTCCAGGAAAGGCAGAGAGGAAGGAGAGAAACTGAGAATGCCAGGTTGGCCGAGATGGTCCACCCAGCGGCGCTCAGACTGACAGACACCTTCAAAATTCAGCCGTAAGGAGGGGAGGAAAAAAGTCCCTTCTGAGTCATCTCACCGCTCCTCCGAGACAGCTGACCTGGGTTTCCCAATGCAAGAAGCCAGGGACATCTCCCTTTCTCTGAAAGCACACACCCCAACCCCGCACACTGACCCCTACTCAGCCCCGGGGGTGCTCAGCCTGCCAGAAATAAGAAGGGAGGGGCACTGACCCTGGCCGTGCGCCCCAACTCCAGGGGAAGGGGGCGAGGGGAGTAGAGAGAATGGCTGGAAGTGGCTAAGGAAGTGGGACTGGACAAAGACCTGGAGGCATTTTTCCAGGATCCACGGGGTAACCCCTGGAAAAGCCCACACTCACTCTTCCTCCCACACATCTCTAGACAGCTGCCAAGGCACAGGACACGCCAGCTTTCCCGCACCAGGGACCCACAGCTCTGGAGAAAACAGCAGTTCTTTCCGAGGCTCAGTCCTGCTCCTCCTACTCTCACCAGTGGCAAAAAAGTCAGTCTCTTTCCAAGTATGTGGACTTCACACCGTGCCTGGCTTTTTAGAAAACCCGAGCAGCTCTCTTCCAGTATTATTTTTGTAACCACGTGGCTTAACAGGAACTAAAGTTTCCCTAGCCCTGGGGAGAGCTTTTCCAAATATTTTTAGAAAGTTAAAAATACAGCAAAAACAAGCTACTCACAAGCTGCCTGTTTAAAGAGGGGAGGTAGGAGCCGGCAGACTTCTGGGGAAGGGCTGCCTAAGCAGGAGTCAGAGGGCAGGAGGGAGGAGGGGGGGAGTCTCGGTCTGAGGGTAAGCGGTTTTATTAGCAACAGAGGAGATCAGCTGTCTAATTTGCCATCCTGTGAGCGTTCATTTTAAGGGGTGGAGCAAAAATAAACTGACACAGGGTGGTAGGTATATTTGCTGGAGGCGTGGAGGCAAACAGCAATCGTTACTTTGCAATTCATTGGAAATGGCTGGCTTGAGCTAAGAGGAGCTGGTAGCTGGGGAGTTAACTTATTTCACACGCACCACGGATTTGTGCTTGGTTTGCTGGGGTCCCAAAGCAAATCGAAGGGGCCTTTGTGGGTGTTTAAACGTCTCTCTAAAAGAAGTTTGTGCTCCTGTGTTTCTGTAGCAAGCAACGATTGCCACAGAAAGACCGTTTTGCCAATCCCCAACTTAGTGAAAGGAGCAAACCAAATGGAGTCTAGCTGTGGAGTGCCCTTCAGACACCCGCTGGAGGTGGGAAAAGACAAGGAGCGCAGCTCCCAGGGACAGCTTTCCTCTGGGCCTTCAACTGACTCTGGAACTCCCCTGAGAAGGGGCCTTTGCCTGTTATCTTGTTCCTTGCTTTTCAGAAAGTCTGGGGTTGCACTCATCCCCTCCTAGCCAACCCCTCCCCCACTTTGTTGGGCCGGCAGGGAAGGACTGAGGGGCCTCTTCTACAGGAAAGGGCTGGGTTTGAGTTTGACTTGTAAGCAATAGTTTGGGGACATCTGACGTGAGGGTCACCTGCTGAGAGTCACCTTTGTAATACTGCTATAGAAAGAAAAGAATGGGAAAAAAAAACGGAATCCAGGACTCAACTTTCTTCCTGGGACAACCCCACCTCCATCGTCCAATTTGCCTAACTTGGGTGCAATAGGAAATAATCAGATTTAGAAGGAGAACTGACACTTTCAGCGGCTTGGTTGAAGAAAAGCAAATTTGGGAGGACGGTGATGGATAGGGAGTGGCTGCTAGCAACAGTGGAATATGAGGTTAATTAAGAAACCTGGGTTTCTGTAGACATCGTGCTTTGTGCAGCTATGGAGCCCGAATGCAGCCTGAAGGGGCGGTGGCAAAATGGCTGGTGAGCTGCTGGTAGCAGATGGTTGCTATAGCTTTGTTTGTATTTGTAGGGTGTTTTGGTTTTTTTTTTTTAATGTATTTTTCCCACCTGGACCTGAAGTCACTCTTGGTAGGGAACTTGGGATGTGTGAACTCCAGGTCCCCCTTGTGCCAAAGCTGACAAGCGCCAGGGCCGGTGCAGACAGAAGCTGTAGTCGTAGCTAGCTAGCCCCCAAGCCTGGGGAAGTGTCTTTTAGGCCCAGGCAGATCATTTTGTAATTACTCAAACTGGACTGGAAAACTCAGCAGCCGCTAAGATGGCGCAAGGAGCATCTGCTGAGTGCCCTGGCACTGGCATTCCCACCAGCCAGGGCGGCACCCAGCTTCCCGCCCAGGCCAGCTGCCCGCGTTCCCCCAGCCCCGCAGGAAGAAAAGGAAAGGGGCCGTCCAGGCCCTTTTGTTAGAATCAAACAAGACCAAGACCATTTTTTAAAACAAATGGATGAGCTGGAGAGAAATCTGCAAACCAGTCCCTCATTAGCAAAGGTCTGATCTAGGCGCCGGAGGCAATTGCCTCCTGGATTTCACTTCTTCCCTTCTTCTTTCCCACTCCTCCCCAACACACACTCCCACGAAACACCACATTTCTTAAAAAAAATTTTTTTAACTTTACTAAGGTTCAACCATCCAAGAAAGTTGGGGGACGGGTGTGGCTGTGTTTCAGCTGTGTGTCTTACCCGCTTTGACACTGCTCCAGGACAGGAGTGAGCACAGAGATCTGAGGCGAGATCCTCCTCTCTGGCTCCTCAGGAGGTGTCTAGGTGCTGGAGATGGGAGCAGCCCCAGAACTGCACGCCATGCCCCCCCCCCCCCATTCAGTTTTCCCCTCTTACAGAACTGAGCGCTGGGGGAGGGGCGGGGGCACGGTGACTACACATCCCACACACACGCCTGCAGCAGGCGGCGGCCTCCTCCGCCCTCCCATTTTGCGGTCCCACCTCAGCCAGAGGCTCTGATACAAAGCCTGGCCCGCCAGTCCCGCCTCGAGTTTGCATTCCCTCTCCAGGCTCCCCAGCCCAGCGAACTCACTAGGGCCCGAGCCTCGGCGCGGGCAGGGGGGTGGATGCCCGTCGGGAAGGAGAAGGCAAGGATCAAAGCCGCCACCAGGGTTCGTTAGCCCGGCCTCTCCGAGTCCCCCGGGCGGGCGTCCTAATTGTGCGGCCAGCAGCCTCCCGCTCGCAGGCTGTCCCGCTGCGCCGGGCCCGGCCGCAGGCTTCGCAACAGCTGCGAGGCCCACGGAGCGGCGGCCGCCCGCCCAGCACCGGGGACCCCGGCGGCCCCGGGAGGAGCCCGAGGAGGAGGAGGAGGAGGGGCGGGCAGCCCCGGTTCAGGGGGGTTCCGGGCAGGTCGTCGGCTGGGAAAGTTGGCCGCTCGCTTAGCAGCCGCCAGCAGCCTGCCATCGCGGACTTGCTCCGGCGGCTGCTCCGAAATCGCCCTCTTCAAAAGGAAGGCAGCCTCACCCAGCAGCGGCTCTGCAGGGGCGGCAGGAAACAGCGAGCTGCGTGTACACAGGTCAACGCAACGTCTTTACAGGTTTTACAGATTCTTAATATTCCGGGGAGGATTTTATTTTTTCCCCCTAAATAAAATCTGACGCTCCATCAGAATACATTCTGCTTTAGTAAAATCAGCTCCCTTGGATTTCATCACTTGTTAAAAAAAGATAAAACTTTATTCTCGTCATTTTCAATCACAAAAAAATCTATATTCTTGTCTAAGCATTTATTTTACTGAATCGAAAAGACATGAAAAGGAAAATCATATTTTACTAACGTATATAAGTGACTCTTTTTTTTTTTGGACAACATATAATAAATATGATATATCACTTATCACTCGGCCTTTCCAATGTACATTTTTTTTTCCATATTATGGAGCATGCCACTTTTCCAAAAGAAAAAAAGGTCATGAGAAATCAGTGCAAAGTTCTCAGTTATCCTCCTTTCTCTGGGGCAGACAGACGGAGTGTCCGCGGCGACGCCCTCCGCCTCGGGCCGTCGGTCCGGCTGCAGGTCTCCGCCCCTGCCGTCCGCTCTCCGCGCCCTTCGCGCTTCTCTCCGCGCCCCTCCCCCGCCCTCCCCCTGATCCCGAAAGTCATTTTTTTTAAAAAGAACTTGAGGTTCCATTTTTGTTGATGTTTTCACTTACTGGTCGAACTTTGTGTGGGGTCAGCGTTTTCGCCAGTCACACGGCTGCGGGAGCCTCCCAGCCCTGTCCCTGGGGGTGGGGAGAGGGGCGCGGGGGGCTGGCTCCTGGGGGGGCCCCGCCCATTGCGGAGCGTCTTCCTCTCTCGCTCGGTTACCCGGGGCTGCGGCGGCGAGGGAGGCCCTGGGCCGGTGCGGGGAGAGGAAGCGCAGCCTTCCGAGTAGGGGAGGCGGCGAGGCGGGGGGGGACTGCAGCACCGCCTCCGTTCCCGTTCTTCACCGGGGGTGCGGGGTGCCTGGCATGGGGTTGGACAAAGGGTTGAGAGCCGGCTGGCCCCCGGGCCCCAGGCCGTGGATGAGCACGCGGGGCACCAGGGGCCGCTGCAGCTGCGGGTGGGGTGCGGGGGGAGTCCGGTACATGCTGCTGTACATGGCGGCGGCGGCCGCGGCGGCGGTGGTGCTGTCCATGCTGCCCAGCAGGCTCGGGTGGTAGAAGTAGGGCGACGGGAACATCCGCTGCAGGGCCGAGTAGTTCCCCGCCTCGGCCAGCAGCTCCAGGCCCACCGCCGTCTGCCGCTTCCACTTGGTCCTGCAAAAGAGCGGACGTGCACGCACCCGCGGCCGGGCGCACGGCCCGGGCACCGCGTCCCCTCTCTGCCCTCTCCCGCCTTCTCCTGCGGGGGGACCGGAGGCCGGGAGAGCTCCGAGAACCCGGAATGAACCGCATCTCCTAACACCTCCCCCAACACACACACACACACACACACACACACACACACACACACATACATGCACACACACACGCACACACCACCCTCTTCTCAGCATCCAAGTCAGTTTCTTCAACAACTACACCTTCAGTGGCTGCGACATTCGCCAAACGAAACTCTACGAGCTCCGCCGCCCTTTCCTGGCCCTCTGCCCTCCTGCTGCCCCCACCCCTCGCAGTTTGGGTGCCTCCTGAAACTTTCCTGGCGGCCAGCGAAGACCACAGTTTCTGTGGGCCGCCTTCTCCAATTCCCTCCTCCTCCAATTCCCTTTCCCAGCCCGTGGCTCCCCAGCAGCCCCGGAGGGCCCGCTCTCCGCCCCTCCCCCCTTCTCCTGGCCGGGGGAGCAGAACCGGTCAACAAAGGGACGCAGAGACCCCTGAGCCGGGGACCCTGGCCCTTCTCCGTCCCGGGGGGGGGGGGGGGGGGTGGAGGTACGTCTCTCTAATCAACCGGACAGGACCTTACGGCAGGCAGGGGACTTAGGGTGGGGAAGGCGGCCACCGGGTTTCCGAACGGGGGATTCGTTCGAGGGAGGGCTCTCCCCTGGGGTCAGTACCTCCGGGCCATTCTGGGAGGGGGGAATGCTTTTCCAGATCTGGTCCCCTCAGAGAGAGGGAGTAACAATTAAAACCCGGGATCCGCTTCTCTCCCTCTCCTCCCTCCCCCGCTGCACCTCTGTGAAGAAGAAGAAGAGAGCAGGCCTTTGCTCAAATGCCACACGAAGGAACTCGGGGCTGGTGGGCCGCCCGTACCCAGCGGCTCCAGCCAAATTAATAAACATGTCGCCCATTTTAAATTGGCTACAAATGACACTAATGTTTTCCGACAGAATTGGGGTGGCTGAAACCGTATGTAATGAGACAGAAAATTATGGTAAAGATGACAACGGGGTGGGCATTTCCAACCACTCTTATGGACGATTAAAACACAAACGAGAGCAAAGGAGGGGGAGAGAGAAAAAAAATCGAGACAAGGCAGACAACTGCCCGGCTTGGAAACACACTCTAACCTCGGCCTCAGGTTGCCTGGGTTCCCTCTGCAGTTCGGGGCCTGCAAGCTCTGCCGGCCCCTTTCCCAATTTCCCCCACAAGGTTCCAGGTGAGCTCTGAGGCGCCGGTGCAGGGAGCAGATACTCAGGCTGGATGCTTGGCCAGCTGCCCCCTTCTCCTGCCTGCTGCTGCCCACCTTACCTCCCCTGGCTGCCTCACAGGCCCAGGCCAGGACACGGAAGCTGAGGCCAGAGGGGCAGTTCTTCCCAGACCGAAATAGCTAGGACGTGTGGCCAGCTACAGACATTCAGAAGCAGCCTGGGGCAGGCCCAAAGGGTGCACCTCGCATGCTCTGCCAGCCTGAGCGTCAGCTGCCCAGATGTCTCAATTTGAGAAGGTGGGGCCTCACTGACTTGGGGACAAAGTGGGGGGAATTCCAACCACTCGGATGTGAGAGTGAAAGTAGCACATATGTTAAGACACTTAGAGGTGCAAAACTCCCTAAACTCCAGCGGCTCCTCAACAGCTCTTTCCTTGGGGGGGAGTGGCTAATCCCTGCCCCTGCTTGAAAGCCCCCAAGTGACCACTCCAAGCCCTCTGAGTCCCTTCTTTTCTCCCAAGGCCAGGAGAAAAGATGGGTGCTCTGGTCACAGCCTGGATGACCAGACGCTTTGCTCCCACACACAGCCTCCCTTACCTGCGGTTCTGGTACCAGGTCTTGACCTGGGTGTCAGTGAGGTTGAGCGAAGCTGCCAGGTCCATGCGGTCCTGCACGCTCAGGTACTTCTGCCGCTCAAAGCTACGCTCCAGTTGATTGAGCTGGTGGTCAGAAAAAGCCGTCCTGGCTTTGCGAGGCTTTTTGGCTCTCACAGGGGGACTCTCTCGGCTACTCGTAATCTCCCGGTCTCCTTCCTCCTTTGTTCCTGCGATAGAAACCCAGACACAGTTTAGTAAAGTAACCTGGACGAGGGGAGGGTGGCGTGTCCTTCTGGCACACACTTCCACATTCCCAAGCCAGTGGCTGGTCCCCGGGGACTGTTCTCTGCCACTGTTCTTACCCGCATACTTGGGCCTCAGCCAGGAATGGAAAAAGAGGACCAATTTCTGGGTAAGGAGTGTGGAGCCTTGTGCGGACTTTCCAAAAGGGTTCTAAAAGGGTATCTGATCTCCCCGCCTTTGAAATTTAAAAGAAATGAAAAAAAACTTTACAATCAAGGGTCCTTTTGTTATTGTTTCCTTGCTGGAGGGGGGGGGGGGGAGGGAAGATCCTGTCCCTTTCCTGTATTATCTTTCACTAAAGATTATTATTTTTTTCTGATTTGATAGTTTTCAAAAGGTCTTTCTGCTGTGTGTGTGTGTGTGTGTGTGTGTGTGTGTGTGTGTGTGTTTTGAGGAGGGGGCACCTTTTTCATTTCACGTTTTCTGTTTACTCAAAGTCATAGGCATTTGTTTTCCTTTTTCAGGTGCACTTGGGAAACGTTGGACTCAAGCTCTCTGCAGCTGCTTGCATCAGGTCTTTTAAAGCTTCAGAAAGAATGTGTCACCCAGACCCCGAGCTGAGCTCAAAACCACTGAGCCCATTCCGGTGACAGCCCAGAGATTTCCGGATTCCATTTGTCAACTTTGGTTTTTTACTGAAATGCTGGGAAATCGATATGTCAATCCCTCTCTGCTTGTACCCGTTTTTGCTGTGCTCCTTGATCTTCCCTGCAGGAAGAACAATAATCTCTCTAATTGACCCACTGGGGAGGTTGGTGCACGCAAAAATCGCAGGACCAGACTGTACATCTGTTTGGGGCACTATTATGCTAATGCTGTAATAGTAAAATGAGGAGCCAACATCCCATCTTCCAGACAGTCAGCACACATCTTTCCCAAAGATGGCAAAGATTAATATTAGTAGTAGTCGTAATAACAATAATAATAATAAACAACTTAGTAAAGGGAAAAAAACTTTCCTTTTATGTTAAAAGTCTTTTGCCATAAAGACCAGAACACTTATGAAATTGTATGAAAAAGGGAGCTGAAAGACAATTTCAATTTCCATCTTCGGATATTACAAAAATAAATAAATTCAATTCCATAAATTTTACTTTTATAAATTCTAACCCCCCCCCCCAATTACTAATAAAGAGCCAGAAATCTTACTAAAATGCAGATATTCGTTTGGGGGCATCGGGTAAGAAGGGTGTTTTAAAAACACTGAAAAACTGATGATAACATTTTACCTTGTGAACGTCCCTATGTAAACCACGATCTAATATTTTTGTAAGTTGCTCTATTAATCAACTCGGAAATTCTTCCTTTGTTAAGTCTGATCATTCCTGTGGTGGTGCTTAGAAAACATGGTGTGTATGGGGGGATGAAATAATTTTCGTTAAGTAGTCAGTACCACGTTGTGATCACACCCCAAGACACCAACTAGCTAAGCGGGTTTCTCTCTCCCAGTCTCCCTATTCCCACTCACAAGGTCTCTGGCTGGAAAAACCTCAAGTCCTTCCCGTAAGATCACCTCCGCCGCTGGCCCCTTCCTAATAAATTAAAATTAAGTAAAGCCACGAAAGAAGGTGGATGTCGGTGTGGGTTGAGAGGCAGAGATGTGACAATAAACAGAACTTCGGCCCGGCCGGGTCCTCCCTCCCGCCTGCGCGTTTGGACTGTGGCGGCGACCTGGCCAGCGAAGAAGCCGGAATAGCTCCCCGTCCGAGCCATCAGCCATCGGCGGGAGACCGCAGGGGAGACGCGGAACCCGCCGGAGGAGCGGGACGGCCGAGGCAGCCGAGGCCGCGCGACTCACCGTGGCATTTGACGTCGCCCTGGGAATCCTCCCGCTTGTCCAGTTTGGCTTTGCTGTCCTCCTGCTCCAGCTTTGGCCGGAAGCTCTCGTGCGCGGCGGCGCCCTCCTGCTTCGGGGTGTGGTGGGGAGAGGAGACGCTGGTGCTGTAGGGCGCGCACGCCGCCAGAGGTTTGCTGTCGCCCAGGATGTCCTTGATTAAAAAGGAAGAGGTGGAAGTCCGCGGGGCTGAGGCGGCCGAGCCCAGCTGCTGCGCGGGCGGCGGCGGCGGCGGCTGCGGCGGCGAAGGCTGCAAACTTTGCGCGGGGGCCGCGGCGGGCGGCGGCGGCGGCGGCTGGCTGTGGTGCAGGTGGTGGTGGTGCGGGGGCCCGTCCGCCACCAGATGCGGCTCCGGGGGCTCCATGGTGACCGAGATGGGAGAGGAAGGCGCCGTTCCTACGGTGTCGATCTCGGAACAGGGGGACGGGGTGGCCTGACTCCTAAAATCCGCGGTCCTCGCCTCGCCGAGCGGGCGGAAATCTCCATTCATCATGCCGGGGCTGCCCGAACTGGCACTGGACAGAATCGTGTCTATCCCAAAACTCGACCCGCTGGCCCCTTCCATTGTTGTCATTCCTACATGAGGTCCACGCCACTCCGCCGCTCCGCAGCCGCCCCGACAAAGCAGAGGAAGCTATCGACCGCAAAACAAAATAAACACTGAGCAGTGTTGTCGCCGCTTAAAAAAATAAAAATAAAAAAAGTGGGGAGGGGAGGGAAGGAAGGATACTTGGGAGGTGGCGATCGGTGGACAGTTTCGACACAACTTTTCCCCCCTTATGCAAAAAGCAGGGGTGGGGAGACGGGGAGACTGGGGCAAAGTTACAAAAATGGTTGCGGAGGCCTGGGGCTCGCGCATGGGGGGCGGCGGCGGCGGCGGCGCGAGGGACCCGGGCGGAGACGCAGGCGACAGGAGGGGACCCCCTGAAGCCGCCGCGCCGCCGCTGCCGCTGCCGCTGCCGCTGCCGCCCGGGTCTGCTCCCCGCCTGGCACCAGGCGGCAGCGGCGGCGGCGGACGCGGCAGGTGCAGCGACCGCGAAGCCCAGGCGGCCGCGCGCCCTCGATCTCCCCCGCGGCTCCCCAGGCGGCTGCCGCGCGCGACTCGGCGCCCCGGAGCGGAGTTTCTGAACTTTCTTGGAAAGTTGCGGCGCAGACACCGCCGCGGAGGTCGCGGCCACTAGAGGAGGAGGAGGAAGAAGAGGAGGAGGAGGAGGAGGTAAAGAAGGAGCAGGAGCAGGAGGCGGCGGAGACGCGATGCCGTGCGACTCCGGCCGCTGCCCGGCGCGTTCGCTTGTAATCCGGCTGCTGGCGGGCGGCGCCGACCCCCTCCCGTGACGTCACGGCCACCGCCGGCTCCCCGCGCCGCGCCGGGCCCGCGCCCCCGCCGCCCAGGCCGCGCGCCCCCATTGGCAGCGCCGCGCGAGCGAGCGACGCCGACGTGCCGGGAGCCAATGGCCGCGCGGCTCGCGAGCCCGTCAGCGAGCGCGGCTCGGCCCCGCTGCTCTTTTGAGAAGCCTCCGAGCCCTGCGCCCGCAGCCCCCCAGCCGAACGCCCAGTCCTGCCGCGGTGCCCGCGCCCTAAGCCTGCGGGAGGGCCCAGGGAGAGGGGGCGGAGCGCGGGGGAGCCTGGGGAGGGGAGCCGCCGGGTGAGAGAGGCGGCGTAGTGAGGGTGCGCCCGCTTCCTTCAGAGCTCCGGGGAGGGGCGGGAAAGGACCGGACGGGAAAGGCACTCCGGCCGGCTTACCTGGGACTCCAGCGCGGCCTCCCGCGCAGCAACCACAAACACGCGTTTGGATGGTCGGAGGCCACAGAGAGAGGAAGGGAGTCCCTGGAGGACCCCGCGGGACAGTGTGTAGACCGGCAGCCAGAGCTCGGGGTGGGCGGGGGACTCCCAGCTCTGATTTCTCCCCCCCCCCCCTCCGCCCCCGCTGCCCCCAGCCCCGGCGCCCGGGCCCTGGCCCTGCTCTGCAGCGGGTCCCAAAGCGGCGGTGGAGACGGGTCCGCGTCCACGCGGCGCTCTGCGGAGGAGTCGGGGAAGGGCCCCAGCCTAGTCACCAGTCAGGGCCCGGGAGGGAAGAAACGCCCGGCCGGACACTCTCTCCGGAGCGGGGGAGTGAAGTCCCAGGCCTCTGCTGGCGAGGGCAGCCGCGGTTCCCTGCGGTGTCGGGCGGGCGTGGGGTTCAGAAACTTGGGCGGTAGGTCCGCAGCCAGTTTTCAGCCAATATCTCCTCTCTCTCTCTCTCTCTCTCTCTCTCTCTCTCTCTCTCTCTCTCTCTCTCTCTCCTCCCCCCTCCCTCCCTCCCTCTCCCCCTCTCTCATTTGGAAAGGAAACAGTCACTGTGGATCCACTGGGGGACCTGCAGCCGGCTTGACTGTGACGCCTCATCAGAGGGTATCAACTTGCATTATTTTCTCCAGGACGTCTCCAACCTGTCTCTTGTTGAATGTCAGGGTAATGGGAAGTGCCAGTGACAAGACGGCGTATTACTCCTGATTAAGTGCCGTGTCAACCTAATTAGCAGAGTAATTATAAGGTGCTAATGAATGATTCAAAGTTCTTTGAGTTACATTTTACTCCAAATTACCATTTTAAGAACCCTATGAATCTGAGTGGCTGGCATTTCTTCCGTGACTAGGTGCAGAATGATGCTATGAAATGGCCTTTAACGTCTTCAAGGGCTGGGCTGAAATCTGGGGTTCAGTTGTGGCCCCGAAGGAGGTCACTTCCTGGAGAACAGCTTTCTCTCTCTTTCTTTCTTTCTTTCTTTCTTTCTTTCTTTCTTTTCTTTCTTTTCTTTCTTTCTTTCTTTCTCTCTTTCTTCTCTCTCTCTCTCTCTCTCTCTCTCTCTCTCTCCTTCCTTCCTTCCTTCCTTCCTTCCTTTCCTTCCTTCCTTCCTTCCTTCCTTCCTTTCCTTCCTTCCTTCTCTCTCTTTTTTCTTCCTTCTATTGAGGACCGGGGATGGGGGTGGGGGTCAGGGAGGCATATGACCTCCTGGGACCAGATGGCCGCCTTTCTGTGGAACTGGATCCGTGGAGCCCTGGTCAGGAAGGGGGTACCGGGAGACTCATCCTCCCTGCGTTTTCCCAGAGAATTACATGTGTTTGACCCAGAAAAGGGCCGCTCTGCTTCAAGGGTGTGTTGACCTGTTTCTTATCTTCTTCGTGCCGTCTTTTTCAGGGGTCTGTCTCTGAGGAGAGCAGCGGGGAGAGAGGCCGAGGCGAGGAGATGTACATTCCCGGCCCTTCTCGTTATTTCTCGGAAGGCCAGGGGACTTTGGCTGAGGAGTCGGGGTTGGTGAGCCATGGCAGGGATGCGGGGCGAGCTGAGCTGCGGGCAGAGGCCCGCCAGAGGAGTGCGGGAGGCCCTGCGGAGGCGTGTTGGGCCGGCGGGCCGGCTGGCCGGCTGGGGTAGAGCCCCTCTGGGCCGGGGAGCCGCAGAGGGCCCGGATAATGCCTGGAGCGGCTTAGGGGCGCACTGGGCTTCTGTGGGAAAGGCGCCGGGCCTGTCCGAACTACAGGCCTACGATACACATTCTTCCCTTCAAATAATCCATTAGGGCTCTTCTCATTCAGACATCACCCACTAACTTTGCAAATGAGAATGCAGCCTACACTTTCCTCGCAGGCTATTCTGGGTGGGAAGTAGGGAGGAGGAAAAACGAATTTAAGATCCAGAACTGATGGCACTGCACAAATCAGTTATTCTTGACCTTGATAAATAATTCATGTAAGCCTGTTTTTGTTTTGTTCCGATGCTTGAAATGACTCAAGAGCTCAAAAGGCTGAGCCCACAGTTGTGTTGGGCTGTTCGACAGGATTTTTTGCTTGGAATAATGTACATTAGCGGGAGAGACAGAGATATGACCCTACCCAAAAAATGAAGTCTAAAAATAAAGCGAGAGAGGAAGATGAAAGTGTTAGGGAGTGTTCATTTTATGAAAACTCCAAAGCAAACAAAACAGAAGCCCGGTAGGCCCCACCTTGTGAATGCCTCAGGTCCTGTTTTCTTAAGAAAAGGTTAAGATCCTAGAAGTTTTCTTTGGGTGGGATGTTAGGTCAGCTTTCCAGAGTAACAGTTGTGAGGGGAAACTAGGACCTTCACTTTATAAAGGCTCTCATCTTAGGGTCCCTACCAGAGAGGAAATGCTACTAGTGGCCTGAAGATCCCAAAGAGGGACTCAAAGACTAGATCGAAAACTTTATGGGAAAAAAATTCTTCAGGGGTTGAGTTTTGTTTCTTAACTTTTCACAGTTCTTTTTTCTCCAGAAACATTCCTCTTTTGCTTTCTGAGAATATATATATAGGGTAGGGCAAAAGTAGGTTTATAGTCATGAGTACGTGAAACAAAGTTTATTCTGGTATTATTATTTATTATTGTATTCTTTTCCATACGAACAATTGTAAACTTATTTTGCACCACCTTGTATATATACCTAAGAAATTATGCCCTTTCTAGCAGAGCACATGATTTAACTTTTCATTTAAAAAAATAAAAATTCCAAAATAAAACAGTGCAGATGAATTACATTTTCAATGCCCATGTAACAGGAAAAGAAATGCATTAACTGGATTTAATTTGAGATTTTCCCCCACTGGATTTAAAATACAAATAAATATAATTTCTAAACTGGCATGGATTTGAAAATGATCTTCCACTTTCATGCCTTCATTTCCTTTAAAAGAAGACAAAAGAAGAAAGAAAATGATTTAATTTTTGGAATATTTTATAATACTTTGCATTAAAAGCAGTTATTTGTCAACTGTGGATAATAGAGAACAACCTTTCCTTTCTGGCTTTGAAAGACACCAGTCCTGATCACTAACGATGCTCCCTCCCCACCACAGAGAAATTCCTCAATACACTCTCTCAGAGGCTCACTTTTATAACTGAGATTTGGGGTAATGTTTAAACTGGAGCATCAGGTTTTTTTAAAAAACACGAAACTGAACTCTGAAGAGTTGCAGCTATAGATTATGAGGAACTTGGAACTGGTGTTTCTTCCTGTCATTTTATTTGAATGTTTCTAAAGGTCCCCAAGATAATGCCAACTGCCCGGAATGAGGTGCAAAGGCGCTTGTCTCCACTGGGCGGCGCCAAGAGCCCCAAACCGAGAGAGCGGCTATTGTTTCTTTCTGTGAAAGATGCACGATAAACAAATAAGCTCTCCCTTTCTAAGGCTGACTCCCTGACGGCAGTGTGACCTCTCGAGCCGACGTTTCAACGCTACAGAAACATCGGACATTTTCTTTCTCCCCCACCCCCACCCCCCAGTCTATCGATATATATCCAACTGTCTAAGGGCTGGTGCGTATTTGCTTAGAAAAAAAGTAATATAATAAAGAGAAAACATGAAAAACGCTGAAATTGAGCCACTTAACAGACTGAAACGAGGAGGGTGGAGATGGAGAGCAGAGGGAGAAAGGTAAAGTGGAAGAAAGTGAATAAGGTAACTGGAAACTGTTTCAATAGAACCACGGGTTAAAATGATAGTCTATGTAATTACTAATTCTCCTGGGGAATAAAGGATTTGAGAGATCATTCTGGTATCATAATAAAATTTGAGAGAACCATAATTTCACCACAACCTTACAGATCAGTAGTTTAGAAGAGATTTAGCAAAGTTGGCTCTCCCTTGGGAATTAGATGGGCAGCCTTGTGCTTGAGCAATCAGCACAAAAGCCGATGTAGAGATGTCGATGAAAGAACGCTGGAAGAGGGAGTTTTAGTCTTATTTTTGCCATTTTCCAATGTTCTTGAGCAAAGCACGTCGTAACCTTTCTGATGACCAACTTCCTTCTCCATTAAAGGGGCAAATCCTTGCCTAGAATAGGGTGATTGTGGTGACCCAATAAGACCTTCTGTCTGAAAGCTCTTTATGAAACGTGAAGCAAGAGTTTGACAGATGAACAACACAAAGGTGGCAGCTCTTTCTGGCTATAGTTACCATACAGTAGCCATATTTTTTTTCCCCCACGTCTTCCTTTCCTCGCTCATTTTGTTCAACCACTCAGTCCATAAACATTTCTGACCTTGCATTCTGGGCCAGGTGATTGGGAATGGGACACTAACCCTCCTAGGAGAGCTGACAGGGGCTTACACCGGTGGAAATTATCCAGGAATGCCAGGAGGCCAAGGAGAATCCGCTACAGTGGGGATGCAAAAGGAAGTGGAGGGTCCTGCCCTGGGGGGAGTAGGGGGAAGAGAAAGGCTTCCCTCTTGTTCCTTCCGTCAGGAGAGAAAAGGGGTGCGTTCCAGGCGGAGGGACATCGAAAGAGGGATTTATTTGGTAGCTTTGAGGACTAATGTAAGCATGTCCACAAATGGTTTAAATTTTTCATCTCCTGAGGGCGGGCTGGCTGCCATCTGTGGGCACGTGCTGGCTCCAGAATCTCCCCTGACCGCTGCAGGGAAATGCTCGCGGAGCTCCTTGGCGGGAACAGAAGCGCGTGCCCCTGTCCGCGGACCCCCGCAGCAGGGCTGGACCGCGGGGCTGGGTTCAGCCGAAGAGACGGTCCAGCCCCCTCAAACCAGGCTGTGACCGCTCTTCCCCGCTCCGACTCCCGCGTCCTTTCTTCTTCCTCGAGTCCCAAGCCCTTCCAGGCGGGAGTGGAGACGGAGCCGCTGACCAAGTTGGAGGGGGATCGTGGAGAGAGGTTTTAGTCCACCCGTCCTCATCCATTGCGCAGCGAAGGCTGGCTCGCGGAGGGATGCCAGGGCCCCTGGGTGGCACGGCCACCTCCCGCCGTAAAAATAAAACCCAGCGCTCAGAGGCGCGGGGGCCCCCGAGGAGAGCTGGTTTTCCCACCCACTCCTGAGGCCAGGCGGGGACGGAGGGGCCGAGGCGGAAGGGAGAGGAAAGCCTCGCAGAGCTGGGCGAACACGCCAGCCCGGGGAGGGGAAATTCATTTGCGATGTTAATTAACAAGCGTCTAATTAAAACGGCACTTTGAGCGCTAATCAATCGCCTTATTAAGTTGGAGCCATCCCTGGAACACAGGGAAAGCTCCCCGCCCCGGCTCCTGCCTCCGGTGCGGGCGGGGCCGGGTTCCCAGGCGCAGCGCCGGGGAGGGAGGGACCGCCGCCGTCGCCGCCCGCAGCCTGTCGGGGGGCTGCCGAGTCCTCCTCCGAGTCCGGGGGTCACCGGGGCCCCACGGCTCGCCGCTACCCCCGCGACCTGCTGAACTAGACGTGCGGCCAGGCGGCGGTTTCTCCTCCAGACGCACCTGGCGCGGGAGGAAGGGCGGCATCGGAGACACCGACTTTGCTCCCGGAAATCCCCCCACGCGCGGGGTTGTGCACCGAGGGCCGCACGCCAGGCGGCAGGGGGGCGGGTGGGGGTGGGCGGGAGGGGAGCAATTTAGCCCGAGAGGGGGCGCTCTCCGGCTGGGATGACACCTTGACGTTTCCCGGAACCAATCCGTAGCCTCACTTTGAAAACTCTTCTTAGGCCCGGGCCGCGGTCCAGCCCGGCGACCAGGAAGGAGCGGGCCGGTCTTCTGGCGGGAAGGGCGGGACAGACCCTGGCCTCTGGCTCCTGGGGCTGCAGGAGACCGGGGTGGGGTGCCAGGGGGGAGCGGGAGTGGGAGTGCTGATCCTATGGTACGAGGCACCCGACCCCAGCCCTCCGTTTCCCCCCGCCCAACCCACCCATGAGCTCTTGGCCCTCCAAACTCGCTGAGAGAATGATGGTTTTGAATCTCTGTTTTGAGCATTCCGCGTTTCCTAACTGTTAAATGCCTGCTTTTCACCAAACTCCCAAGGGATTAGTATTTGGCGATCAGAGGGGACTGTGGATTCAAATGCTAATTAAGTGGGTCCTTCGCCTCCAACCCCACCTGCCCGGCGGCCCCGGTTCAGGCAGAACCCGCTGGGCGCTCACACCGCCGCGTCCCTGCGGTGCGGGGCAGAAGCGCAATGGAGAGGGACCCCATCGGACCCCCGAACGGCCTGCCTTTTACGGCCTGCCGCGGAGAAAAGGAGGGCGCCCTTGGCAGGAGGCCTTGTGCGCGGCGGGTGAAGTGTGGCGTGGGCCAGGGTGTGGTTTCTGTGTCCGCGATGACACACGCGACCTGGGCCAGCCTGTGGGCGCGCCTTCCCAGGCGTGCGGCGGACCGCGTCTGCGGGCGGGCCTGAGTGTGCTGGGGGGCGGGGGGGGCGGGGGGAGGTCCCGGGAGAACCGAAGGAACGGCTCCCACGGGCAAAGTTCAAAAGCATTAATATTTTCATCATATTATCATTATTCAATATAATAATATTTGCTCGGTTAGCGGCACTAATTAGGCCACATTAAAACTGTAGTGTCTCCCTAATGGTGTGTAATGTGCCCACACTAACATTTTTCTCCTGGAGGATGGGAGGCTCTTGGCAGAAGAGAGGAGAGGAGACAGGCAAGCAGTGGGATGGGTTGGGGTGTGTGCCCCCAACACATACAAACGCACCCCCCCCCAACACACACACACACACACACACACACACACACACACACACATCCAGGTGTCTGCCGGGCCCGCGTTCTGTGCGCGTGAATGGGACCCTCCTCTGCTCAGGCGGCCCAGCGCCCAGCAGCCTCCTCCCCAGCCCCAGGCTTTGAACTCAGCGGATGGATTTTGCTACCCTTCCCCCTTTTGTGTGTGTGCCTGCAATTGGTTAGGTTTTTAAGGTTTGGGAGGGCCTTTGTGAAAGAATTA